>NC_045700.1:30051437-30361726 GCF_009834535.1 Camelus ferus | reverse complement strand
TGTTTTATTGTTAGTCAGCAAACAGTGTTTTATCACATTTCCTCTTGGCCCAACTCATACACTCAAGATATTGTTATACCCTTTTCTCAGCAAATTCTGTCTTGGTTACCCTATGAAAAAATTTTACTTGTTCCAAGTGAAATAGCTTCACCTGATATATACCCAGCCTAAGACACCTTTCTCATTCTGCATCTTTGTCCAGTCTGATGGCTTTCACTTTAGCTACCCTGAAGTTTCACACAGTTGGAATGGGTTCCAAAATGTGAACAGCTTCCCTCATCTACTTCCTTCCCACAAATACTGAAAACCAACTGGACTAGTGAAATAAGCCACGTGATTCAACTGAGGCAGAGCAAGGGTGATTTCTTTGGTTCTCATGACACCTTTGTTCTCTGTTTACAGTATTACACAGAGGAGACAGTCTATGAAGATGTACCCGGAGAGGTAAGACCCAGCCCACACCTGCATGAACTGCATGCTCATTAAAACAAGAAAAGTCTCTCTGACTCCCACGGCCACAGAATTGGCAAAATGGAGAATCTGAGAGGATCACTCCCCTAAGTGTGCCCAGCAATGGTGGTACAAGAATGAACGTCCATTGTTTTATAACATGTTTTTCAGCATGTCCAATATGGCTAGGGATGATTTCCCCCATAGCTTGTGTGGTATTTTTGGTGTAGGTGATGCTTATTAGAATAATGTCATTGGCTATCAGCACTCTCTGACTGTAGCAGAGGAATAGCCTTGGACTTCTTATTTGCACAAGGACCAGCAGTTTTATTGTGTAGTCCTAAATTCTGGAGCACCAGCTCTGCCAAAAGGGATGGCGCCTCCAAGCCTTTGTTCCTGATGATACAATAAAATGCTTCTTAGATTTTGGCACATTAGCAATTCTGAGAAAGCCATTCTCATAAATATTCCAAATTGGAGCTTATTTTTTCAATATGAAGTACCTCTCTCCTGCTTCCTTTCTGCATGAAGCTGTTTCTCTTGAGCATGACAGATAGTGATATGGATGGCTAACCCTAAAGCCTGCACAAAAGCTAACATCTATAGATGTTGTGAACAGGTTAGTTTCTCACGATCAACCATACATCAGTAATGATGGGCAGAGAGCAACCTATTAGCAATGATCTGACAGAACTTGGGGGAGCTGTCATAGATGTGCCATTTCCTTATTATTTAGATTTCTCTTTTCATAATTGATGTTGGAACTCTTCCTTTGGTACAGAGGATATAAGCTGTGAAGGAAATTATACTCTGAGATGGACTGAAGATTTGACTGCTTATCCTCTTTTCTTATATGCAGTATTTTTAACCTTGGACTAGACCTAAATTTTGGACCTTCCACTATAAAGCCTGTTGTAAGAAACAGTAATTTCCCACCCACCACATACATAGGACTGTTGTGTGGGTAATTATGTCATTACGTTGTCATCCTTATTCGTGTCCACCTAAGCATTTATTAGTGTTCACGTTAATTAACTAAGCCAAGAGAATGGTAATCACTTGTAATATTGATGGGATTCTTTTTTTTTTTAAATTCATTATTCTTTGTCTTGTACTACAGAATGCCTAAATGCCTATAGAACAAGCAACTGACTTTTTCTTAGAATCGTTTAAAAGTTAATATTAAAGTCAAGAATTTGAGCTTTATTTGATTGTCTTCATTTTTTTTGTTCGCTGATCCCAAGTTTGCTTTTACTTTACCCATGCAATTTAAGAAGATTTTTAAATATTTGAGAATATTTCTATTTTTCATTTTTATCCTATCTTAAAGTGTTTCCTTAGGCAAATGGAATTTTAAGTCAGTATTGTAAGTCAGTAAGGAGTAAGCTTTTTATTCCATGCAGTCTGTCACAGTCAGCATTCAGATTTATGTAACATAATGTGCCTTCACATGGATATAGTGTGATTTCCTGCTTTGGCCTGATTTAAATTTTTTTTTTTTATTTAAAAATTTTTAATTTTGGGGAGAGGTAATTAGGTTTACTTATTTATTTTTAGAGGAGGTACTGGGGATTGAACCTAGGACCTTGTGTATGCTAAGCATGCACTGTACCACTGAGCTATACCCTCCCCTTGCTTGGCCTGTTTTAGATGTGGAGAAGGAACACCAGGAATATTACTCTGACTTAAAGTTAGAATAATGTACATCAAGATCATGGTATCACAGTTTTCACTTTAAAATCAGTGCCTTCAAATTTTGATATAACTGCGTGTCACATTTTCAGACAATAACACATGTCTATGAAACTACGACAACAAGGACTTCTGACTATGAGCAACCGGAAACTTCCAGGCCAGCACTGGCACAGCCAGTCCCCGCAAAGCCGGTGGGGAGGAAGAAAGTTATCCGAAAGAAGGTGGACACTTCAAAGTTCATGACCCCCTACATTGAACACAGTCAGAAAATGCAGGATCTCTTTAGCACAGTAAGTTTCAAATAACTTCTGCTTCTCTGGTTTTATTATTGAGAAATTACTGATCTCAACCAACTCTGTTTTGGATGCTGACTGGATTTTATTTCTCAAGATTGTATGAGACAGCACTTATTTTGCAAAAGTATGAGCTCTTGTGACTCTTGAATTTTGCTTTTATGTAATTCATTTGCACCATTGTGGCATCAGGGGAAGCACCCTTATTGAAATTATTCCCACAAAGTAAATATAAGGCCAATTATAAAGCATTTACTGGTATTTAATCACAATTGGTTAGCCACTCTGTAATAATGAAATCATAAATATAGATTTAGTTGAAATCAGTTCACAGAAGCTAAATGGCACTTACGCTATGTCTGAGCAGGATGCCTCTTAATGTAGACTTGCTAACAGTATATACCTCTAAGAGGTATATAGTGAAAAAGAACATGTAGTTTAAAAAAAAAAACAGGATCAGACTAAGAACTCATCTGAAATTGAGGATTAGAATGTTCTACTGTGCCCTAGAGCAAAGGTTTTTAACTGTGGCTGCACATTGGGATTCCCTACGAGGTTTAAAACTCCTGATGCCCAGGCTACTCTAGGCAGGCTTGGGGCCTATGGAGAAGGATTTTTAAAAGCTGCCCAAGTTCTAATGTGCAGCCCAGGTTGAGAATGACTGCTCTTGGATGACCCCTCGTCCTTAAATTTCCATTGTCAGTGCTGTACGTTACACTGCCTGGCAGCAGATTTAGACCCCTTTGAATGGATCTAACTTGTTGACTGTCCAAGGTAGAATGAGGTCTCACTAGATTTCAAGCCTCCTCTGGAGGCTTGAAAAAAATGAGAAGTACTCAGGGGGACACTGGACTATATGGGACTAATGCTTATGTCAAAAGCATCCTGTTGTGGTTGGCCAATAAATACTCATTTCTGGTTGAGTGTTAACTACTGGGAACTATTTGGTAAATTTCTAGTTCAGATTCTTGAATGATCTAAGAGTTAGGTTTTCTAAGACTTAGATTTCTAAAGACAAAATTATCTTGTCTCTTTTATCACTGCAGTATTCAGCAGAGATAGAAAAATTTGTCAGTTTATTGCCATAAAATTTTTCATTAATTCAGACACTGATATCCTAGAGTTTCTGATAGTCTGAACAAAATGTTGGCAAAGGTTTATAATATTTTTAAAGTGGTTAGTAATGAAATCAGTGGTTTAATTTGGATTATTGATTACTCCACTCTGGAGTCCTCTTGAGCATTAATAATGGTAAATTATGCATATTATCATTAAAGCAAGAACTCGTATATTTAGCAGAAATACTAAACTTGCATTCCTTTTCAAAATACTTTGTAATGTAGACTTTCCATTAATTCAGCTGGTGTCTCACTTATCCAAATCACTGAGATTTAGCTGCAACTTGTGAATTGAATATTTTTGCATTGTATTAGCAATCAAATCTTTTCAGACTTGACTCAGTTTCTCTATTTATTTTCTAAAATTATTGAGGCTCCAGCTTCTTATGTGTGAATTCAGACAATGAAAATGTTGAAAGAATCATTTTAGGGCATTTCTAAGACAATAGTTTATAATAAAATTTCTGCTGTCTCCAGTATTCAACCATGTTTAGGAAGAACAATTAATGTATCTATTTTAGTTTTTGCTGAGAATCAGGGTAGGAGACAAAAAGAAAGGTGTTATAATTGATAATTGTTGTAACCTGCAGGATTAAGAAAAAATCAGATGGGAATGTGTTCATTGCCTGAAAATTCCGCTACCCTTGTGTCAGATTTTAGGCTAATATCTGATATCCTTTTTAGAATAAATACAAGAAGAATTATGAGAAAACAAAAGGACAGCCGTATGCCATCACAACTGATACCCCAGAACTTCGCAGAATCAAGAAAGTACAAGATCAACTCAGTGAGGTGGGCTGCATTGCTAAAATAAAGGAGAGAGACATTTCAAAAATATAGGAATTGAGGGTTTTAAATACGTGTAGAGAGAATATGGGGTTGAATTACTGTGAGTCAGTCCAGAAATGTAGAGGAAGCATTGGCCATAGATTATGTTGCTCTAAATGTGAAGCCAAAGAGACTTCTAAAAGCTTGGCTTAAAGATGATGTCAGATGGAAGTTCCAGCTCAGTCTGATCCTCCACACTAGAGCACACAGAGGTGGAAGTTTGACTGGAAAAACAGACAAGTAGTAAATGCAGGTGCTCTACAGCTCTTTGGAGATCACAGTTTTCTGCCTAAAATGCAGAAACTTTGTGATGCAGACATAGAGTGACTGGGTCAATGCTCTTTAGTTATAAGATAGTCTTTAATATACTCTTATGTTCATGATTGTCATGAACTCTAATTGTGCATTAATTCTGTAGGTTAAGTATCGAATTGATGGCGATGTTGCCAAAACGATTTGTCACGTAGATGAAAAAGCAAAGGACATTGAACATGCAAAGAAAGTGTCGCAGCAAGTCAGTAAGGTAAGGTCATGGTATGGATGGCTGGGATACTAAACAACATGTGTCCTACCTCTGTCTGACCTTAGAGAAGTCCTGCTCACCAGTCCCAGTCAAACCCACAGGCATCGTGGGCTCTAAGGACCACACACGTGTCGGAGGCTGCACACGTGACTGAAGTGGCTTGTAGGAGCTACAAGGGATTGAAGAGCCCAGACCCTGTGACTTGGCTCCAGGCAGTTGCTGTCTAGAATGCAGTCTTAGTGTTGCCAGAGTATCTTATTTTTAAAAGAAGTTAGGAGCTGAATTTTAATGAAAACTCTTCACATTTCAAAAGTAGGCAGCTAATTAAAAACATTAAAAAAAATACCATGTAAGTCAAAGGAAACACATTTCGCTTTCAAATTCAGCCAATAACTGACAGGTTGCAACCCTTGAAAAGAATCAATAGAGAATCAAAATTATGATTTAGTTAAAAAAAATTAGGCTTTTCAAGCAAAAGCTTACTAGTGTGGGAAAAGTATCATGGGACATTGACAGGTCAACGTGCCATGGTCAGCGTTTTCGTGGTTGATGCTGTTAGCACATCATCATGGCTGCAGCCTTTGGTGAGGGCAGCGTGGGTGTGGAAGACTTCCCCGGGCTCACCTTTGTTCTCTCAGTCCTCATTCCCTTGGGGGAGATGTCAAGCCACAGGTCCTCTGCTCTTTCTGTCTAGGTTTTATACAAGCAAGACTGGGAAGACACCAAGGATAAGTACCTGCTTCCTCCTGATGCCCCTGAACTTGTCCAGGCCATCAAGAACACAGCCATGTTCAGTAAGGTAAGGCCTCTGCTCAGTCACCACTTCTGTCTTCTCATGTCCTCCCACCCCATCACTAAACTCTGGCTAGTCTGAAATACGGTGAGTAGACTTGAGACATGTGAGGCTGCAGGGGTAGAGCTTGGCCCGGAGGACCCGAGAAGAAAGCTCCTGGGCCTAGTGGAGGAGAGGGCCCCAACCACTGGGGAGGAGTGTGTGGGGAGAACAGAGATGCTTCTGAGAACCAGAACCAGCTCTGAGACCCACAAAGACCCAAAAGTGTAGAGCCTTTGCTACGCTCAGGTATTCCTGGCTGTCATTCTTATTAAAGGTTTAAGCACAGAAATGAGGCTAAGTGCTTCCTGGTTCATTATACTTGCATTAGTGCTTGTTGCAGGAGGCAAGTAACGTTACAGAGAGGAGAGGAATCAAAATCAGACACAGCTGCCCTTCTGCAAATGAGATTTGTTGGGAGAAGCTGGTGAAACTATTAATAAATATGACTTGGATTGGATGGAAAGGGGGAGGGTATCATGCATTCCATTTACATTTGCTCTCACTTTTCCCTGGCTTCTTTATGCCATTGATGGATGATTTCAAAATTACGTATTTCACGTAAGTGTGTTCTCCCTTTCTCACAACTTTTCACTCTTCTCTGATTTAGAAACTGTACACTGAAGACTGGGAAGCTGACAAAAGTCTGTTTTATCCATATAACGATAGCCCGGAGCTGAGGAGGGTCGCCCAAGCCCAGAAAGCTCTCAGTGATGTAAGTGCAGTGCATTGAACCCCTTTTAGGGGTGAGGAACCAGGACATATTGAATTATGTCTTCTAGCCAGAAGTTCATTGCAACTCCTCCTTTAAAAAGACTAAGCACTATTAGTGCAGAGGAATATGTATAGAATCAGTATAATTTATTAAGTGTAATTTAAATTAGATTTTATAATTTATATTAGATATCATTTAGTCTAATGCCATCCTCTTGCCAGTGAGGAACCTGAGTCTAAGGTCACATAAGTTGTTAGTGGCAGAGCCCAGACTAAAAGCCTTGTCTTGTGATCTCAAGACCAAAGTTCTTTCTACTAGAGCGTGTGTCCTTCTGTCCCCTTGGCTGGAATTAAGTTTTTCTGTGACAATAGAGTGGCATTTTAAAAAACCTACTGGGATCGTAGCCACTTTCCCAAATGTACTAAGTGAGCAATGTTATTGAAGGACTTTGATTTGCTATCCTAATCATAAAGTCTGAGCTGTGGTGTGTCCCCTTTTTCTGCACGGGGGACCTGACTCCGTACTTGTCCAAGCATGTTTGTGTGGTTATCTCACAAACGGCTTTCAGCATTAGGTGTACGTAAGATGATATTTGAGTTAGTAAAAAAAAAATTCAGCGGCCCCATTGGCCTGAATTCGAGCATCCTAGACCTTGAAAACTGTTTATTAGAGGAATTTAAAAGGCTTAATAGAATCCTTAGAGTTTAAAGCAGCAACAGCACTGGGGCCCAGCACTAGCCCTTGTTTTGAGGTACTTCTTGACCCCTGGTTTTGCTAGAGGCCATATTGAAAATCTGAATGCTCTAGTCTTAAGGAGAGCACTGTATTATAAAATAGGAAGTTATCTTTCATTCAATAGACCTCTGAACCTCTTACATTTAATATGGACTGAACCAGTCAGTTGGCATCTTGAGATGCATTGGGGTTTACTTCCAATCTTAGGATCCTATCTTGAGCTGAACTGAAGTTATATATACTCATTTGAAGGTATCTCCAACTTGTGAGGTCTATTTTTTTATTTCCTATCACTCAATATCGACTGCAAGTTTAATAGACATATTTTTATCCCAGCTTGCATATAATTGGTTAAAGTATAGGACAGATATAATCCTATCCTTCCATAGAGTCTGTTAGGAAATAAAGAAGGCATACCAAAATTTTAAGACCAGCTAGTAAATGGCACCAATTTTAATGTGTGGGGACTTTTGCTTCTCTTTTAAGATTAACTTTTTGGTTCTGTATCTCATGAATATATAATGTGTGACCTTTATCAAATGATCAATACTTATTTATTGAAAGTCCATTATGCCTGCATACCTGGCAGGCTGAAAGAATACAACAAGAAATTTTCATCCTTTCCACTGAGAATTTATAATCAGGCTTGTAAGATGAAAGTGTTACATATCAAACGACAAGACAAAAGTAATAAAACCAAACAAAACAACAAACCCAAATACTACAGTCTAATACTTGCTAAGAGAAAGACCGGACATATGTGAGTAATCCGAAAAGGCCGTGCGGAGGTGGTGATCCCGAGGGAATGCATAGTGATGAGCTGGAAAGGCATTTTGAGCAGTGACAGTACTAGAACAAAGGAACACAGAGGTGAAATGAGTCTAGAGTTCGCAGGGGACAAAGAAAGTGAATGCTGTGGATGCTGAGTTAGGAAGGCATTTGTAAGAAACTGGTAACAGGACCTTGAAAATCAGGCAGCACGAGGCATCATAAGTATTTGAAGAGGAAAACAATATGATGAAAGTAGAATCTGGAGAAATTATGATGGACCATATGGTGGATTGGGACTGGGAAATATCCTGATAGCTTATAGAACACTGTTTGAGTAGAATAGACTGATTATAGGGATGATGGGGAGAAAGGAGAGCAAGAAAGGAATCTGACAGTAATTAGTATTAAAGAAGTGTTAATGACATTAGATGTTGAAGACAAAGGAGAGAAAGGAAACACCGATGAGGTTGTAACACAGACTGGTTGTCTGGGTGAACAGGGGTGCAAGTGGTAAAGACGCACTAATGAAAAGGGAAATAGTTGAGATCATGGAAGGAACACTCAGATCAAAGCATCTTGTGGATGAATTAGAAATTTAGTACTAGTTGCACAGTGTGAGATCAGGACAAGAGGATAATATTTGAGAGTCAAATAATAACAATAAAAAAAAAAGACAGTGACAAGTGGCAGACATGAAAATGTGAGAGGGAGGCAAAAGAGTGTATGGCCAAGGGCAAAGTTTTGGAGGACACCCACACTTAGGACACCTGGAAAGGAGCCAGCAGAAGAATGAGGGGACAAACGGTCAGAGGAGTTGAAGGGGAACCAGGAAATGCCATGTCATGTAAGCCTAGGGAGAGGTTTCCAAGAAGACACTTAATCTCCAAATATCTCCCTTTGCCCATAAAGTGGAGAGATGAAGGGTCACCTCCATGCCACACTGGTGCTATGGACTTTGAACAATGGGAGCTGACCACATTTTTTGAGATATTTCAATAGAAGACATAATGAAGGAGGACATATAATAATGAAGTAGAATTTTCCCATCCTTGCCTCAGAAAGACTTGGCAGTTGATGGGTGGCTTTTATTTTTACTGTAGACCAAGTATGCACTATCAGATTACCAACATGCCTATTAATACTGTTGTCAGCACCAGGAACTTCTACAATTATTGGGCGCAGGGCCCCAGCAAGCTGTTGTCCACAGAACATATCACTGGGCAGGCTCGTAGATTTTGAGCTGAGGGTTTGGTTTCAGAGGCTCCCTTTCCCTCTCCTGGACCTTATTCCTGGGTCCCTCTTAACCCAAGCAGGGTTGATAAGCAATGATAAGCAATCATGTTTTCCTTATTATCTGAGTAGAGCTAAAATGCTTTGCAAACACTAAGAGTCTTTAAGCTGATCCAAAGTACTGAATTCTAACTAGACAGAATACTTAACAAAGGTTCTTGAGAAATTAGGACTTCTAGATCTGATTTCTCAGAAAGTTCTTGACAGAATGTCATACTTAGTAAGCATTTCTCTGGTAGAATGTTGCTTTCTCCTTAAGGACTTAGCCAGCCATGGGAAGTACAGATTGCCTTGTGCCTAAAATAAGTCTTCACTTATTTAAAAGAAAGTAAGCAGAGGAATTAAGACAAATACATTTTAAAATCTGTCCTTTATATCTCAGTTGGTTTAATGTTTGTGAAAGCTTTTGATATAAGCTCCAGGTAGATATTATTAGAATAATATATAGTTTAGATTTGGTTAAAGTATGAAGAAGAGGATTGTGACCTTGTCACAGTGTGAACAATCCAACTTCTTTACTGCATACATAAGAATACTGCCCCATGGAAGGAGAAAACACTTGCAGACATCTCCCAGTGGAGTAGTGGAAGAGTTGGGAGGATAATTCTCCTCTCAGACACCCCCACCATGGCCTCAGTATATAAAACACACATTCAGAAATCAGTCATTCAACCCTTGCTCTAGTCAGGTACTAGACAGGGAGCAAGGGTTCTCGAAGTAGAGGTTGTGTTTTCTGCCATCTTAGAGCTCACAGCCTAAGGAGGGACAGACATGTAAATAACCAGTTACAGTGTCATCCAATAATTTCTTTGAAGGAGGTAAGAGCCAAGTTGAGTGAAATCCCAGGAGAAGGTCATCAAGTCCAGAAGGGTTCAAGAAGGGAAAATTAGGCTTGTCCTGAGATGTGAATGAGAAGCAGTGTGCAGGCAGATGGGGAAGAGAGTGGAGTTGGAGTGTTCCCGGAAAAGGGAGCCTCATGTCTGAGGTTAAGAGGCATAAAAGGACTTCACTTGTCTGGGGATCTGAGAATAGTTTTGCATTGTTGGAGGCAGGAGTCAGAATTGGTGGGGGGAAAAAAGCCGGAGGGATCAACAAAGAAGGAAAAAACGGAGAGCAGGAGCAAAGGGGATGCATTGTTAATAGGCATGATGCTTATTTTAAGACAAGAGAGGCCTTTTGTAGGTGGAAGGAAGAAGCTAATGAGAGGGAGCTGTTGGAGCTGTAAGACAGAAGAGGGGTGACAGGTAGCACTCGGTACGCAGGGCTATTGGAGGGAACAGCACCCTGAGTGCAGGACTCACGCCCTGCAAGGGATGCTTCCTCTGAGCCGTGCAAGGGGTGGGAGAGGCAGGGGTGAGCAGAGATAAAGATGAGTGTGTATCCTGTCTGTATGAAACAGGAAGCTGAGAGGAAGGTGGAATGGATTGGAGACTCAAGGACAGGGTTGAGGTTTTGGATTAGCCACTGGGAGTAGAGACTGACCAGAGACACAAAATGAGATATTCAAGCTTCCGTAAAGTCAAAGTGGCAACTAGATACCATAAATTCAGAGTATTGGACACAGAGTGCCAAGTAAGTTGCTGTGCAAGGAACACACCATCGGGTAGACATACAGATTTCAAGCTAAAGGCTTGTGTTCAAGGACCTCCCCCTCCCTTGTACCTCTTCCAGTCCCCCTTTTAATCTGCTTATGATGTTAGCATTCGTTGATTCATAGAGTTGTGTGACTTTCTGCAGCAGCACTCAGCATCCTGGATATAAGAACTGCGGAGGTGTGTGGTTGAGTTGATCTGGAGCTGGGGGGTTGTAAGCAGGTGTGATGTAAAGACCAGACGATGGGAGGTTAGGATGCTGGTTAAGAGAAAAATTTTAGTTGTAAATCATGGGGTGGAGATGAATGGAAGAAACTAGATCTAAGACCAATAGTCTTGGAGAAGAAGGAAGACTCAAAGAAACTGAAATCACTAGTAATGCTGAGACCAAGGGCCTATAACATCTAAAAGGGTAAATAAATTATGGTACACTAAAATAAAGGTGAAAATATAGTCTTTGTTAAAAAATGCCAACAAATGGAATGCTTTTCTATGGCTCATGAGTCTCCCTATCTCTCTTTTTGTCAGATTGCCTACAAAAAAGGTCATGCTGAACAGCAAACTCAATTCACATCTCTGCCAGATCCTCCAGATATAGAATTTGCCAAGAAAGTAACCAATCAAGTGAGCAAGGTGAGTAAATAGGGGCTGAGACAACTGTCCCCCTTGAAAACTCTGCTGAATAGTCTCAACCATCAGCAAAATAACTAAGGTGAACCAAAAGCACTAAGATATTTTTGCATATGACCCTAAAAACTCTATAGCTACGGAAACACATCCACTAACACCCTGGAACCATGTTAATAAGTATTCAGCCAGCTTGGTGAGTCAGTGATAAGTGTGAAAGTGCGTTTTGAGAACAGAACCCACGTCCTAACGTCCTCTGACATTTTGACTTATGAGAGTGGTGCTAACAGAGTAACCACAGATTTCCATGGAGGATTGGATTGTTTCAGTTCAGCAAGAAGACCCCGTATCGTTTTATGCCTGCAGCTAGACTTGGAGAAGACAAGAATGCATGAGTGGGCTCTCAGACACAGCTTAGCTGAACAGCCATAGGCAGTGCACCTCATAATTTTCAAGGCCCTGGCAAACAGCTTAGTCTGTCTATATTTAGTCTGGTAAACTAGCTCTGAGGAATGCAGCCCTGACAGGGAATGCAGAGAGACAGATGTTCAGCTGATGAATAGATCCATGCTAAATTCCTATTTTAATTTCGCCCAAATCAGGCCACTTTCTTTTGGGATAATGCTGCTTTTAAACACTTAGGTTTGCCTTCTGTGGAGTTGACTGTCAGTTTAGTCTTCTGCTTGAATTTTGATGGAATCTCAAGATTTCTATCTTGTTGAAGTATTTTAGGGGAATGTCTCCAGTAAAGGAGAAGGAAAAAAATTAATGGATGATGAAGTCTATTCAATGTTTTTTAGTATCTGAGAGTGCAGATTACCTAACAGTGTAACCAAGGGTCATTTGGATAAAAGGTCTAGTAAGTACAATAAAATTTCATTGATAGGAATGCTATGAACCTGAAATTTTGGCCAGGCAGAGCTAAGCAGATACTAACTTTAGAAGTGTCCATAGAGAGACGGCCTACTGCAAGTGCTGATATTGTAAATACGGTTGGAGAGCAAGGATGACTTATTATTTTTTTTGGAAGAAAAAAAACTGCTTAAAAGTGGTCATTTAGAAAGAAAGATAAATCTATATTTAATTTTTATTTAAAGCCTATTTAAAAAGAGATCTTATCAGTGCAATATTCTTTTGCCTTATTTGAGTATACAGGGTGGGTACTTGGAAATGATTTTTAAATATTGATTTCAAACTCCTCTGTAATCAGTTTTGACTAATTTAGGCTGGCCAGTTAGTCTAGAGCTGCAATCTTCAACAGAGTAGCCACCAGCCACATGTGACAGTGAACCCTTGAAATGTGATAGTGTGAAGTAAGAGTCCTGTATGTGTGAAATATACACTGGGTCATGGTCTTTTTGGTATGATAAAAAGAGTGTAAAACAGCTCATGAATTATTTTTATATTGATTACATGTTGAAATAACAATATTTGGCATCTACTGGGTTAGGTAAAATATTTATTAAAATTAATTTCCCACCTGTTTCTTTTTTGTATTTTATTTTTACATGTTTTTAAATGGAGGTACTGAGGATAGAATCCAGGACCTTGTGCATGCTAAGCATGTACTCCACCACTGAACTATACCCTTCCCATTACTTTTTATATTTTAAAGCATGGCTACTAGAAAACTTAAAATTATAGTGGTGGTTTCCATTATATGCCTATTAGACTGAAGCAGTCTAGTTGGATATGGAGTCAGCATTGGGTACTTTGAAAGCATTTCCAGGGATGGGTTTGCCTTTCTTTGTGGAATAACAATACAAACCAAGGGGAGAAGGGCTGTGGATGAAGGTCAGTAGATTTGGCCATTGGTGATGGTTTTTCATCCCAGTCTTACCCAGATTCCCAAGTTCTTGATGGTTATTGTGCATCCAAAATATAGTCGTGTTGCAAAGGAATGTTTGTGTTGGGTAGCAGTCCATCCAGTAACAAACTATCCAATAAAACGGGCAGGAGGCTGCCAGGGGTGACTTAAATGTGCGACTAGCTGCTTTTCTCTTAAAGTCTTCATCACTCTCAACCTGCTTTGACCCTTGTTTTGGTATCATTTTCCTTTCTCTCCAGAAGGGTAAAATCTCCTTTATCTACTCAATTTTATGCTTTAAGCTCTTAGACATAATTTGACAAGGAAATGCTCTCAGATCCATAGCTTTGTCTTACAGCCTCCAGTTCATATGTTAATATAACAAACACCTACCTGTAATGATTATATTGCTGTTACATTCCAGCCTTCCTTACTATACCTTTTGGAATCAATTCTCTCACCTTTGTCTTTGGCCAAAGCTATCAACTGTATGTCAGCGCCTCCTTCTGGCTCAGTTCTCCTCCTGGCTCTGTTCTCTCCTCACAACACTTCTGACACAAGTGTGTGGGTTTTTTTCCCACACTGACCAGCTGGGGGACGTAAAGTTCACTTCAATTCTGACATGAACTACCTGGAGTTAGTGTCACATCCCACAAATTAAGGGCTCAGACCCACAAGACTGCCCTGACTTCAGACACCAATCATAAGACTGGTCCTTCGATATCTGTAACCAAAAAGCTCTAAATCCCAGGTTCCCACAACCCCTTTCTTGGGTTTGATAATTTGCTAGAATGACTCACAGAACTCAGGGAAACACTTGCTTGTGTTTATAACATAATAAAGGATTAAATAAAGTACCCAGATTAATAGGCAGATGATGAGGTACATTGGGCGAGGTCCGAAGGGTCTCAAGTACAGGACCTTCTGTCCTGGTGGAGCTGCATCCCTGCATGTGGAGGTGTTCACCAAACTGGAAACTCTCTGAATCCTGTACTTTAAGGATTTTTATGGAGGCTTCTTTACACAGATGTAATTGATTATTAACTTGTGTCTCCAGCCTCTCCCCGCTCCCCAAAGGATGAAGGGTAAGGCAGAAAGTCCTAGTTATGGTTTGATCTTTCTGGTGACCAGTTCCCATCCTGAAGCTGTCCAGGAGTTGTCTCACTAAAACAAAAGACACTCTTATCACTCAGGAAATTCCAAGGGTTTAGGACATCTATGTGGGAAACTGGAATAAAAGAACAAATATTAGAACAAAAGCTGCTCCTAGTACCCCTATCACTTAGGAGATTTGTGGAGCTCTGTGTCAGAAAGTAGGGGCAGAGACCAATATATATTTACTAGTATTTCATAAAACTGTTTTTAAAATACATCGTTCAGTGACGTATTGTTACACAGCATGAAGAGACCAGGCTCTGATCTTCTGGAACCATGAAAGCCTTATCTTGTAGAATTAGGAATATTCCCATTGATTTCACCAGAAGAGATTTGATTGAGTCAGGAAGGCAGCCTGAGCCCACTGTGAACGATGAAAGTATCAGCTGGGACCCCATCCATCTCCTCTGAGAGGATAACTTCTCCACAAACTGAAGCCATCAGGAGCCCCAGTGGTTAGCTACACACAGGAGAGAAATGTGATTAGCTGGCTTCGTATTCCTCCCATTTGATAACCGTGTCAAAACCACAGAGGCAGATGTGGAAAGTAGAAAATGAAGCCACGTGTTTAAGCAGGACATGAGAGTGCCTACCTTGTGGCTCAGCTGACTTCTGGGGAGGAGGGACTATGGTCTGGAAAAGTGACCTTTCTACTTCTGTTGACATGTGGTTACCCTCTTGCCCACAGAAAGTGTCCCAGGGCTTGTAATTGATCTACTATACTTTCCTCTGTTAAGTGAACACAGAACCCTAGAGAAAGTTAAATTGATTCCTGCCTCCAGGTTGCAATTGATCAAACATGACAGTTGGAGAGAAGGATCAGGGTGGATTTCGAGGGGAAAGTTGGACCCCTGATATGGCTAGCCTACCTCCGTGTACCACACACCCTCAGGCCTCACTCCCAGACCTGCAGACTGAGACCCCTTGGCTGGCAGAGGTGGTCCCACGTGGAGGTGGTCCCTCTCCCTCTCATTCCTCTGGCTGCAATCTTTGATCCTTTCAACTTCGCTCCTACCCCCCAGTGAAGGGGAAGGCCGAAACTTCCTCAGCAGTTAACATGCTCCAGCCTCCCTTGTAGTGAAAAGCTTCCCAGACCTGGGAGCACCCAGGAGTGAATTGGGAGAGATCCACTTTGACCCGGGCCCATTTTGGCTCTGGGTAGGAGGAGAGAATGGGCTTTGGTTCACAAAGGTAAGAAGAGAAGAACTTGGGATGAGAGGGCTGGATGGTCTTAGACTCTTGTTTTGCATCTTGTTTTAATATCTTTTTTAAAAAATCAGGTATCTGTTTCTCACTGTGAGAATTAATCTCCTATGCAGTTTTCCTTAACAAATCTACATATGCAACTTGTATTTCTCTCCAATAGCCCACTTTTGGACCTCATTAAGAGTATCTGCTGCCTTCTCAACTTTAAATTATGTTTCAGAGTTCTCAGTATCTCCGTTTGGAGGTGCATCAGGCCCAGTTGCTACTTTAACCCAGTCCTAGAGTTTTCTTCCTGTGACAGCAAGCAGAATAAGGGCAGCATCTCTACAAAAAAAAAAAAGAAAAAGAAAAATGTAGATTAGGAGATCATAACCTGGGGTACGTGTGCATCATGAACCTCTGAAGTTTACGTGTTTATTGGCATTTTATAGCTTTCTCAGACTCCTGATAAGGTCTGCTCTCCCAAAAGATTAGACACACTTCTGTAGGCAGTCTTAGCAAATTGAAAAATCTGTTTCATTGACTTCAATTCTTTAAAGCTTCAAAAGAGGAGGTAGGCAAATTAACCAGCAGTATAATGAAAATGTTATCTCAGCAAAGATACACAAATACACATGCATGCACACACTTTTCTTTTCTCCAGAGTTTTACTCTGTTATGGTAATAATAATAATAGTGATAACTATTAATAATAATACTATTGTTATAACCTACATTTGTTTAGCACCACAGAGCTTACCAAGCATTCTTCAGTGTATGATCTTATTTAATCTTCCCAACAATCCTTTGTGTAAATATTGTTATTATTTATAAGGTCAGCACTTATGGTTGAGAGAACTGAGGGTTAGAAAGACTGAGTCACACTTTTGATAATGATGGAATCAAGTCTTGGCTCCAGAACTTCTGAGCTCAGGGCTCTAAAATTTGTAGTTATGGAAACCACTTAGCTGTTAACCAACTAGCATTTTAACCTTTTGAGAAGAAAGGATATAGGGCATTAGAGAGAGGGTTGGGCATCCTTTAACTCACACTCACTGGCTCTGCATATCACTCACTCATGGTACTTTTTTTTTTAATGGCCAGTGAGTATTTTTCTTTTTTTTTTTTAACTGAAGTATAGTTAATTTGCAATATCGGTACTTGTTCTTTAAAGGCATAGCAGAAAACCACTTTCTTTTTCCTTGAATAGTGTGGTGGGGGTGTAGGCATGCAAGCAGAGACCCACTGGTTATGTCTGTTAACACATTCTATGAGCCAAGAAGGGGAAATTGCTCTAACCCAGCTCTGGCTCTGGTTTATGTCCGAAATTTGGAGTTGGCTAGGTTAATTATTTTCCAAGAGTATTCAAGCCAAAGTAGTCAAAATATCATGGACTAGGTTCTGTTTAGTGTAGTTGAATACGCATTAGTGAGGTAACTTCTACATGCTGCATTGTGTGCTATGTTCTGAGGATGCAAAAATGAAGAAGATACAGTTCCTCTCTCCAAGGAGCTCACAGCCTAGAATTCAGGAGGTGTGGTGTTTGGGAGTTAATATGGGACAGCAGTTCAGTTTTTGAATTGCATGATAGTTCTCATTAAAATTTCTTTAA
This sequence comes from Camelus ferus, assembly GCF_009834535.1. Taxonomy (NCBI): domain Eukaryota; kingdom Metazoa; phylum Chordata; class Mammalia; order Artiodactyla; family Camelidae; genus Camelus; species Camelus ferus. The sequence goes on along the minus strand of NC_045700.1, from coordinate 30,344,498 downwards.
ATCTAAATCAGGAAGTCTTATTTATTGGACTCCAAGCCAAATTTTGTTGTGGTACTGCTTTCTGGATAACTGGGAGTTTTGGTAAAGCTCAAAAATTAACAGCTAAGTTCATCTGGCATGAAAATCTGGGGCTGAGTGGTTTTATTATAACTATGAATTACAAAAGGAAGACACTTTTGACACACTCTACCCTCAAATATCAGGGACTGTCTGTGAGTTTTCAATGAACTATGTCCCTGAATTCAATAAGTGAAAGGAGGAATTGATACTTCTATCCCCCATCTTTCCTGTTGGGTAAATTGACACTCTACTGAAAGATTTGAAGACAGCTATTAAGCACCCAAAAAGGGCCTGGTCAAGATATTTTTAAAATGACCACTACCACTTAATTTTCTGCCTTATTTGTCAATTCCTAAGTTTTGCTTGTCTTATTTTCTTTTTTTTTCCCCTCTCCTAGCAAAAATACAAGGAAGACTATGAAAATAAAATCAAAGGCAAATGGAGTGAGACACCTTGCTTTGAAGTTGCAACCGCCAGAATGAACACTGCTAACATTAGCACAGTAAGTCAGAAGGGATCGCTGGATGTCCTTGGATTGAGAGGGTGACCTTTTCCTTTATGACTTCTAACCACTTACTGCTCCAGAAATGGCACCAGAACATTTGAGTCCAGGCACCTCTTCTTGGGGGCAAGACCTGTGTAGGGTTCTGATTTAGAAAGAAATCCTACAATCTTTCTTTCCTTTTGAGAAATATTGTTTTGATTGGATTTCATTATTCTTGCCTCAGTTTTCATAGGAACAATATGGTTTCAAAGTCAGTACAGGTGAAAGGGGCCCTTTTTAATTTATTCTGTACCTGGGCACTCAAATGTTACATTTTTAAAACTGATTAGTTTCTTCCCAGATTCTCCTCTTTTTCTTTTAAGTTCTCTGCCTCTGGCCTTTGATAGCTACTGCTTTGAAATTGTCCTCAGCCCATTATAATTGCTCCAAATCTCTGTTAAGTTACTCATAGTTTTTGTGTTGGCATCACTTTCTATGATTGCATCCTAATCTGTGGAAGCTAAGAGAAGCATGGCTTTGGGTAACATCTCCAAGTGGCCTCTGTCCTCCCATATAAAACCTTTGCATAGTTTGTTCCCACAGCATCTCTCCAGCATGTTTCATGTCTTACAGAGGAAATACCAGGAAGACTTTGAGACTATGAAGGACCGGATCTACTTCATGCAGACTGAAACACCCGAGTACAAAGTGAATAAGCAAGCTGGGGTGGCAGCTAGCAAGGTATGGGGACAGTCTCTCATTTATCTTAATGATCTTAGTGTGGGTGAATTTCTTACGACTCTTGCTTTTGTATATAATGGGGAAAAAAAATAAGGTTCTTGGGGGAACAATAAGAAAATATTTGGGATTGTAATAGGGCTACCAAATTTTTTTTTTAAGTGCTGCATAGGAGAATTCACAACACTCAATTGCTATCTTTGCATTTCATAGACCAAAGGACCTTTTGATACCTAGAAGTAAAAAGGACAAGAGAACTTCTCAAGAAAAGACAATTGGCAGGCTTATGTGACTATAGACACTCCTATACTTAAAACTACCATTATTTTTCTCTTTTCCTACTAATTGGTGAAAATCTAATTACAGACAAGATATACGAATTCATGAATTTGCTCATATACTCTATAGAATAACTTTGGTAAACAATCTACTCCTTGGCATTCTAAAGCACTAGAAAGAGCAATAAGTTCAGAGCCAGCCAGACTTGATTCTAACCCTGGCCTTGGGTCTGCTGGAGGAGTGAAAGAAGGAAGATCACATCACTTAGGAAGCTGTTTCAGGATCCAGATGCCAGACAGTGACGTTTTTGGCCAGGAAGGTAGTACAGAAAGTGATGAGAAGTATTTTAAAAGTCAAGCCAACAAGATTTGCTGATGGGATGGATGTGGGATAGGAGAGAAAAATTTTGGTCTAAGTAACCAGATGGATGGGGTTTTCCTTTATCAAGATAGGGAAGACATTGGAAGGAGTAGATAATTTTTTTTTTTTTGGAAGGGAGACCTGAGCTCAGCTTCAGACATGTAAGATTTGAAATGCGTTTGAGACATCCAAGTGGAAATGTCCAGTGGGCATTTGATTATATAAGTCTGAAGTTTCAGGGGAGGCATCTAGGAAGGTTGTATATACTTGGGGGTCAGTAGCATATAAATCATATTTAATGTAAGACTGGAGGCCATCAAGGGAGCAAGTGTAGACAGAAAACTCTACAGACTGAACTCTGGAGTGCTTTCATGGGAAGACATCAGTGAGATGAGGCAGGAGCAAAGTTAGGAGAGAGTGATGTCTTGGGAAGTAGGGGAAGGGGAAGGCAGCGATCAACTGTGTCAAATGTTTCTGAAGTAGGTTTATCAGTGTGTGGTCTCTGGTGAACCTAACAAGATTGTATCTGGTTGAATCTGCTTAGAGAGGGTTCATGAGTGAACGAAATGAGAGAAACAGAAGATTATAAGGATATTGGACTCCTTCAAAATATTTTCCTAAAAAGAAAAGAAAAAGGAATAGTAGCTGATGGATAAGTAGATGAAGAGGGGATTTCTGTAAGGTAGGAGACAAAAACACAATGTTTCTAAGCTGATAGAAGAGCCATCCAGTGTAGAGGGAAAATGTGATGATGCTGGAGAGCGGGATGGGTGACTAGAGCGTTGTCCTGGGGTAGGTGGAAGAGGAAGGGACCTGGTGCTTAAGAGGAGGGAATGGCTTCCCCAGAAACAGGAGAGGAGGCTGCAGGTGCAGGTGGGGGGATGGTAGGGTTTGTGGAATTCCCTTTCTGGTTGATTCTATTACTCAAGGAAGGAGATGATTCTATAAGATAGAGAAGTCATCTATATTCTCTGTTTTTGTGCAGAATCCCCTGAGTCCTCTAGGCTATAGAGGGTGGTGCCTCTGTGTTTCAGTTGTGTATCTCCCATCTTTGGATATCAAGCTGATTGTATTTGTTTTCTGAGGTTTTTAAATGTTGGAAGATTATCTAGGATTCCCTGAACTTGTCTATGTTCTAAGGTTACATTGCTTGAGCAAATAAATGGCTGGCACTGGGGCTCACAGTCAGGACTATGATCAGTTTCTTATTTTCCTCCCTTTGGACATGCTCCTGAAGGGGGCTTTGGGGACCTCCCTTAAAGCTTCTGTCATAGCTGGAACTGAAGGTGCAAAGTGGGGAGAGCAGAAGGAAAAGGTGAGGTTGCCACCATTCACCTTGCTCCCAACCCCTTACTCCTCCCCTCACGTGTCCATTAAATACATGTGTGCTCATGCACACAGTCACAGGTGAGGCATAAAAGGGTAGATTGATGATGCTTCTGGCATTTTTCTTTAAAAACATGTTGGCAGATAGGCAGCTGGAGGTTCTGGAGCAGGAGGTACCTAGGACATGATGTACTGTCATTATTGTGATGTGCAGCTTAGTCTCCTTCATTATTTCTCTTTATCTCTGAGGGCAGGGACCATGTGTGACTCTTTCTTGTATCTCTTCCAGAGCCAGGCACATAACTGATGCCTTATGGATATTTTTGAATGAATAAGTGAATGGGTAGAAAATGTATCCTGAAAATGTATGCAGTTTCCCTGCTGCTGTTATGAGTTACTATGAATATTTTGTTTATAAAATGTCAAGCTGCCATTTTTCTAAAGAGAAAATTGATTTGTGGAGCTATGTCATAGTGTCCGTAATAGAGACAAGAGCAAAAATAATCTGGAGAATTCCTTTATCACTTTATTTCACTCCTACAGGTAAAATATAAAGAAGACTATGAAAAGAATAAAGCAAAAGCAGATTATAATGTACTTCCTGCTACAGAGAACCCACTGCTCAAGCAGCTGAAGGCAGCAGGAGATGCCCTGAGTGATGTAAGTATATTCTTGTCAAAAGTGTTTTTTTTTTCACCTTAGCTGCAAGAGAGATGAAACTTCTCTCCTAAAATGACTGAATGCAAATATAACTTTGAAAATACTTTAAGGCTGTGGTGTAGCAGTTTCCCTGGAACTGTCTAACCACTTGAAGGCATTAGTGTCTCTGAGTACGATATGTGTCCATGGGGCAGGTGGCGGGAGTTGTGGACTGAGTTCAATGGGCAGGAAAGTCCTCATTTGCTTACACGCTCCATGTGCCTATGCCTTTGTGTGGGCCAAGAGTACATCATAGGAGTTATGTTGTGATTCTGACAGAGGCAGAAGGAGACCTTGAAAGGGGAGGAGAGAGAGAAGCAGCTACTTAGTACCTTGCCCTTGTGTTCTTCAAGCCTGCTGCAGGGAAAAGAAGATGTCCTGTGTTTCACAACTTCTCTTCCCGACCTCTGCCATTTTCTCTGTAGGTCTTGGCCTCAGAAACTATCATGTGCAGACAGCAGAACGTCAAAGATTTCTTCACAGAAATTTCTACTTGTGGAATATTAAGAGCTTGGCTAATCCATTAGGTTTAAAATAGATGAGATAAGTGAGAACTGGGCCTGGCATTAAAAGACCAACAGCTCAAGACCACTTTGACTTTGTGTATAAAGAGAGTGAATGTGAGATCAGTTGAGTTTTTCTCTTTTGGTTAGGTAGTATTAAGTTTTCCAACTTTTGAGGTTTATATGTAGCTTCCTGTATAGCTTGGTTATCGTTTCTTTGTCCCTTGAATTAAGCCAGTGCTGTAGAAATATGTACCTGTGATTGAGGAGTGGGGTGAGTGGGTGGCAGGGGAGCAGCACTGTAGATGGAACTGTCCAAATAGCTCTGCTGGGAAATCAAGGCAAAGCACATGTCCTGCTTCCTAAATGAAGGGCATCTTTATCAAACACATAAAAGCCCAAGTTCAAATCCCTTTTGTTGAAAAAGACAACAATATAAAAATATTAAAAATGAATAGCACCACCTACACTTTCAAAGCCAAACATGAAAAAATGACAGTGATCCGCTTCAACAGTTTTGGGTTTAAAATCCAGTAGTTGTTACAGTTAAAGATGAAACCCAGCAGAGAGTGAGAGTTAGTAGGCTCTGGTATGGTATACACCTTATTTTTAAGGTATACTGTCTGTTCTTATAATAAGGGATTTTTCCTGGGTAGAAGGAAGAAGAGAGTGTGTGTATTTCTCAGTGTGTACCAGACATTTTCCATGAAGGTTTGTTTTAAAAAAAACAATGAAGAAATTGCTGTTGCTCAGAATATTCCTGTTTGTCAGGGCACCATTAGTGAGGGAAGAGTGTGTGAGCTGGGAGGTGGAGAAGGCAGCGATTCAGAAATACACAAGAACCTCTATGGCTCAGGGCTTGGTCTGAGGCTGCATGTTGGTTTCTTAGTCTTCGGAGAATATTAAAAACTAAGGCTTTACAATAATTGCTAAGAGGAAAGTTTATCATTCATGACACCCCAATGTTTGGTTGTCAGTTTTAAAATGGTTGATGGGTAACATCTTTTTTCTTCTTCTGTTTAACATTGGAAAATACGAGTGTATATAATCAGCGTGGGAGTGACAGGAATCTACTTTAACTGATTTTTTTTTTCTTTTTGACAGAAACTATACAAAGAAAACTATGAAAAGACAAAGGCAAAGAGCGTAAATTACTGCGAGACCCCCAAGTTTAAGCTTGATACAGTTCTGCAGAACTTCAGTAGTGATGTAAGCCATCCCACGGTCATTCCTTCTGTTAAAGCAAAGACCAATCGTTTAGCCATTAAATAAACAAAATATGTTTTGTCTTTCAGACTAAATATAAAGATTCCTACTTAAAGAATATTTTGGGACATTACGTGGGCAGCTATGAGGATCCATATCATACGCACTGCATGAAAGTCGCAGCTCAAAACAGTGATGTAAGTTCTAAGGCAGTTGTTTGACTTTGCAGATGACCCATTTTCTGGGCATGAATATGGTGGTTGCATCCTTATGTCTGATTACTTTTCCTCATAGAAAAACTACAAAGCAGAATATGAAGAGGACCGAGGCAAAGGCTTCTTCCCCCAGACCATAACTCAAGAATATGAAGCAATCAAAAAACTAGATCAGTGTAAAGATGTAAGTCTTGTATAAACTGTTACCGTTACTGCCTTCCATGGCCTCTCGTGGTCAAGACGTGTTTAAAATTTTGACACTTTTACAAACAAATTCAAGCAAGGAGATTGTAAGAAAAACAATTCTATTTTGTAGTAGACATGCATTTTTTTCCCTTGTTGTCACCCACACATTTCAAGTGCTAATTCTAGCTCATTTTCCCAAAGAAAAGTAATCAGAAATCTGAAGATACGGGGAAGTTTCCTGTATAGATGTCAGAGCATCTCTCAAGGAAACTGCAGGCTAATTGGGGAGGTTGGGGGGAATGTGTTTTATTTACTGCAAGTTTCTTTTCATTGGAGGGGTGGGGTTCTGCTTGCTTGGCCTGTAGGCCAACTTGGATTTGACAAGCCATGCTACTAAACCTGATTTCCTTTCCCCTCACAGCACACCTACAAAGTCCATCCAGATAAGACAAAATTCACTCAAGTTACCGACTCTCCTGTTCTGGTACAAGCCCAAGTCAATACCAAACAGCTGAGTGATGTAAGTTCCCCTAAATATCCAAGAATCCAGTTATGAGGGATAACATACCATAACTCTATACGTGAAATCCAGGGACTTGTCACATTTATGCAAAAGGCTACATAAGTTCTAACAAGATACCTGTTACTGGTAGAATTTGTAATCACCAAAAGTGCTTTCCTATTTAGTAACTGTGCATCTTCTTGGGTGGATAACAATCATAGTGGAAGAATTCTGCAAGGGAAACTCATGTAGCTTAATGTACTAGGAAGAACATGAGTTTTCAGGTCAGGCAAAACTGGATTCAAATTCCATCTCTGTCATTTATGACCTGGGGGCCTAGGCAAGTTGTTTAACCTCTCATACCTCATCGTTCCCTTTTATAATTCGTGGTGGTTTTGAAGGTTAAGTGAAAGGAGATATGTACGTGGTACATGTACTGGCCCCGAGCAGGTATTCAGTAGATGGGATTTCTCTCTCCCTCTCTCTCAAATAAATTTTTGGGAAATACAGTCTTTGAGATATGCTTTATCATATGAGTTTTAAGTGTGAATCTCCAAACTTGTGTTGAACTAAAAAAAAAAAAGAAGAAGAAAAGAAAAGTAACCTCAGTGATTTATGGCCAGAAATGGTGATCCACAAACAATAATGTATGTGAGGGGAGGTAACCAGATTTGCTAGGAAAGATTCCCCAGTGAGTGAGCATTGACCACAGAAAGTAAGAAAATCTGTCACTCTCAGAACCTATGGGACCAACTGTGACATGCTTCTACGGAAGCATGGAGAGGAGAGCTTTTGTGTATGAAAGCACCACCTCCTTCCATTAGGGTCCTGCCACGGTGACAGATGTGGTAACAGCTGTCACCTCTCCACCACACAAGTGTCGGTACTGCAAGGGACCCCGCCCCCTCTGGATTTTTCTTTTGATCTTAACAACTTTGTCAGTTGTTGTTTAACCAAATGTATTTTACATTTTATCTTATGAAATGTACCACACAAAATTTTTTTTGGGGGGGGGGTTGGATTTCAAAACAATTCTTCTGAATTGAGAGCTAATTGACTCATTTTTCTCTCTCTGTCTTTCTCAGCTAAATTACAAAGCAAAACATGAAAATGAAAAGTTCAAGTGCCATATACCTCCAGATACTCCTGCCCTTATCCAGCACAGAATCAACGCCTATAACCTGAGTGATGTGAGTTCCTCATGCACTATGCCATATGATACACTGACAACTGTGCCTTTATTTTTGGATTGCCTCATTGAATAAATATTTCAGTGTTAAAGATGGGAATAACAGTTAACATCTGTATCATGTTCCTATGCCTCTTCCAGGGTAACTTTGGACTCGCTTTATAAAATACGTGTAGCAAACTTATAAGTAACTTCGTACGGTGGGACAATCTTAATACATTTTAACCAGCCCTCAAAATACCACCGCTCATGCATGTTAAATTGCAAATCTTAACCTTAGCTCTTTTAGGCATATATTCTTTTATACTATACTGCAATTAATTCTCCTTCAGAAGTTGATATGTTTAGATACAATTTCATTTCATTTATTCCCCAGGCTGATAGTGCCCCTTATTTCACACCAATGATGCTTATTTCTACACGTAAGAGAACTTGCACTAAGGAAGATGTAGAGTACTCAGAAGGCATAAGGCCTGGTGTCCATTGCTATCTTTCATTTCCAATTTAATATTATAGAAACATCAGACTACCCTTCAGGATTTCAGTTTCTTGACAGCAATTCTGTAGATAAGTACTAAGATTATCCAATATCAATGAATATTGTAATAATTCATGAAATAATGTTTTCAGAGGACTTTGAGATCAAATAAAAATGATGCCTTTGTACTAAATAAAAAGTATATTACAGAATATTTGTGCCATTCTATAGTATATAGTATTAGGAATCAAATATTAGTAAGATAACTAGAATTAAGTTAATTTAATGAAATATCCTAATGGAGAGTAGAGAAGCTTAATCTTGGAGAATTAGAAATTCAGCTCAAGGAGAATTCTCTGAAATATGCATGATTTCTTAAACAATGAAATGGTCTATTTATTTTCTGTTAGGACAAGGTACTGAATCACCCTTTAGTCTTTAAATTGTCATAACATGCATATCACTTACCCATTCCTGTGCTGAAATTTTTTTTCCAGAATATTTATAAGCATGACTGGGAGAAGACCAAAGCTAAGAAGTTCAACATTAAAGTGGACGCCATTCCCCTGCTGGCAGCCAAAGCCAACACAAAGAACACTAGTGATGTGAGTTTGGCCTGGGCACCTGGGCAGGGGGACCTGAGCGATGCTTCCTGATGAGTGGGATCTGGCACGTGTGATGTCTTTGCAGGTGATGTACAAGAAAGGCTATGAGAAAAGCAAAGGGAAGATGATTGGAGCCCTCAGCATTAATGATGATCCCAAGATGCTGCACTCTTTGAAGACGGCCAAAAACCAGAGTGATGTGAGTGCTTTTGTGACTCTGTCTTGTTTTCAGATGCAGCCATACTTACTGTTTAATCTATGCTTGGATGGGACGTCAGCCTAAATGAAATCTCAGATTGAGGATGACAAATCAAACATGAAAGCCTAGTGGTAAAGCATGATTAACTTCCTCATTCTTATGACGTCTCAGTACTTTGAGACACCAGAGAACACTGTAAGCTTCCCTTAACCCCTTAATGCCTTCTGTTTAATTAGAGGGAAAATTACACTAGCAATATCACTTTTATTGTTTTTCCTAGAAATGGGCTCAATATCTCAGTATGTCTACACGCCTATTAATTCCATGCCATGACCTGACTTAAGATACTTTGTAAAAATACATACAGAAAAATAAAAGGCAAAAAGTGGGAAAACGAGGCTATAGACAAAGTAGGAAAAACTTGATGAAGCATAACCTCAAAAGCAAAGTACTGTAAGGATTTTATAAAATATTGATCTCATTTTAAAGACTTTAAAATAATTAAAATACTTGTTAAAATAAAACAAAACTCTTTGCAAAAATTGATTTTCTAATTCAGAGCAAAAAAAGAAATACTCTCTATTCTGTATCATTTATAAATATTCCTTTCTTTATTGAGTATATTTTTGAATTTATTTATGGAAGAATTGAATGTAAAGAAATATATGATACACACAGTAAAACAGAAAAACCATTTTTTGTGTATTATTGTTATAAAATAAAATATTAGGTCTTAATGATAAAAACCAGCTTCCAGAGGTGTTAAAATGTGTTTTCATCCAGTGCTGAGCTGAATACTTTTATACAACTGTGCCCAAGTATCTAAGCTCTGCCTTATACCTTTTGCAGTATTTCACACCAGCTCTTAAAAAAAATCATTTTCCTTCAAACATGTTCAAGTGGAAAAAGTTATTTTAGGACAAAAATTTGGTTAGGCAGAACCATTGGTGACCTCTGATTTATTCTTGCTGGAGAAATATTAGGGTAAGTCACATAAACGTATTTATGGTTTCTAGCAGACTGGATCATACAAGAAATGAGCCTCTATCATATTCATTCTGCTTTTTTTCTTGGTAGAAAATGAATGCTGGAAAAATAGAAAATTTGCCCTTTCAGTTAAAGAATAGCAATGACATGAAAGGCTTCTAGTCTGTGAAATATATTCTTTTATTTTCTTCATTTAATTTTCTTTTTCCTTTGACAGAGATTATACAGGGAAAACTATGAGAAGACGAAGGCAAAGAGCATGAATTACTGTGAGACCCCCAAATATCAACTTGATACTCTGCTGAAGAAGTTCAGTGAGGTTTGAGAGGCCACAGTTACCTCTGGGGTTTGAGGGCTTTCCTACAATTTGACAAATAACTGTCAATTTGAGTTATGTATGTTTTCTTTTTCAGGCTAAATATAAGGATTCATATGTACAGGATGTTTTGGGACATTATATAGGCAGCTTTGAAGACCCATATCAAATACACTGCATGAAAGTTTCAGCTCAAAACAGTGATGTAAGTTTGGAGACAGTTGTTCATGCTTCTCGGTGACATTGTCTGGGGGCGATAACAGTCATGATATGTTTTTGTTGTTCCTCATTACAGAAAAGTTACAAAGCAGAATATGAAGAAGATAAAGGGAAATGCTATTTCCCTCAGACAATAACTCAAGAATATGAAGCAATCAAGAAGCTAGACCAGTGTAAAGATGTAAGTCAGCTTGTGAATTCTTGCTATTGGGTTTGGGATTCTTGTGCCATCTAGTGGTAAATTTAGCAGGAGTTTAAATGTTAGCATCTAATGGTTAACAGATATTAAAATTTAAATGTTATTTTTTGGGTAGAATTGGGGAACACAAAAATTACTGTGAAGAAGCCTATTTGCTACAAATAATTCCAGGTTTTATAAATCTTTATTTCCACTGATTTATATTTACATGGCTTTAGGGGAATGAGGGGACATGTTGATTTGTAAGAGGTAAGTGTTCATGCATTTAACAAATTTACCTAAGGGGCAAGCATGTACCAGGCACTGTCCTTGGTGCTGAGAAAGAATAGGGGACAAGTTGGGCTACCCCTTGTGAAGCGTGCATTTGAGAGGGAGAGACAGACAATAAACAAAGAGCACAGAAACAAGGAAGGTATCAGGCAATGATAAGAAACTAATGTAGAATGATGCTGCAAAATAAAAATGGGATGACCTGGGAGAGAGAGACTGGATCAGTACCGGAGACTGGGTGGTTGAGGAAGGTCTAAGTCAGCAATATATAGCCTTGCCAAGATCCAGGGAAGAGCAGCGGGAAGAACAGCCTAAGAAGAGACAAGCTCAGCATGTAAGGACTTGAAAGGATGAGGTGACTGAAACTGGGGTGGGGAAGGAAGGAGGGACAGTAGTAAGAGGTAAAATGGTAGGAGATGAAGGAGGGGATGGATTCTGTCCAGAATTGAATCTAAGTCCAGTGGAGATCCATCGGAGGGCTTTGGCAGGAGGAAGTTTAATCTGGTTGCTGAATTGCAGCAGGGAGACCAGTTTAGAAGCAACTTCAGGAGAGAGAGATTAAGAAAGAGAGGAAGTGAGGACATATCATTCAAGTTTTCAGGAACAAGACAAACTATTTTTGGTTGGAAACTTTACATGCTATTCTGTATGTGAACAAGAATGTAAAGATACATTATGAAATTTCATTAACGAACATCTTTTCTAGCATACCTACAAAGTTCATCCAGATAAGACCAAATTCACAGCCGTCACTGATACTCCTGTACTGTTGCAAGCCCAGCTCAACACGAAACAGCTTAGTGATGTAAGTGCCCTGATTAATGCAAGTGTGGGTGACCCAGAATGCTTTGCTTATTTGAGACGTAAGCATTTATATATTTCATCCTCATGGGCTCATCTATCATTCCAATAATGTCACTTTTCAAGATTTACTCAATAAAATGCAAATGAAGCTGCTAGATTGAATTGTAGCCTCAGCAGAAATGGAGTTAGACAATAGTAAAAAAATAATAATGCTTCAATAACTCATTGGTTTTTAGTGGGAATTTGCTCATTAGGATCTGTCACATACCAAAAATAATGCATACTAAAACTTCACGGCAACTTAAAGAACAACAACAGAAATACCCACTTGGCCAGGTAACAACGCAAGCTTTTCCCATCCCTGAGTTTGCTAACAAAGACTTTACAGAAAGAAAAAGAGCCCAGAAACAAGAAAGATGGCAGGCAATCATAAGAAAACTAATATTGGATGATGATACAGAACTAAAATCAGATGATGTAGGAGAAAGTTAGGCACTTTGGATTAAGTGGTCAAGGAAGGTCAAAATAGAAGGGTCCAGCCAGGCAGCAGTGCTTCACAAATATTCATGTGTGTGTGAATCACCCAGTCACCCTGTGAAAACGCAGGCTGTGGTTCAGTAGGCCAAGGGACCAATGGTCTGACTGGTAAGTTCCCAGGTGACACTGAGGTGCTGATTGGTAGACCCCACTTTGAGCAGCAAGGTGCAAACACAGCTAAATCCTGAGGAGTAGCACATGCTTCTCAAGACAGGGAAATGGAATATTCCACTTGCCCTATTATAAAATGAGTTTTAATAGCACTAATTAGCTCATGTGCAGCTGGTAAAGGAGAGAGCAGCATCAGTATAGTCCAGAAGACACAGTGGTTCTATGCAACATGTTAATATTTTGTGCCCAGATAAAGGACAGCTAAACATTAACATCACTGCCCCACCTGAACTTGGCAAGCTGCAGAGGAATGGGGTGCCCAGGCACCACCCGCTCTTCTCATTGGCCTGGTGGGCTCTGTTTTGGAGATGCTTAATGCACAGTTCTCAATCTTGTGCATTTGCCTTTAACTCCAAAATTCAACAGCCTCATTCCCTCTTTACACTTTCTTCCTTCCTCCTAATGTCACTTTTTAAAAATTTCAAATGAAGTCTTGTATTTTATATCTTTAGTAAGAATTTATCTATCTTCTTAACTGTGCTAGCATTTTATCTAGAATTATTATTGTTTTTGTCAGTGCTCTGATTACATAGATTCTGAGTGTTCGTGCTCTCAAGGCATATCCTAGGGGACAGTGAGACTCCCGTGTATACATCATGGCAGCATTTACGAAATAACAGCCCACAGTTTGTTTATACCACAGTCCATGAAAGAGGGAGTGAGTCTGGCCTCCATGCAGGATTTTGACTGGATTGATGATTTCTTTGAAGCATTTTCTAATAATGACTTAGCTATATACACTCTCCTGTGTAAACGCTAGGAAATCCCTGTCCTTGAACTGTTTGGCTATCCTTTACTGTTTTTCAGGTGAATTACAAGGCAAAACATGAAGGTGAGAAGTTCAAGTGCAACATACCAGCAGATGCTCCACAGTTTATACAACACAGAGTCAATGCCTATAACCTGAGCGATGTGAGTACCAGAGCCACAGAAACCCATGTCGATATATGCATGCAGAGGAAATGTTGTGGGTGCTTTAAAAAGACCAAATTAGGAGTTATGCAAATAAACAACCTTTGAGATTGTTAGCAGAGCATTAAGTGGAGCGTCTAAGGCCTAAATTCTCTTAAGGCTCTTAGGTAGCCATCAGATATCATTCCCCACAGTCTCTGTTACAGTGAGAAACATTCTTTCAATCATCATGCTCCCTGCCCCTTCCCACATATGCTGATCCTTAAAGTTTTACAAGATCTCTCACATGTAAATGTTATACTTCACTTTCTGCACATGGTTGTCGTTTTATATTATCCTTTGTACATCAAGATAGCAGAGTCTTTAGAAAGTTCCCAGAACATTGGAAAGGAATATATTACACTTTTGTGGTGGATGGGGAGAAGCTGGATGATACATAAACCAATAGCTACACTACTATTTGGTAAATATATTATTTATAGGTAAAATAAGTCTCCGTATACAGGTTCTCAGTCTGTTTTTAAATTTTTACTGAGTTCATCTGTGTTAGATGTTGTTCTTACCATTTTCATGCTGAAATTTTCCTGTCCAGAATATTTATAAGCATGACTGGGAGAAGACCAAAGCTAAGAAGTTCAACATTAAAGTGGACGCCATTCCCCTGCTGGCAGCCAAAGCCAACACAAAGAACACTAGTGATGTGAGTGTGGCCTGGGCACCTGGGCAGGGGGACCCGAGCGATGCTTCCTGATGAGTGGGATCTGGCACGTGTGATGTCTTTGCAGGTGATGTACAAGAAAGGCTATGAGAAAAGCAAAGGGAAGATGATTGGAGCCCTCAGCATTAATGATGATCCCAAGATGCTGCACTCTTTGAAGACGGCCAAAAACCAGAGTGATGTGAGTGCTTTTGTGACTCTGTCTTGTTTTCAAGACTATGTTCTAGTTAACACACCCAAGGATAGTGATGGGAAAGGGTTCCGTATCCATGGGCTCTCTCAGGTTCACAACAACAAGCAGCTGAGAAGAACTTTAGACGTAGACTGATTCCCAGGCTCTTGCACCTCTCATGATTGAGGAGGGAAATTAATGATTTGTATTTGATCTCCATTTCACTTTGAAAAACCTGTATGTTCATATTTAATAGAACATTGATTGTAATTCTCAATACCTTTTGGAAAAGATCAAGGCATTTTGATATTTTCTAATTGAAAAATAACTTATAAAATTATGATACACTGGAATTTGACACAACATTGTAAAATGACTATAACTCAGTAAAAAAAAATTTTTTTAAAAATGTATTTTGGAAGAAAATCATGAGTCAGAGATAAAAATCTAAGTTTAGCTAACATTACTCTTTATTGACTTTAGTAATTAATATTGGCCTAGGTCCAAGAAAAATATTTCATTGATTTTAGGCCCCTTTGAGAATCTGATAGATTTGGACCATCCCTTTAGAAAAATGGACTTTTTAAAATGACTTTTGCCTGACTTTCAGAGAATTCATGGATTCCCTAAGGATTATCTTTGGTCCATCTCCTTCCAGTTAAATATATTAGAAGGAAGATTACATTCTCTAGGAAAGCTAAAAGATCAGACTATTTGCAAAAGGAATTTGTACAGGAGATTTATGATACACACTTATACTTGCTAGCTTGGGTCACTGTCTTTAGTTCTTACGTGATTACAGGGAGATCTAATGGGTTTAGAAGTTTCCTAAAGGCACTGGGTCTGAATTCTTCTCTCTGTTAGGGTAATTGGTGAGCAGACATGATGAAGCTGGGACTTTGACCTAATTAGCATCCTGTCTAACCATTCCAGAAAACCAGCCAATGAAAGTGCCTTCCGAGGCTCAGTCAGGACATTTGGTTTATAAGAACACTGTACACAGGGGCAGCTTTTCTCCTTTGAGGTCTTATAACTGCTCCAATCTGAAGCTTCTTTTAAACTGTTACTAAAAATAAACTTAGTATGAAAAAACCTTTGGGATTCTCAGTGGGGCTTATCTGTTGTCAAAAGTAGAATAGTCTGGTTGAAAAATCAGTAACTATTAATTTAAAGATGACTTTAGAAACCTCAAGAAGTCAAGTGTACAGCTCTACTTATGAAGTAGTCATTTTACAAAATCAGAAGTATGAAATGATTGTCATATGATATTTGACAATTTAAAAAGTACTTTAGTGGAAAAACTCTTCAAAAGTTAGATTGCCTTAGTAGGAATAATACTAGTCAGTGGTCTTTGAAAAACCTTGTTTTAAAACAAAATAATAACTGGCTGAAGCAGAAGCTGTGGCCCATTCCTGATATCTGACAGTTCCTCTTTGATCTAAGAAAAGATTTTAGAAGATCTGTCCATATATGACTAGGGGGCGGAGGAGCTTCAGTGATGTGGAATATATGATCAAATTTTAGGAAATAAATAACAAATCAGATGTTTGGGTTTGTTTCTCTAACTCATATTTATTGTCTATGAGAGATCTCTGTTCTTTTCTGGAAACCCATTGAAGATTCATGCTAATAAATGATAATGATCTATTCACAGCATGAATATCGTAAAGACTATGAAAAGTCAAAAACTATCTACACGGCACCTCTTGATATGCTCCAAGTCACTCAAGCTAAGAAATCTCAGGCAATTGCCAGTGACGTGGACTATAAACACCCCTTACACAGTTATAGCTACCCTCCTGACAGCGTCAACGTGGACCTTGCCAAGAAGGCTTATGCACTGCAGAGTGATGTGAGTAGTCAGACTTTCTCTATTTCCTCTTTTTAAGGTAGAAACTGAAAAGAATTTCTTCTTTTTTTTTAATGGACGTACTGGGGATTGAACCCAGGACCTTATGCATTCTAAGCATGTGCTCTACCACTGAGCTATACCCCCCACCCTCCAAAAAGGATTTCTAAGCTGAGTGATATTTTTGGCAATTCTCAGAAATGTCTGCATTGTCATCTGTATGTAGTAAGTATGTAATGGAATAATGATCCTTGGGGTCTATAAGTGCATTACTATTTAGAGTTAGAGAGACCTGGGTCTGGCAGGCACACCATCACTGTTTCCTTTTGGGAAAGTTATCAGTGTTGCTGAGTTTAGAGTCCTCATTGTAAAATTGGAATAAAACAAAAGAATTGTTTTGAGTATTTAAATGCATTCAAAATACTCTTAGCACGGTGCCAGGCCCCGGTGAATTCTCAAAACCATGGTGATGTTATCATTATCACCACTATCATAATCATCACTATCATAATCACCACATTCATCGTTATCAGTATTTTTTGTATAGATTGCTATCTTATCCAAAAATAAAATGTCCTATTATTTAAAGCTGGGGTTTACAATAGCTGGGTTTTTTCTGCAGATCAGAACATCCTTGGGCATGTCAATTTATCTGAGCTACACAATTGAACACTTTATCCTAATAATTCTGTTTTTTTCAAATGATAAAATACATATAACATAAAATTTGCCATCTTTACCATTTTTAAGTGGACAGTTCAGTAGTAGTTAATTCCATTCACAATGTTGTGCAACCAACCTCCAGAAATTTTTCATCTTGTAAAGCTGAAAACTCGGTACACATTAAGCAACTGCCCATTTCTTTTTCCTCTTTACTTTTTGTCTCTGAGTTGGACTACTCTAAAGACCTCATATAAATGGAATCATACAGTGTTTTTCTTTTTGTGACTGGCTTATTTCACTTAGCATAATGTCCTCAAGGTTCATCCATGTTGTAGTGTGTGTCAGAGTTTCCTTCCTTTTTGTGGCTGAGTAATATTCCATTGTATGTGTCTACCACTTTTGGTTTATCCATTTATCTGTCAGTGGACATTTGGGTTGCTTCCATCTTTTGGCTATTGTGAATAATGCTACAATGAACATGGGTGTATGAATATCTTTGGGACCCTGCTTTCAATTCTTTTGAGTATATACCCAGAAGTAGAATCGCTAGATGGTACGGTAGTTCTATTTTTAATTTGGGGGAGGGGGGACCACTATACTATTTTCCACAGCAGCTACACAATTTTACATTCCCATCACTAATAATTCTATTTTACGCATTCTTATCTGTTTCATTTTGCTGTTTCTTCCTCCAAAAAGATCATAAGTTTTTCAAAGACAAGGAACCAAATGGTTTCTTGATTTTTCGTTCTAGTGAAAAGGTCCATACTAAAGAACAATGACTTGAATTTTGTATCTAGAATGTACATGTCAGGTATCACATATAGCCAGACAACTAGAGTAGCTAATTATTTTAATAGCATCAAGTAACTCCCCTAAATAGGACTAATTCCAAATGATAACTGATCTCCATTAGCAAATTAATGAACATGACTATTTTAAAGGGCATTGTTAGCCAATGTAGAGACACTCCTAAACTGACCATTACACCTGAAGGGCAATGTGTGCAAACACTTAATACAAATAACAACTATCAAGTCTTATCTAATAGAAAGTGAGCAAAATTATCCACCTTCAGTATGACCTTCAGTCCTAATTTGACTATAGAAACAATATATTTAGTGTTCTAGTGAGCAAATATCTCACATTTGATAGTCTGAATATAACAATTTCACTTATTCTTTGAATTTAGCATTTCTTGATTGGAATTATAATTCCACATACTTTGGAAATAAGGATGAAGTGGAATACATGCCAACTAGAATGAACAGTGAAAACCTAAGGACTGTTAAAATCTCTCCCCAAGGAAATGTTTAAACTAACCTTAATGTCTGGAGTAAGGAAAGTGGTCAGAAATCTTAAAAGCATTCTTTTGGGTAAAATGTTAATAATTTTACAAATATGGATGATGTTGAGTAAAGAAATGTAACCTTTCTCTTGGTGTTTTAGGTGGAATACAAAGCTGACTACAACAGCTGGATGAAAGGGTGTGGCTGGGTACCTTTTGGGTCCTTAGAAATGGAAAAGGCAAAGCGAGCTTCAGACATTCTGAATGAGGTAAAGCCATCATGTCTCTGAGAGTCAGAGACAGATTTGTGAAGGTGTCGTGTTAAACCACCCCCCCAAACCGTGGGAAGTGCATCCTTCACTGGTTCATTCTCTAAAATTATTGCTGAAGTAAACAAACAAACAAAAAACCAACCAAATTTATCAAGTGCATGAATTATCTGTAGATAAGCATACCTCTTTACATCACCAAAGTCATTTATGTTAACCAGTCATGATAGAAATATTTTAACAACTTTATTGAGGTATAATTTGCATACCAGAAGATTCATGTATTTCACCTTGACAAGTTTTAATAAATTCATACACTTGTATAGCCATCCCCACAACTGAATTTTAAGATGCCACTAGTACCCCAAAAAGTTTCCTCAAAAAAATTCCCACTCCCATTTTCAACCCCAGGCAACCATTAGTCTGCTTTCTGTCTCTATAATTTTGCCTTTTCTAGAAATTTCTTTTGTATCAAGATTCTTTCACTTAGCATAATGTTTTTGAGATTCATCATATTTCTACATGTACCTGTAATACATTCCTTTTCATTAGTGAATAGTATTCTTTTGTATGGCAATATCACATTTTGGTTGTTCAGTTGGTGGGCATGTGGATTTTTCCAATATTTGGCAATTGTGAATAATGCATATAATGACTATTATAGAAATTTTCTTTGAAGTATTATGCCCTATGCTATATTCACAATGACTTTGAAGTAGTGGATAAGTTATTCAGTCTAAGGAAGAAAACAATGGTGATCTTGGGGCTCTTAAAACAGTCCCTCCTCTGACAACAACTGAACATCCCCACTACTATCAGGTGACTCCACCATCCAGGAAGTTAGACGACATAAAGGAGGGTCAGAGGTCACTTTCTCTACTCCAGAGATCTTTCAGAAAAAGTCTTCTGGGTTGGTAGTGTTGAGAAGTCTGATGTTGGAAGAGGAATGCTGCTCTCTACACAAAAGAGGGGTGTATAACATGCACAGAGGAAGAGAACAAGGAGAAGAATATAGGAGTACGAGTAGCTCATGTCACCAGCTCCCAGCTGAGACATCTACTGTCCCCTCTCCTGTATCTCCTCAGTACTTTAATGAGAACTTACATACTAACCACATTAAGGCTTGCAAAGCAGCAGTCCTCCCCTTCTTATTAATAATCCATAGCTGTTGCCCACCCTAGTTCTCCAGTTCTCCTCCCTCAACAGGACAACTTCAGTTGCTGATGGGGTGACAGGGAAAATGACATCCCTGGGAGCTTGTTAGTGTCATGCAAAGTCCTTGCGTGCTTTTCTGTTAATCCTTTAGAAAACTTGGTGATGTTTTAGGATTCTGCTGAGCTGACGGTACCCTCTTTCACATCGTAAGCAAGAAATTAGGAGAGTAACGTCTGGTTCCTGAAAGTTGTATTGGTCTGTACTACCCCAAACAATCCAAAATTAAAACAGTTTTTTAAAATGCTGGCTTTTGTATTGTATTCATCTTTTCCCCCCAAGCCAATAAAGAAGCTAGTAGTTTTATATTTTAAAATCAGGAAAAATTCTTGTCCCTCCAAAATAAATTTAAAAGATTTTGATATATTAGTCTTTGGTGAAAGTAATTTTTTTTTCTTTTTAATTCACCAAACAGAAGAAATACCGCCAACATCCAGACACTCTCAAGTTTACTTCGATTGAAGATGCTCCGATTATAGTACAGTCAAAAATTAACCAGGCCCAGAGGAGTGATGTAAGTGTTAATTCTCTCTGTATTTTGCTGAATGTTAACTAATACAAGTACGTTTGTATTCCAAATGTAATGATCACCTGGACTTACTATATGCTGTCTAAAGAGACTCAGTTATATGAACAACTGTGTAATTCCCCAGCTTTTCATTAATAAAGCACACCTAGGTCATTTCTTTAGAAGATTATGTTTATTGTGCTGACTGTCCTGTTAGTGATTGGGCACTGCTTTCCAAGGAAAAGGTAAGAGAGGCTTTTCTTGATGACCAGAAACACAAGCCTATTTCTAGGAAAGATCAGGAAAGTGAATATAGGCACTGCATCTCATGGAGGAGTTACGTTTTAAGTCAGAGCTGAGATAAAAATGTGTTTAGTAAAAACTACCCCTAAATCCCTTTAATCTCCCATAAAGTATAATGTAGGTAGTTGGTGAATCCCCCCCTGGTAACTTTTCCTATGCTCAGGAAAGCATCTGCAGGTTAACATTGTCATTGGGTCACCTCCCTGGGCTGTTAGGTAGGTCCCCCTACCTAAGCCTGGAGGTTCTTAGGGCATACCGAGGGATTTTTGCCAAGGCTGGACCCGCACTAAGATCAGACCCTATGCAATTGTGTAAGAGACCTTAAACGCCTACAGATATTTTCAGGTGAATATGGGGTTGGCATAGAGAATGTCTTCCATAAAAAACACCTCTGTGCCACGTGATCTGCTCTGAAATTATTTTCCTGTGCCATTAAACCCTTTGCCATACTTTATTTATCTGTTTGTTGGTTTATGCATTTTTTTCTCTTCCAGGTCGCCTACAAAGCCAAAGGAGAGAAAATTATTCACAAATACAGCCTGCCGGCAGACCTGCCCCAATTCATTCAGGCCAAAGTGAATGCCTACAATATCAGTGAGGTGTGCACGTGGGCTCAGCTGCTCATTGAGGGCTAAACCTTTTCTAAGTGTGGTCTGAGTTATATTCAAATGACATTTTTTCTTTCAGAATATGTACAAAGCAGACTTGAAAGATTTGAGCAAGAAGGGATATGACCTGAGAACTGATGCAATTCCCATTAAAGCCGCCAAAGCTGCCCGGCAGGCGGCCAGTGACGTAAGTCCAGCTAGTGGTCACTTGTTTGTAACCAGAAAATGTGGGCAAGTGGGCTTGCTATCAAGAAGTCACCATGTGTGCTGACCCTGACTGGAGGCAGGTCAGGCTGAAACTGTTTGGAAACAGACCTGAATTTTCATAGGGATAAGGATTTGCCTAACCTTTTCTAATATGTTCTGATAATCAAGCCCCCTAATTTAAAATTCTCATCTGTATTTCTGCAGGACATAATAATTCATATTATTCCTTTTGCAGAAAAAAAGAAGTTACTTGCTATCTAAGTCATAATAACCTCCTGATGGCAGACGTTTATCTCAAAGCTGGCTTAATTTATAGGAAACCCCTCATTCCTTAGCTCTGTTTTTACTTCATTGCTTCTGTAGACTGATGAGTGGGCTTCAAGTGTCAGAGCCCCTAAGAGTCAGTCATTAGGATCCATTAAAGTTGAGACTTTTGTTTCTTTTCCTATCTTGCTTCAACTCAGATGTGAATGGAAGTCACTTTGCTCTTTGAGATTTAAATAAAATTGACTCAAGACCCCTCCTGTTGTCCTGTAGGAAGTGGGATGCCTTCCCCTTCATTGCTGCTCAGTCTCTGAGGTTTTCATTTTTTTTGATCAACTCTGGCTCCAGAGTGGTTTTGCTCTGGCTCACCTGGGCTCTCTTCCCCTGGATTTACTCCTCTCTCTGCTCCATATGATCCAGAGATGGAACACAGTCCCTTCCTTTTGGCTTCCCTCACACATCCTAAGCACAACTTTATAGATTGTTTGAAATGACATTGACATTGCAACAATGTAAATACATTACAATTGAATAATAAGTGTCTGCCATCCTAAAAGCCCTGCTCCAGAATTTCTCACTGATACCCTTTCTCTGTGGGTCCCCGTCTAGCCACCCAACCCTGACATGCACACAGACCTTCCCTCACATTCCTGCTTCTCACTTTCCTGGACTTCTTCCCAGGTTTCCCCAAGAAAGTTCAGTTCTCCCCATTTTATTGTTCAGAGCCAATTGGTGTTACACACTACTGGTCTTGGCTCTCCCTCTGAATATCCAAAGATTCATTAAAATTGTACTATTGCTACTAAAATTCTTCTCCCTCCTCTCCCTCCTCTCCCTCCTCTCCCTCCTCTCCCTCCTCTCCCTCCTCCTCCCTCTCCTCTTCCCCCTCATCCTCCCCCTCCTCCTCTTCTCCTCCTTCTTCTCCTCCTCCTTCCTCCCTCCTTCCTTCTTCCTTCTTATCCTCCTCCCCTTCCCCCCTCTTCCCCCTCTTCCTCCTCCCACCACCACCACCAATAAAATAGCCAGCTATTTGGCTTTAGAAGCACAATGTAATTGGTCATTTGGCTTTATCATAGTCTAAAATGGAAAGGAACTTATTTTACTTTGTCACTGATATGAATTATAGTAACATCCCCACCCCAATCTCTATCATAGCAGAAGCAACTGCAGACAACCAAATGGGCTCTAAATAACATTTAATTTTACCAGGCTACATTTTAAACATATACAAGCAAATATCTAATTGATTATTAAAGTAATTTCTAGGAAGTTCAGTTGCCTCAAATACATCTCATTGTTTGGTAAAATCTTCATAACTACATTAAAAAGTATGCCCACTTTTGTTCCCAATAGGTTCATTACAAAAAAGATTATGAAAAAGCCAAAGGGAAAATGATTGGCTTCCAAAGCCTCCAGGATGATCCTAAACTGGTTCATTATATGAATGTGGCCAAGAGACAGTCGGACCGAGAGTATAAAAAAGACTATGAGAAGACAAAGACCAAACACAACACGCCCCATGATATGTTCAACGTTGTGGCAGCTAAGAAGGCTCAAGATGTCGCCAGCAATGTCAACTATAAGCATTTGCTCCATCATTACACCTACCTGCCTGACGCCATGGACCTGGAGTTGTGTAAAAACATGATGCACATACAGAGTGATGTAAGTGGCCATTACTCTACAGGATGGTCCCCCTGTAAGGCGTGTGAGAACCTGTGTGAGCGAGCACCCACCACCTGGGGCACTCACTCCTCTCTTCCCCTTTTGCTGTAGAATGCCTATAAGGAAGACTACAACACCTGGATGAAAGGCATCGGTTGGATACCTCTTGGCAGTCTGGAGGCAGAAAAAGTTAAAAAGGCGGGTGATGCCCTGAATGAAAAGAAGTACAGGCAACATCCAGATACCCTCAAATTTACCAGCATCGTGGACTCCCCAGTTATGGTCCAGGCAAAACAGAATACACAGCAAGTCAGTGATGTGAGTGCAAAAAGACAAAGGGTGCAAATGATGGAGGGAGGCTTAACAAATCATTTTTATTCTCTGAGCCAATATCTTTTCCTTTTAAAATTATTACTGTATTTTATTTAAAAATAATAACTACAATTATTTTTAATGTGGGTACAACATTTCCTTTGTCTTCTATCTTGCTTTTTACCTTCCTTTTTAAAATATCTTCCTTTTTAACTGCCTGGAAATACTGTGTTACTGGATAAATGTGGCACAGTGCAAAAAGTTCTACCCTAGTTCTACACACACACAAGCAAAACTTAAGCTTAAATCCTAGACACCTTATTGCAGCAAATTCACCATATTCAATTCTGCATTAAGTTGCTCATATTTACTTTTCATATATGAAATATTAATACAGGGAAATACACATGAAATACAATTTTGCTCCTCAGAATCATCATTCATGATTATTATAGAGACCTTTCTTATGTCTTGGTGGAGATTAGTATATTGTTTGCCTGCCTACTATATTGATTAGTATATTGTTAGTATATTGTTTCCCTGAGCAGTGTCTAAATGGCTAATGTCAGGTCTAAAGGAAAGTTTGGTGTATGGAAGAGTTAAAGGGACTTCAAAAGCATTCATTCATTAATTCATTGAATGAATGTTTTTAAATACCTTCCATGTGCCAGGCGCACTGTATTATGTGCTGATGGGATCAAGATGAAATAGATGAGGATGAGTGTGATATAGGGTAAAAGGAAGTTAGAGGAACGAGAATAAGACAAAGGCATGGGCAGAAACAGCATGGCCACTTGGAGAGCTGAATGCTACAGGAGAGGCTTGTGCTAAGTACAGGGGAGGGGCTTGCTGCCTGCCAGAGCTTCCCTGGCAAGTAAGGGAAGGCCACATCCCTGGCAAAAGGAAAAACATAATGATGACCAAGAAATAATGAATGGAAGGATAGTGAAGGATGAAGGATTACAACCCAACCGTTGAGGGGTTTGCATGCTCATTTATACTCTGGATATTACGGGGGAGGTAAGGGGAAGCACTGAAGATTTTTAATCCATGGAGTTGCATGATAAGGTCTGTTTTAAAAGATAACTAGCAAAAAGTCCGGAGACTATATTGGAGAGGGGAAGAGATTGAAGGCAAGGAAGTGAATTAGGAAGCTGTTACAGAAATTCAACAGAAGCCTTATTTGGACTTAACTCGGGCAGTAGCAGTGAGAAGGGAGATGTTTAGCAGGTAAAGTTACGAGATTCTATAAATGCTTAGAGATGGTTTCTAAAGGCAGTGAAGTGAAGATAGCTCTTGGACTCCTAGAAGAAATTATTCAGTGTTTGGTGGTTCATTTAGTTATCAGCCATTTCAGATTTTACTTGTGATACATACACACCAGTTTACATATGATGTTCCATCTAGGGAGATGGAGAGATATAAGGCAAATGACAATCAAGAGACTGAAAAATCTACTTGGGATTTCAATTCTATTTTAGTTTTAGAAATTAAGCAATTTCTTTCTTTTTCATTAACAAGAGGAGGATACAATATGATTTCTACTTCATGCACTCTGATATCTTTCAGACAACTTTAAAATAACAAAATAGAGTAAATATGAAATGATAAACCTTTTATGTATGCTGGATTTACATATGAGCACCTTCATATCATGAGGAAATTATTGTGTGCGTCTACTGATACAATTATAATTGGAAAGTTTTTAGCAGAATTGAAAGACTCATTCTAACTACCATTTTCCCTCTAAAACTAAGAAATTAAAACAAACAGACAAAATCTCCAAGATTTTATGAACTATTTACTCCACTAGCAAAAAATGAACTTTTTGGCTTTGGTGAATTCTGTTACTCATGCTAAGGTTTCATATTTGAACTCATTTTTTATTCATCTCTGGCAAGCAATGATTTCTATTTTCTTAAGGATTTTTTTTCTCTCTTTCAGTACTGAGCTGTTGGGTCTTCCTAAATATAATGAGATTCTTGAGTTTCTTAAAGTAGGAAAATGCCTTTGATAATTCTAAACAATAGAAATAGTGGGGGATTCTGCTAGGAATAGCTCCTTTAAGCGTGTAATTAGTGTATTTTCCTTTTTGTACCACCCATGGTGCATTTTATTTTTGTGACTGTGCGTTGCAGGTCTTATACAAAGCTAAAGGCGAAGATGTGAAACATAAATATACTATGAGTCCTGATCTTCCTCAGTTTCTCCAGGCCAAGTGCAATGCTTACAATATAAGTGATGTAAGTAGGGGATTTGATGGGGTGTGAAATCCAGACCTGATGATAGAATAATAGAATTTTGAAAGATAATGGGGTTTTGATAATTACTTAGGTCCGTTTTCCACAGAGCCCCAGTTACAGCACATCCCATGCGGGTGGTTCTGTGCCCTGTGGGCTGGCCTTTTCAAGTATAGGACAGCTCTAAAGGGTATAGCATTCTTCTTTGTGTAGAGCTCAACCCCTATTACCCTAGTTTTCCTAGTTTTACTCATGGAGGCAGTTTTTATCCCCCAGAAAAATAAGAATAAATAAAGCCCCCCCCCCTTTTAAAACAACAACCTTAAGATCTCTAAAGCTAACCACCAGGTCTTCCCTTGACCTTCCTTTTATAAGACAGAACAACTTCATTTTCTCCAGTTGGTCCTCACATACCATGGTTTCCAAAACCTTTATTTCTCTCCTCTGGATGCACTCCAGTTTCTCAATATCCCTCTTCAGTGTGTGCCCAGATTGGAGTTGGGTGAATGACTAGTGCCGATTTTAATGATTTCATGCTACACAAAGTGTGACATTTTGCTAACATGACTTTTTTTTTTAATTGAAGTACAGTTGATTTACAAGTAATGTGATTTCTTAAAACAGTGTGTGCTATAGGAGATTCTTTTAGCTTATATTTGGAAAAGAACAAAATCCCAGCAGCTGAGGAATCACCTCAGCTGATTACTCCACAGCATGCTGACATCCTTTCTCCTTTTCCATCCCAGGTCTGTTATAAACGAGACTGGCATGATTTAATAGCCAAGGGCAACAACGTGCTCGGTGATGCTATACCCATCACTGCAGCTAAAGCATCAAGAAACATTGCCAGTGATGTGAGTAAAAGCTTTAGGAGAAATCTGGGTGATTGCCTTTTTAAAAAGTAATCAAATGTGTGCTTGTTTAAGTGATACCACATTGAAAACAATACATTGAATTAATGACTTTCAAATTTTCCACAAAATTTTGTTTTGAAAATGTCACTATCTCAATGTTTTGTGATTCTTTTCAGTTGACCCCAGTTGGTAGAGCTGTCATAAATCAGACAGCGGTTTTTTCCCCTGATTCATAGCACAAATTACCTTCCCTGACACATTTCCATGACAGCCCACATTTATTTTCAGGGAGAACACCCTGACTGACACTAACACGTTAAATTCAGATAACTGGCTGCATTATAATTGCATTAAGAAGATTGAAAAGACATTATGTAAAATGTACAGATTTTATAAACCAAATGGGAAAAAGCCTACTTTTCTAGAATGTAATTTTGACTTATGTAAATTGATGCCCATTTCATCTGTTACAGAAAAAGTAGACACTTACACTTCACCCATCATTGAAAAACAAAATTTTCAAAAGTATGCATACCCTGTAAATTTCAACATCACACACTATTCCAGGGGCTACAACCTTGGTTTGAGAAAAGAGAAGGGAAAAACCACCTATGTGTACAGACCATGTGGAAGATATGAGTATAAGAATTCTACAGTCTTCCATGTAGGGATGGTGCTGAAAACGTGTTCCTCAAAGCTTTGCACGTCACTATGTAATACATTTCTGGTTTAAGGAGGAAGTGACAGCCTGAAATATGACATTTTCTTTTTGTTTGTTTTTTGCCCTTACATGGAACTTTTCCTAATATGCCTAGAAATACTTCGTAATTCTTCTGCCTGCTAAACTCTTGTTTATAAATTGGTGCTTGAATGGCAGGAGCAGAGAGTCTGCAGAATTTGTGTGGATTTGAATTCTCTTATATAAAAGTGGAGGTTTTGATCTGTTACCAACTGTATAGTTCAGTCCACACCCCATTGCTGACTTCAGCAGTGAGAGACCTTGGAGAGCAGAGCTTCTACAGTCAGGTTTTTACTGATGGGGAAAGCCCTCAGTGGTTCCTGCCCTTACTATGTAGTTCCCTTAGTTCTTCTGCAGGTGCTTCAGCAGTGAGCTTGGAGAGCAGCTGCTGAGAGCTGGGGTTCGATGCAAGCCCAGCTACCTGCCCATGCAGCATCCAAGTTGACGCCACTTGAAAAGAAGAGGGTTTTTGTCTTAGCCATATTAGGTCAAGCTGAGGCAACAAACATAGTAATATTTTCCATCCCCTACCCTAAGGAAACCCGAGTATAAATGTCTTGCATGTAGAGTTCTTTAGAGTTTATCCTGCATCTGCTGTGCACTTATCACTGGGCCAAGCAGAACAGAAAATGAACAGTTTTCTCAATAATTTCTAGTATTCTATGATGTGAAATAACATATTGGATTAGGAAAATTCACATCCCTGGAAAATCAAGAGATGTCGGTCTTTTTTTGAAATATGTCATGTTTATACTAAGTATGAAAATTCAGTTGGCTTTTAAAGTTCTAATTGCAAGTCATCTAGAGGATTCATAGCAAAGAAAAGAAACTGGTCCTGAATTTATCATGATGCCCATTTGTAACCTGGCAGTGCTGGAAATAAATGCTTCCACTCTAAACTTCCTGGGGTTGAGGGACAGGGGTGTGGTTTGCATTTCTTGTACAATCTTTCAGTAAGTCACAGTATTCTGAATGCTTTTGTGTATGAATAGAGTTGCTTCACCTAATGTTCCCAATGCCTAGGACTTTGCTAACTTAATTCTGCCTCTGCAGTATAAATACAAGGAAGCTTATGAGAAGGCAAAGGGAAAGCAAGTGGGTTTTAGAAGCCTCCAGGATGATCCCAAGCTGGTCCACTATATGAATGTGGCAAAGTTGCAGTCCGATCATGAATACAAGAAGAACTATGAAAACACCAAAACCAGCTACCATACCCCCAGGGACATGGTTAGCATTACAGCTGCGAAGATGGCCCAGGATGTTGCCACCAATGTCAACTACAAGCAGCCGATACATCATTACACATACCTACCTGATGCCCTGAGTCTTGAGCATGCCAGGAACATGAATCAAATTCAGAGTGAAGTGAGTATATATAACATAATGGAGCCAGAGATGTTGGCACCAAAGGGGTGATCATTTCTTCCTATTTTAGCAGACTTCACAATACAATAAGATTTTTTTTAAAAAATGTACTTTAAAATAAACAATCATCACTGAAAGTCTTGGTAGACAAGCTGTGTTTTACGGGCTTTCTGTGCTCCTGTTGTAGTCATTGATACGGTCTTTATTAACTTATGGATCAGAGATAAAGCCATATTCCACTAAGTGCATAAGCCACCTTGGTTCTCAACAAGAGGAAATGGTTGCTTCTGGTAGGTCTGCTTCAACTGTGATACGTATAATGTGAAATAGGAGCATTCTCTATTCTTTCTGAACTAAGTAAATTTCTTTTTTTTTAACTGAAGTTCACACTCTCATGCATGTAAATCTAAGTAATGAGTCATCTAAAATGAACCAGGAAGGCATTGTGATTGCAGCATGACTCATGGAGAGCTGCATGGGGAGGGTGTTCAATATTCAGGGCATTTCCTACTGCAGAAGCCAGATTTTTGTAAGAATCATCCTTGTTAAAGGGAAGAAATGGTGTTCATTTATTGTTGCTCAATGAAAATGTCTCTCTCCAACTGAGATGGAATAGCCTAGGTGGACAGCATAGGTGAAATTCAAAGGTTATAGAGTTTCTAGTGAAATCAAAAGGAAAGCCCAATTTATTGTCAAAAGAGATACATTTATTTTTCAGCAGTACCTATGGGAATATGTGGCCTAGATTCTGTCCTAGAATGTATAATGCACTCTAACAACAAAACAGCTTTCTCTTATGATCAAATTCTGGGTAAGAATCTTGGTGACAGATAAAGCCAAAAGCTCTGGTACAGACACAGGCATGCTCCGCATTCCCTCTCGATAGAATTGCAGACTTCAGACACATCCCTTGAGTATGCTCTTGGATATCTCCTCAAATGAGATTACTCTTTTACAGAATGTATATAAAGACGAGTACAACAACTTCTTCAAGGGCATTGGCTGGATCCCTCTCGGATCTCTGGAGGTTGAGAAGGCCAAGAAAGCAGGCAATGCACTAAATGAGAGAAAGTACCGACAGCACCCGGACACCATCAAGTTCACAAGTGTGCCCGATTCCATGGGCATGGTTTTGGCTCAGCACAACACAAAGCAGCTAAGTGATGTAAGTGGTTTCCCTTCAAAAGGTTTTGTCCATGAGTAGCTCCCATGACCCAGCCACTCCACCATCCTTCTTAATTTGGTTCATGAGAGTGCATCTATGTTAGCAAATCAACTGCTTTCAGAGGTATATTCAAAAGGTTTTACTTTTGAAGCAACTTGGAACTTAAGGAGAACAGGGAGGGGAGAAGGAAGATGTTCCAAGTTTGCTTTATTTTCCAGATGTGGAAAGTCTGTGTTATTCATAAGCAGATCCCTACATTATACACATGAAATAAAATTACTGTTGTCATCTGTGACTTTGAACTGTAGGCCAAGGTATTTATTGCTCTGAGTTGCAAGAGTTCTACTTAACTACATGAAGAGATGGCATAGTATCCTAATCCCCTTGCAAAATAAATAGCCCAATATTCTGAGAGAGACCTCTGAGGAGGAGTTAAGCAGTTTACTTTCAGAATCACCTTTCTGAGCCCAGCTCTGTCTGGACCGTTTTTCTTAGTCACAGGTATTACAATGCTCAGTTCTTCACCTCACTTCGTAATTTCAGAGTTCTGTTAAGATCCCTCCACCAGAAAGAGAGTGGTAAATAAAGAGCAAAGAAGAGAAGACTTTTCTGGGTTTCTAGCCCCACATATTCAAAAGTGGAGAATGCATTCTTTCGCTCAGATCTGGGGATTATCTGTGGATTTCATTTCTCAGACCAGTCTGACATTACCACAAATGTTTCAAGATTAATTCTATTCTAGTGGTACTAAATGGTGTAAAATCTAATTTCTTTTGCACTGACTGAGGTGTCACTTCTTGTATTTTTCCAGTTAGGAAAACCCTACCCTCACAATACTAAGTTTTCCTCTTCCCAGTAAATGCCATCAGTGTCTACCTGGTTATTACCTGGCTACTCAAGCCCGAAAGGGGGGAGTCACCACTAACACCTCCCTGTGTGAACCCTCACGTGCAATACATCCCCTGAGTTAGCTTCCCAATCTCACAGCCATCCTGTTGGAGCACTTCTCTGTCTTTCAGCTGCCACCAACCCCAACTCCAGCTTTTATATCTCTCACGTGGACAACTACAGTAATCTGTTATCTGGACTTCCTGCCTGGGGTCACACATGACAACCAAAAAGACTATCTTAAAACATAAATCATGTCTCTCTTATACTTAAAACCCCCTAGTAACTTCTCCTTGAACTTAAAATAAAATCTCAACTTGTTAACTTGGTTGACAGGGCCCTCAGCTCTGTGGCCTACTCTCCCTCCTGTCTAATCCCCCCAGGACCCCCTCAGCTCATTCCAGCCCTTGACTGGGCTGCCTTCAGTCCCTCAAGCTGGCCACGTGCTTCCCATGCCCAGGACCCTGAATGCTCTTCTTCTGCCATGACCTCTCTCCTTTCTTCAAGTTTGGGCATAAATGTACCCTTTTGGAAAGCCTTTGCTGACCCCCTTAAGTGATTTAATTTACAACACATCACCAATTCTAGTTCTGTCTTACAGTTTACAGGTTTATTCTGTCTCCTCTATTGGACTATAAGCTCCAAGAGGATGAGTCTGCCTTTTTATCACTTCAAAGACAAAACCTACCACCCTGCCTATTGGCCCCCAGTGCTGCCCAATAAATATGGGTGGAATGAGTGAATGGCTATGTCTACTAACACTCCCTCTGTGTGATCGTGTAGGTGTTTGCCTTGTAAGTGGAAAAGCACAAACAATAGCCATCCTTTTTAAAGAAATGTGTGCTTGATGAAGCTTTCATTATGTCAGCTCATGCGATTTGCACGCCGCCTCCTTTATTTTCAGTTGAACTACAAGGTGGAAGGAGAGAAAGTGAAGCACAAGTACACGATGGACCCCGATGTGCCTCAGTTTATTCAAGCCAGGGTCAATGCCTTCAACATAAGTGATGTGAGTATTTGGCCTAGTGGCAGTCTAGTATTGCTTACATGGGCTTCTCCTTTCCAGTTCTGGGTAACTCTAGCACTGGGGAATTTTAGGGGGAGCAAACAGTGTGGACCCTTTGAGTCTTGCTGGAAGGAGGTCATTGAGAGGATGTGGCTGCCAGGTGACTCTGGAGCTGGACCCGGGAAACTCAGGCTCCTCACCCACTCCTCTGTCCTTGGAATGTATGTTCTGCCCACTGTTCCCTCAGTGAGAGCTATTTTCAAGGACGCAGCCTTGAGAGAGCAATGTGTTGTTGAAACCATCTGGACGGTATATGTTATTGAACTCAGCTAAGGCCTAAATAAACTTGTAAGGTTCTGGTGGGCAGGTGTGGATATCTACTTGTCTTGTGACTGCCCAAGACAAGCCTCGTATGTAAGTTCCTTTGTTTATTAAACCTGCCACCTATCAGTTGGGAGTGCTCTGCCTCTTTCTTCATTCTCTCCTTGCCCTCCACATACAGGGAGCCAGTTTGCAAACCAACAGTCTCCAAATTGGATCCTTATCATAGAATATGAGACTGGAGGCTACCATACATTTTGCTTAATGCATACTTTTCTCAACTGTAGGCTATGACTTGTTAGTGGGTTATAAATCAATCTAGTAGGTTGTATTCCATTTTTTAAAAAGTGAAACAAAATGGAATAGACAAGACTGAAAAACACAGGAGGGCATAGTCTGTAGTAAGGGTAAGTATTGCTATTTCTATAACTTCTGTTTCAGTTACTTGTTAAAATTCTAAGCTTCTAAGAAAGTTTGCAGTAGTTTTCTTCAGAAACTTTTTTTGTATGCGACTAGCATCTCTCTCAGGTAGTCTAGATATGTAACTGGTGGCAATGTTTAAATTTACTCTTATGAATTATTTCCTTTTGCTTTTAAAGCAAATTTGGAAATTCTAATTTAAACATATAATCAAACCTGGATAAAATTGTTTATTTTCTAAAAGATTACTTAGTCATTTTTCCAAACATTTTAGGCTCTCTTTTATCTCTAGATAAACATTTTCTTTTAGTACTTACTTCTATTCTTTTGGTTTATTTAAAAGTTTTCCCTTCTTTTGTAAGTAATATTTAAACATTAAGATTAATTAAAGCTGGGTGGTACCATATCTGAATTTAAAATTTTAGTATCCACATCTTTCTGTAAGTTTAAAATGCTTCATTACAAAAAATGCAAGAACATAAAAGCATTACATGCTTATTATAGAAAAGTTGGAAAATACAGAAAATTATGAAAAAATTAAAATCTTATGTTATCCCACATTCAACGCATTACCTTTCCATTGCTTTTTTATGCAAACATATTCACTTTTAAAGCAGTTGAGATCAATACTGTATATATAGTTTACTGATTTTTTTAAAAAAAGAATCTAATAGATTCCAAAAAGATAAGCTAAGAATGCTAACTCTGAATTCTTTTAGTAGAAAGGGATATATTATGACATATTTTATAATAAAGATTTTTGCATCCTATTTTATTCCTCTTTTAATTATGTCTAATAATAAAATAATCTTTCCTTTTTTCCAAGGCTCATTATAAGGCAGACTGGAAGAAAACTCTCACTAAGGGCTATGATTTGAGACCAGATGCCATTCCAATTGTTGCTGCAAAAAGTTCAAGGAATATTGCTAGTGATGTAAGTCTAATTTGAAAATAGTAAACCCTCTTTATATTTTAAAAACCTTTACATGATGTATGAGGTTATATGAGCTATGTTAGGAAGGAAATAAGATTATAATATAAAAATATTTCCTAATATGTTATGTACCAATAATTTTTTTTACATGGCTTCACTTAAAAATATTTAAAAACTCAATACAGTTATCAGAAAGAATTCTTTTTTTTAAACTGTGAAATACTTGGAATTCTCATTAGTATTATTATGAAATTAAAAACTGCTTTTCATTTGGATTTCATCAAGAAAAAAAGCCTTAGTGCACTAAAATCAAAAAAGTCTCCCAGTATTTTATAAGAATATAATTTTTTAATAATATAATTTCCACAAAGAAAAAAAATCTGGTGAACTATGGAAAACCAGAAAGAATTATGAATTAACTGACAGTATTTTAGTTACTTACCTGCTTACTTACTTACTTAAATAATGAATTACTTTTACAAATTAAGTTATATTTTCTATATGAATTGATATAATACCTTGACAGAGTAGAAACTCATTCAGAGTTGAATACATTAATTTTTTTTTGTTTAGTGGGGAGGTAATTAGATTTACTTATTTATTTATTTTTAGAGGAGGTACTGGGTATTGAACCCAGGACCTTGTGCATGCTAAGCACATGTTCTACCACTTGAGCTACACTCTCCTCCCTCAATAAACTAATTTTTATAATGGCTTTGCTGACGTTTACTCAGGGTTATGCTAATAGTTTATAAGGAAATGCAAATTAATAATGGAAACGGATAATATAGATACACCAAATCCTTAATAAACTTTTCAAGAACTTTTGAACAAATTCAAAGAATCTACTTAGGAATAATTGAGATATAAACTACAGTTTATTCCATTCTTATCCCCAGAGCAGATCTCAAGACCATCCATTGGAAATATTTTGCTCATTTATTTAAAAATACAAAAAAACACTAGATGTTACCAAGATTTAGACTGAATTTGGCTATTGCTTAATATGTGATAGAAATTCAGTTCAACACTTTAGTATTTCCTACAACTTACCTCATTAAACTTCTGTCTGCTCTTCTTTTTCACATAGTTCAAATATAAGGAGGCCTATGAGAAAGCCAAAGGCAAGCAAATTGGATTTCTCAGCCTTCAGGATGATCCTAAACTGGTTCACTACATGAATGTAGCCAAAATACAGTCAGATCGTGAGTACAAAAAGGGCTATGAAGCCAGCAAGACCAGATATCACACATCCTTGGACATGCTCAGTGTGACTGCAGCCAAGAAATCTCAGGAGGTTGCCACCAACACCAACTATAGACAACCCTTCCACCACTACACCCTGCTGCCTGATGCCTTGAATGTGGAGCACTCCAGGAACGCGATGCAGATTCAAAGCGATGTATGTAGCAGTCAGCAGATTGTTGGCATAGAATTAGTTATCCATTTCTAGTGGTGGGAGGGGAGGACTAGAAATCGGCAATTCCACCTACTCCATCCTAAAGCTGGTTGGACTCACTATAAATAGGGATTCTCTCCGGAATTTGGAGTTTTTGGATTTCACTTGTTTGAAATATATTCATACCTATACATATATTTTTTTTCCTTTGGTTATTTTATATATATATATGTTAAACTTTAGATACTGGACTCAATATGTTGATGTATTCTGTGAAAAACTAAGAGGTCCAAATGAGTGCAATACAGTATCCCTTCCAGTGCAAAATTCTGTTAAACTTTTTCCCCAAAAGTTAAAATTTTAAAGGAATTATTAAGTAGGATTTCCTGTTCAAAAGCACCATGAATACAATCACTTTCATAACTAATTTTTTTCTGAAAGATGGTAGAGAATAAAAAGCAGGTTATTCCTCCTGTCTCCTCATCCTTTTATTTTTCTTTTTGAAAATGAGCAAATCATCTGGCCAGAGAAACCCTGACTCTTTCTAAAATGAAAATTTCCTTTTTCATTGTAAAGAACCTGTACAAATCCGACTTCACCAACTGGATGAAAGGGATCGGCTGGATTCCGATCGAGTCGCTGGAGGTGGAGAAGGCAAGGAAAGCAGGAGAGATTCTTAGTGAGAAGAAGTACCGCCAGCACCCAGAGAAGCTGAAGTTCACATATGCCATGGACACAATGGAACAAGCCCTTAACAAAAGTAACAAACTGATCATGAATAAGGTAGGAAGTTCCCTGCGGCCTCAGCCTGAGAACCCTTGCAGTGCTCAGGCTGTTGAACTTGGCAGGGCCACCATGACCTTTGTCAGTATTGTCGTCTTTCTGATGACTGTGGCTGTGGTGATGGTGGGAGAGGGCAGAGTCTATAACCTTTGTCGTGTCTAGAGAGCTCTCACTTATACCAACCCCAGGCTGTCTGTCAACACCACGCTGAGTGTGTGACAGAACCACAAAACTCCACATAGTGCGAGGTTGGGGCAAATGGCATTTGTTTAAGTGAAAGAGGGCTCCCTTGTTTGATGATTTTTAAAATTGTGTGTCTAGTCTCATCAGCCCATCTTCCTGCTATTTCATCCACTTTCCAATATCAGATTTAATCTCTTCTACCGTGGAGACATGAGTCTCTTCCTCTTGTTAGCACACTATGTATTTGTCCTGCTGAACAATCACGTGCCCGCCTTTCTTGTTGTAGAGGCTCTACACTGAAAAGTGGAACAAAGACAAGACTACCATTCACGTGATGCCTGACACTCCAGACATTTTACTCTCGAGAGTAAACCAAATCACCATGAGTGATGTAAGTAAATTATCAACAACCACAAAAATGGGGAGAGGACGTTGAAGGGAACTACTGTTTGTGGAACATCTGTCTTTCCCATGCCAACCACTTCAAAATTGGGATCCACATTCTAACCCGAATAACAAGATGCTGGTGTGTTTCTGTTTCATCATTTAGAAACTGTACAAAGCTGGCTGGGAAGAAGAAAAGAAGAAAGGCTATGACTTGAGGCCTGATGCCATCCCAATAAAGGCTGCAAAGGCCTCCAGAGACATCGCCAGTGATGTAAGTGCTTCCACTAGGCCTTGTTTAGTCTAAACGAAAAAAGGGCAAATGAGCCAAGCTTGTGTGTACCCAGGAAGCTGCAGTCAGCTCTATCCAGGGTTGGTGGGTCCCTCATCCCCTGTAACACAAAACATCCCCCTTCACCCAAACCGAGGCCTCTCTGATCATTTGTTCATTATTTAATACGATAAATGACAAGGTCTTGTTAAAACGTGTTGCTTGTAGAGTGCTTAAGTTGTTTATGGAACTCTAAGCAAGCATAGGGATCTACACATTTTCCCAGAAGAGCCGTTACCAAGCTCTTTCCTGAATGTAAAGATGCACCATAAGAAACAGCCCTGTCTGCTGGTTACGCAGCTGAATGGGAAAAGGCTGCTCTCTAAATCTCCCTAAAACAACTTATTTACACATCTCTTTTATTAACCCTGAGATCATTTTCCCCCCATGGACTCAAGCCTGGCAAGCAATTTGAGGTTAAAGATTTTGCTCCCTGTCCCCCGCTCCCTCCCCACCCAACTCCTCCCTTTCCAAAGTTAGAGTAGCTGTGACAAAGCTAATGGCATCTAGTGAATTACGTTTGGTTCTCTTTCCTTCACTATCCTCATTACCATGTTTCTTTTCCATCCATAGTACAAATACAAGCAAGCCTATGAACAAGCCAAAGGGAAACAGATTGGCTTCCGGAGCTTAGAGGACGACCCCAAGTTGGTGCACTTCATGCAGGTGGCCAAGATGCAGTCAGACCGGGAGTACAAGAAGGGATATGAGAAGTCTAAGACATCCTTCCACACTCCGGTGGACATGCTCAGTGTGGTGGCAGCCAAGAAGTCTCAGGAGGTGGCCACCAACACCAACTACAGGAATGTGATCCACACCTACAACATGCTTCCTGATGCCATGAGCTTTGAATTGGCCAAAAACATGATGCATATTCAAAGCGATGTACGTTGACAGCCGCAACACTTGCAGAGCGTTTACTCTGGATAATAAGCAAATCGTGAATGACCATGAGTAATGACATTTTGAAAATCCTGACAGAAATTCATGTGTAATTGCCCAATGAGGTGTTTCATTTTTTTTTCACCTTAGGTTGAATTCACTTATTTATTTATTTTTAACACAAAAGTAGATCAGTTCTATCTACTGTTACTGTGGTGAGCGTTGGTGGATGATAGATTCAGCAATAGCAAATGAAATTTGGTTTCAGAAAGAATGTGTTGAAGGAAATACATCAAGCAGAGAGTCAGAGCATAAACTCCTGATTAAGGAGTAGGAGGTAAAGCAGAAAGTCAGATAAATTGGTAGCTACTTCCCTCACTCCCAACCAGCTCTCATTTCCAACTTTTTAATTGCCCATCTTACTGACTGATGAAGCAGTGAGGAGGTGATGGCTGAGGTCAGCTATGAGAATGGATGTGAGGAAGGTACAGGGAGTAAAAAGCCAAAAATTCAGCTATACAGGCCATTTGGTGGCTGGGTGAAGTGAATTGAAATTATGAACGAAATGTAGGCCACGCCAAGCCTGTAGTTCTTTTTGGAAATGTAAGAGCTGAGCTGTTAATTGCTGGGGAGGTACGTAAGTGCCCAAGGGAAAGCAACCAGGCTACAACTGTAGAGGGAAATGTCAGGATTGAGGGGAAAAATCGAAATTCACACAGAGTACCAGTGAGGTTTCTGGCGTACCTAAAGGAAGTTGTAACAGTGCTGGTACTCAAAGGCTTATAGCAAAAGAGAGAAATGAGGTCCCCCTAAGTCATCTGTTAACCAAGGGGGTGTGGGGATTTTTGTAAGAAGGTTATTCCAACATGGTCACCTTTCTTGATATAGTAACAGTCACATGGAAGATTGATCTATTTGGTATTTCTTAGTACTTTTTCTTTATGAAGGCGTTGAGTGAAACAAATGAATCACAAAGGTATTACTGCTTATTTTAAATTTCTCATGCAATGAAATGTGAAAAAGATCAAGTTTAGGGATGAAAGTAGTTAAAGGTGAATATACTGTTGGTTGAAAAGTTCCTGAAGTGGAACTTATGGAGTATTAAATACCTGCTCATGGTTCTTAGAAGATTTGGTTTCTTCTCACCCCCAAACGTTTCCTCTTTTGCAGAATGAGTACAAAGCTGACTACGCTGACTTCATGAAGGGTATTGGATGGCTCCCTCTGGGCTCCCTAGAGGCTGAGAAAAACAAGAAAGCCAC
Organism: Camelus ferus; assembly: GCF_009834535.1. NCBI lineage: Eukaryota > Metazoa > Chordata > Mammalia > Artiodactyla > Camelidae > Camelus > Camelus ferus. Next base: position 30,305,860 of record NC_045700.1, on the reverse strand, counting down.
GGAGATTCTCAGTGAAAAGAAGTACCGCCAGCACCCAGACACTTTGAAGTATTCCACCTTGATGGACTCAATGAACATGGTTTTGGCCAAGAATAATGCAAAAATTATGAATGAAGTAAGTCTTTCAATAATGTAGTGTTTCAGGGAGAAGCCAGGCATAGCTTACATTTGGTCTACAGGTTTTTTTTTTTTTTAATTTTTTTTAATGAAGTACAGTCAGTTACAGTGTGTCAATTTCTGGTGTACAGCAAATGTCCCAGTCATGCTTATACATACATATATTCATTTTCATATTCTTTTTCATTAAAGGCTATTGTTAGATATTGATATTCCCTGTTCTATACAGAAGAAACTTGGTTTTTTTTGTTGTTATTTGTTTTTGTTTTGTTTTTTGTTTTTTCAATCTATTTTTTAATATGGTGGCTAACATTTGCAAATCTCAAACTCCCAAATTTATTCCTTCCCACCCCCTTTCCCTAGTCTACGGGTTTTGATAACAGTTTTAGGGCTTCATAATTAATGTTTCCTCTACCTTGAAAAAGGGTCTTGTAGTTTAAAAAAGATAGAAATTAGTCCTAATAAATGTCCCCCTTCAAATGTTCAATGAACCACCTTACCCAATAGACATAACAAAATAAATATGGGCTCTTTCTTTTAATGCAAATTTTGAAAATGAGTCCCCTTTCTCTAAGGTGAATTTAGGTAGAAGTTCATGATGCTGAATCAGTAAATTGTAGGGCTGATAACAGCTGGGCATTGCAGCCCACCACTGCTTCCTTGCTCTTCTGATGGAATAAATGAAAACTCCTAGGTTATGCAGCTATAGCAGCTTTCCAAGCCAGGGTGTTCTGTTCTCTGGCAATCCTGAGAGTAATTGTTCTCCACTTGTAGTTTCTTGGATCCTTAATGATTCCAGCCCTCAGGAAAGCCATACTACATTTTTACCTTATTAGCCATAAGTTGATTTCAGAACCAACAAGCACATCAACCTTGGACATCCTTTTTTAAGCTACAAATGATAACATAATTGCAGCAACATTGGTTGTATTGTGTGGATCACAGTTATAAATGCAATTGGTCAGGGAAAAAAGGGGGAAATAATTTGGACCTGAACGTGAAATAGTTGCAGCAAATGATACAGAAAGATGAAGCTGTATTATGCTAAGTCTCTGAGTAAATCCTCTGGATTCCCCTGAAGGAGAAATTTGTCAAGATCAACCTCCTTGAAAAGGACTTGTCTAAACGACAAGACACAAATCTCAGTGCCTCTTTTAAGATTTAGAATTTAAACTGTCACAAACATATATTTATTTTTAAAATACTATTTTAGACAGTTCATTTTTTTTCAATGTTAAAGATTACCATTTTAGAATAATAATGCCAAGATGAGCCTCATAGAAATAGAAAATGCTAACACTGCGAGATATTTCAGTGATCATCAGGTTGAATCCCCTCATTACAGAGTTGAGGAAATGGTGGCCCACAGAGGCAAGGCACCTCCCTTAAAGACACACAGCAAGTCAATGACCTGGTCTGGACAAGAACCAAGACTCTGATGACTAACGATTGCTCTTTCCACTAGAATTGCACTGTCCAATACTATAATCACTAGCCATATGCGGTGATGTAAATCTAAATTAGAATTAAATAACAATAATAATTTAGTTTTTTGTTCACATTAGCTACATTTCGAGTGGTAGCCCAATGTGTCTAGGGGCTGTTGTGTCAAATGATACAGAACTTTTCCATCATTGCAGATAGTTCTGTTGGGTTGTGCTGGTCTAAAACCGAGACCAGAAAATTACCATTTTTGTCAGTAAAATTGTAACACAACCACAGCTATTCATTTGCAAATTGTCTGTGTCTGCTTTTGCACTTTAACAACAGAGTTGAGTAGTTAGTAACAGGGAGTCTGTGACCCACAAAGCCTAACGTAGTCACCGTCTGGCTCTTTACATTTACTGATCCCTGGTCTAGAAGAAGACTCCAGAAGTTTTGGTTTCATTTTTTAATCAAACCTGGCTAAAATGAAGAGACAGCATTTTTCAACTATAAGACTCGCAGAGATTAAAAAATTTGTGCTATCTATGGTATTGGCAAGGAAGTTAATGTAAACTTCTAATCAACAATTTTTGTCAATATTTGTTAAAATTAAAAATGCAGATGCCCAATATGTTTCAGAAATCCTTGTATGTGTGTGTGTGTGTGTGAAGATATACGTACATACATATACACAGTAATATTTTTCACAGGTTAGGATCTCCAAAAGGAGATGCTCAGCTAGAATTTGGAGTACAGGGCATTTTTCAGGGATCAGAACCTTTGGGAGGGAGGACAGGCAGGAGGGGGCCAACTGTGATACTGGTACTACGAAGCCTCAGCCAATGCCACAGAGGGTTGTTGAGCATGTATGGCCTGCCAGAAGTGTCCTGCAGTGGGCAGAACGGCCAGGCCTTTGTACCCCAACTTTGAAGAGTCCCTGGATGATCAGCAGGGAAGAGTGTGCTCTTGAGTAAGGGAGCAGGTGACAGTTTGGAGGTTGTCTGCCAATAGTTGGGGCAACAAGTCCAAGTCCTTCTTTGAATGGGTGTCTGGGTGGCGCATCTCTAGGCCCATCACATAGATAATGGTACCATTGCTTATAGTAGAAAGAAACTGGAAACAACAAATGTCTATCGATGGAGAACTGTTAAAATCAATTGGGTTACACTTCTTCATGGAATATTACAGCTCTTTAAATGAATGAAGTAAATTATTTTAAGGAAGTTAAAAGATGTCTAACCTATAATATTAGGTAACAATATAATCAAACATTATATATTATATGACCTCATTTATATTAAAAAAAAAAAGGACTCTCTGTGGACTTTAAAATAGGAGAACAGGACATTTTGCATTCCATCTTACAGACTCTACTGTCTTGTTTGAATGAGCACTTTTTCCTTTAACTTTTTTAAAAGTGAAAGCTAGTTAATAAAGATACATAAAATATTGAAATTTGTATACATTGATATATATGTACTATGTGACTTCCTTTTAAGATTTTAAATACTAACTTCTAGTATTTTTTTTTAACTTTCCAGCACCTCTACAAACAAGCATGGGAGGCTGACAAGACCAAAGTTCACATCATGCCTGATATCCCCCAGATTACTCTGGCAAAGGCAAATGCAATTAATATGAGTGATGTAAGTATAATTCCTTCCACTGCCATCTTTCTTTTCCACCTAGTTGACCCAGTAAAAATAAATTACATAATGTCTCTCAATTATGAGAGTGAATGTTTTGAACATAAGAGTGGGAATCCACAAAGGAGAATCTTTCTTTCTAATCTTGCTTTGCTAAGAGTAGGAGTAGAACTATTATGGGCCTCGGGCCCAGCAGTTAGGAATTTGAAGGACAGTGGGGATTTTGTTCCGGGGCAGGTATTTCTTATCAAGCTAACAGAATTAAAAAGAAGGGCTGAGGGGCCAGAAGCAGAGAAAAAGGAAGAGAGACTCCCAGGATTGACTTTCTTAGTCCCTCCACCGAGCTTTTGGGATGGCTCTACACAGGGAGTGTCAGGAAAAGTTAAATGGAAAGGGAAGATGAACATTTTGAAGAATTTAGGGCAATCCCCATTAGAATGTGAAACACTTTCTGTTAGAAAATGCATAGGTGTTTTATTTCACTTCCTTTCTTATCCTAATCATAGTTGCTAGGAAACCCTCAAATCCTACCAGTTTCTTTTTTCTTTTGTTCGTTTCAATTACACAGAGATTTGAGGTTGCAGACTTCCTTTTGGATTGCAGAATCCACACAATGATATAAATAAAAGTGTCAATTACAAAACAGTGAAGTCTTTTGATGTAAGAATATGGCTATTTTGTAGTCTTCTCTTGACTCTTATTTGACAAAATGCATCAATGAGAATCTACTGGGCTTTCCCATTTTTAAAAAACCATACTTAAAACCTAATAGAGACCAGTACCTTTTACTTTTTCTGGTTGTTTCTTGAAGATGTTCTAATTTGTAATATATTTTGTTTTCAAACACCGTTATGTTACATGTGAGAACATCCAGCCCTTGAATCACCCATGAAGCGTTCTCCTGCAAGATAAAAAAAAAGATGCTACAGTACCTGTTGACTCTTTTAAAATAATTCCAGGCTTTCCTATTTAGAAGAAAATGATTTCCTTTGCCTCTCTTTCCAGAAACTCTACAAACTTTCTTTGGAAGAGGCTAAAAAGAAAGGCTATGATCTCAGAACTGACGCAATTCCTATCAAAGCTGCCAAGGCCTCAAGAGATATTGCAAGCGACGTAAGTGCAGGGATGCAGTCACCTGGCTGGGGGCTTCTAATCTACCAAAATAATAAGGGCTGAGATCTAGAAAAACCAAATGGTTAAGACAGGGGAAAAATGCATACCTGCTAACAATAGCCCCGTTCTGTTCTGTGAATGTTTCTTAGCCTCTTTCTTGTGTTTTCTCTGGTATTTCTGAAGAAGCAGAATGCCAAACACATTATGATCACCTTGATGTCAGTTCCGTGACTCATGAGATCTGGGTGAATTTACTTTGAACTCCATCACCAAGGCTCTGGCCTGCAGAAGTCCAAAGCCCTTCACTAAGTTTTCTTAATGAAGACTTGGGTTGTTCTTGCCTCCTGCCTGTCAGGCTCTCTTCCTAACAGGGTGTCTTGCAGAGAGAGTGTGCTGGGATTGCCAATCTTTTGTGCTCATGATCGCTGATTATTAATCAAGAATTTTGCAAACCAATCATTAAACTGTTGGTAGCTTAACATCAGCCATAATGGGAGTATTGACACCACAGAAATTGGCAAACACTATCCATTAGGGCTTTCCCTCCCAGAGAGCTGCTGTGGCGACATACTACTGCTGTAACACATCACCTATATGAAACTCAATTCTTTCCTTTGGTTGTTTCCATGAGAAATCACTCACAGTGAGCATTTAATGATTTGGGGGTAATGGGAAGAGCACATTCAGAGCCCTCTTTCCTTAGCTGCCCCTCTCCATCATACTTAGTCTTTCCTCTTCCATTTCTGCTCTTCATCTTTCCTACCTAGCCATCCCTATCCCACTCCTACATTGTCCTGAGAACTCCACATTCTTCTCCCTCTGTTATGCTAGAGTTACATGGCTCTCCCATCTCCCAGCCCCTAACTTGCACACCAAAACGCACAAGAGACAGGCAGAATAAGAAGCTGTCCGTGTATCAGGATCTCCCCACTATAGGCAGAAGTTGGTGATAAATAGTCAAATCTCTTCCCCATTCTACCAGTATGGAGAGTTTTAAAAGGAGCTCCACAAATATAAAGCAACCCTCAAATGACACTGCATATTTCGTAACTGAGCTTATTTTCATCAAGACTGGCTAAATGACTTCTTAGGACAGCGTTAAGCTGCTTAGAACGTTCTGCTTTTTTCTCGTTTGCTGTAATCTTATCATTTACTGGAGATCTCTTTAACACTGCATGTGTGTAGAAGTCAGTGTGGTAGATCATCAAGATCTGGATTCTAATCCTTAGTGACCTTAGCAAGTCACTCACCCCTCTGGGTCTCAGCATACTCATCTATAAAATGGGAGCAGTAACAGTAACTTTGCTATCAACCTCACAAGGTGTAGTTGTGAATAACAAGTTACACAAATAAATGTGAAAAATGTGTTTTGTGAACAGCAGAATTCTATACAAACATCACTTTTTATGAGATACAGAATATTAACACTAGAATGATTTCTAGTCAAAGGAATTGCTCTGAATAAATATTCAAATTTTCTTTACAGTATAAATACAAACACAGTTATGAAAAGGAGAGGGGAAAAATGGTTGGTTTCCGTAGTCTTGAGGATGATCCCAAGTTAGTCCATTCCATGCAAGTGGCTAAGATGCAGTCTGATCGGGAGTACAAGAAGAACTATGAGAAGACCAAGACCAGCTACCACACCCCTGCTGACATGCTCAGTGTCACGGCTGCCAGGGATGCCCAAGCCAACGTCACGAACACCAACTACAAGCACCTGATCCACAGATACATCCTTCTTCCAGACGCCATGAACATCCAGCTGTCCAAGAATATGAATCACATACAGAGTGATGTAAGGCTCTATTCTTCCTGGGTGATGGTTGCATTCCTAGCATGAGAAGGGAGATCACAGTCTTTGATATGGTAAAGTAAAATTTGCTTCTTCTCTTCACAGAACGAATATAAGCAGGACTACAATGAATGGTACAAAGGGCTTGGCTGGAGTCCAGCTGGTTCTCTAGAAGTGGAGAAGGCCAGGAAAGCAACTGAATATGCCAGTGACCAGAAATACCGCCAGCACCCTAGCAACTTCCCATTTCAGAAGCTGATCGACTCCATGGACATGGTTCTTGCTAAGCAGAATGCTCATACCATGAACAAGGTACACAGAACAATTGTCCTTCCATACAGCTCTCAGGGAGGCAGGGCTAGCAGCCTCTGGTTTTGGTTTGGGAAATTTAATTTGGGCCCATCACTTCTCTGCAGTAGCAGATAGTACCAGAGCACGCCCCTACACCATTGTCTTCTGCTGCCTATCTCTTATTTTTATCTCCCTTCTTTTATCTCTCTTCTAATTAGAAATTATTTGTTCTTTTAAATTATTTTTTAAAATCTGAATTTATTTTTGATGTCTTTTCTGAATTTTATACTTTAGTTAGTAAATTAATATAATCTAATTCAAACTGAGTGCATTAAATACTGTTATATTTTTTCTTTCCTGTTGGTCCTAAAAAGTTATTCAAATTTTAAATGTCTGTTGTTTTTTTTTTAACTTCCTAGCACTTATACACTATTGATTGGAACAAAGATAAAACCAAGATTCATGTGATGCCAGATACACCAGATATTTTACAAGCCAAGCAAAATCAAGCACAGTACAGTCAGGTAAAACTACATAAAAATTTGGCTTGAAACTAATTAAACATATTAAATGATATGGTGATATCTAATTGATGTAAATGCTGAAGCAATGGAAATGAATGACTCAAACTGGTTAGCCTAGGGATGCTGGAAAATATGGTGGCTAAGAGCAAGCTCTTTGGCAGCAGTTCTGTATTCCCTGGAGGTAGGCACTGTGTCTGTTTTGTGTATCTTGGTACTCATTGTGCTTGGCACAGAGTAGAAAATCAATAAATAGTCGTGGAAAGAAAAAATTGCACCAAGCAGACCTGATATGAGCTTTGGTTTTGCCATTTATGAGTTGTATAGCATTGGGTCTAAACCTTCATGTCCTCATCCCTAAAACTGGGACCATAAAAGTACCTATGACATTGAATTGCTGTGAGAACCAAACGAGAAAATCCATGCAAGGTTCTCAGCACAGTGCCTGCCACATACTACGCACTGGATGACCTTTCAGCTAGTTTTATTATTATTTAGTTTTAACACACATGCATCCATTTAATGAATTTGATTCAGAAAGGTTAACTCATTTTTTGTACCTTACAAAAGGCATTTCATTATCTATTACTTTTCTCATTTAGGTAATTAAAATTTTGTTACCTGACTTTTTTTTTAAATCAGTTACTCTAACATCTGTGTTATAGTGAGCCTAGACCATACTTAACTGCATGGAAAAAGTACCTAATATACCTGATAAGACAATATTGTGTCCGAACAGAAAAGGCCATGCTCAGTTATACTACCAGGGGGCTGGGGAGAGGGTCTCAGAACAATAACAAAAATAAATTGAAGCCAGGTCACATGATGCTAGGTCAGTGCTCTCTTAAAAGCCTTGCTTTGTTTTTATCCATATCTTTAGAGATATGATAGATAATGTTAGAATCAGATGTCTACTCTTTAGGTAAACTTTTGCTCAATTATCTGAAGGGGTTTTCATATACACTGAATAATGCTAAATAATTTCTATAATTCTCAGAAACTCTATAAACTTGGATGGGAAGAAGCATTGAAGAAAGGCTATGATCTCCCAGTTGATGCAATTTCTGTACAGGCGGCCAAAGCTTCAAGAGACATTGCTAGTGATGTAAGTATAGTTTGACTTCTTTAAGGATATACTGTTACCCTGAATCAGGTACCTCAGTGCTGGTAACAATTTTTGCAGAAAGGCCATATCTTTCAACACGTAATGCTATGCCCTTCATCTTCTTCTACCCTCTTCACTCACTCTAAATTCACCCTTCTTTCTTGCTGATCAAATACCAAAAGAAGGGCTTCCTGAACAGAGACTGAGCCAGGGAAGCTACAAGATGCATTACACTAAGATGTTATGTTTCTAGACATTACAAAAGAACCAGAGATTTCTGTTTTCCTCTGCTTTCCTACAAATAATTTTCCTGTTTTCTACTTGTCTATTTTAGGCAAATTCAAAGTGCCAGATAATAAATAACCTCAACAACCTGTTGTTAATGGGCTTTTCTTTGCTCATATTTAAAATCAGCTGCAAATTCTTTTTATTCAGCCCATCCTTGTAGTTACATAATTATAATAAATTAGCTTAGGGTACAGAAAATACAGAAAGTTGTAGGAATTTAGACTTAAGATCCAGAGAACGTAACTTTCCCCTGGATATCTGGTCCAGAGTTCATAAAATAAGGATATTTGCTCTCCAAGGCAAGTTCTGTGTATGATTGGATAGGATAGTAAATTTGGTGAATTAACTGGATATAGTTTCTACTGATTAATTAAATTTTTACAAATATCTGACTTAGATATTCTTCAAATACAAAAACATATCATTTTGTTAACCCCAAAAATTAAACACAAAAAATTCAGGTTATAGGGAATAAATTGCCAGAATTTTATAGGGAAGTACACCCTCTTAATCAGAATCTTTAAAAGAAAACCAAACAAGGATTTGGTTTGGAGAGAAAGTGTTTCTAAAGGCAGAATTTGGCAATAAATTCTAAGAATATAAGGGAAGAATCTCTCTAGTTCTAGTTAAATCTGTGGTACTCCAGAAGTGTTGGAAAATTAATTAGATGATGTGTTTTTACCCACTCTCCAGCTTGCAGGTCAATACCTCATTAAAATGAATTGATATGGTGATGAATCTAAAGCAATAGTGATTCTTGAATGGTCCCCAGAAAGTAAACTCGTTTTCATTTAATGTTATGTGTTCATGTTATTTAATGTTATGTGTTTCCCATGAGGTAAAGATAGTTTCGGAACTGAAGAAATTGTGTCAGTACTTTCCTAACAACACCACATAATTTCTTTTCATGTGAATCTGTTAGAACCTCTTGAAATCTTACCCTAAAATTAAATTCAAATGAATTTCCCACCATTTTAGATTGTATCTCCTCTCAGTTCAAATGGTTCTTGCATCTATACAATTTAAGGAAATTAGAGCAATTTTTTATGAGTACTTAATAAGTTACAAGTGTAGAATTTAGAATTAGAAGATAGCATCAAAGTTATTTAATCCAATCTCCCACTCAACGTCCTACCTTCTCTCCATTCCAACAGGTAGTCATCCAGTCTCTGGAATACTTACAAATAAAAGAATGTTTGTGTTCTTCAGGGCAGGTCATTCCCTTGCTGGACCATCTTTACTCGACATGATCTATTTCCTTATTTCCAATTTAAACATGTTACTGATCAGCTCTGGGCTTTAGAACACCACAAAGTAGTGTTTTTCCTCTTTCACCTGACATCCCTTCAAACATTTCAAGTTTTTTAACTTATTCTCCTTTGGTTTCAGCTTTACAAGTCCTTCAGTCTTCTGATTGTTTGACTTGTGATTTATGTTTTCAAAACCCCTCTCAAAATAGGGTGCCTCAGAACTCAGTGTTATTTTCTTGTTTCATGTCAGGCCTAGTAAAGGAGTTTCTGATTTGCCTTTTTCTGTGCCCCTACGGAATCTCATAAAACTCTGCTTTTTTATAAGCAGTTTTTTTCAGATTGCCCACTTGGAGCTTACAGTCAATGTAAACTCCTGAGTGTTTCTAATACATAGCATGAAGCTGGGTGTCAAGAGAGAGTAGAACCTACTTCTGTGAAGTGTAATGTGCATTCAGCATCTTGCATCATGTAAATGCTATCATCTCCATCAGTATTATCATTCTTGTTATTGCCATCCAATAGTAATGCAGTTTTCCCCAGTTGAATCTAAATACTGAATTTCACTATTACTTTCTTACATTTATGTAGTTCTTTTTGACCCATCTTGGCAGTATGTAGAGATCTTGTGGAATTTTCTTTCTAATCTAACATATTGAGCTATTTTTATCCACATGTGCATGAAAATATGGATCCTGAACAGAACAACTTTATGTGACATAACTATATGGCAAACCACTGAAAAAAAAAAAAAAAAAACTTAGTGCTTAATAAATTACTCTACACCATTAGGCCTGTTCATCAAGTCCTGAATTTTCCCAAATTTTTTTTTTGCTATTCAGCCATACTTTTCCACCATTCCCAGAAGGATATCACAAGAGCTTTATCAAATACTACCCTGGAATCAGCATACACAGTGTCTAGCACATCTCAACATATATTTCTGCCTCTCACTGGATTTAATTTCTCATCATAACCTGTCCCGATACTCAGTGACATTATGTTTCTTTGGAAGTCTCCACTTAAGTTTTTACATTTCTCACTAAGTTAGTGTAGACATCTTTATTCTCATTTCAGTTTTGGAAAAGAAACATGCAAACAAAGCAAACAGTTTAACTTGACCTGTGTTTGTGTTAGTAAGAGAATTGTTTCCTCTGATTTCAGTTTAAATATAAACAAGGCTACCGCAAGCAACTTGGCCACCATATTGGATTCCGGAGTCTGCAAGATGATCCAAAGCTTGTGTTGTCCATGAATGTAGCCAAAATGCAGAGTGAAAGAGAATACAAGAAGGACTTTGAGCAGTGGAAAACCAAGTATACTAGCCCAGTGGACATGTTGGGAGTGGTGCTGGCCAAAAAATGTCAGGACTTGGTCAGTGACATAGACTATAAGAACTACCTGCACCAGTGGACATGTCTGCCAGACCAGAATGATGTTATTCAAGCTAAAAAGGCTTATGAACTACAGAGTGAGGTCAGTTTCTACTAAATCTCATAGTTTATGTATTACTTCATATCTCATATAAGTAGCCATTGAGTTGTAAAGAGACAGAGACTAAAAAGGTAAATTATTTTTGAATAGCAAAACTGTACTGTTTGCAATGCATAGAATCACTTGAGTCAAGGCTTGAGATGAGGATGGGATTTTGATGGCTTTTTTTGTATTTTCACAGAATTTGTATAAGTCTGACCTTGAGTGGCTGAGAGGCATAGGATGGAGTCCCCTGGGTTCTTTGGAGGCAGAAAAGAATAAACGGGCTTCAGAAATCATCAGTGAGAAGAAATATCGCCAGCCTCCAGACAGATACAAGTTCACCAGCATTCCTGATGCCATGGACATAGTTCTGGCAAAGACAAATGCCAAAAATAGGAGTGATGTGAGTAACTCTTTGGAAAAAAATAATAAATTATAGTGCCTGATACCCGGTAGGTACTCAGTAGTGTTTGCTTAGTAAATTAGCAGACTGGCACAGCATCACATCACACAGCACAGCACAGCACAGCACAGCACAATGTTTTATATTTGGTTCCTTCATTTGAATTATCAATTACCCTATACTGGATCATGTACAGACAGGTTAGTATCAATTTTTGTCACCCAAAGTTTGCTTGCTTATTTATTTATCTAAAGTGTAAACAGAAAACTATTGAACGTATATTTTTCTTTGAAACTTGAGTGCATTAAAAACCCAGATTTTGTTGGGGTAGAGTGTGTAAGAGGGAGACATTCTGAGTATCTTTCATAGGCACAGTGGAAATGTTATAATACTGAGTATATTTTCTGCCAAGTGATTATAATGCATTTTACTTAGCTGAATTATTTCCTTCTCCAGCATTGACACCAATGTCTGGCATGTAATAGGTGTTCAGTAAATTTTTGTTGAATAAAATACATAAAAGATATGTAGAGTAATTCTGTGCCGAGAAGTGAAATAGTACTCATCATTGCTCAGTTAAAAGCATAACCTTGAAAATTGTAGAGGGTTGAATTATGTGCACTGAGATTCTGGAGATGGTAAGAAAATTTAAATAGATGTATAATAATAATAACTCTTGGGACTTAGAAGGATCTAAATATATGTAACATGCTATATATTTTGTGTAGCTATGTATTTAAATGCTATATATTTTACATATATATTAGTTTTTATATAATATGCATAACCCATAATCAGCATATAATAAGCACTTGATAAATTGTAGCTCCTCTTTTCCCAATCAACCCCTCATAGACTTCTTACAAAGATCCAAAATTTATAGTAAATGCTGACCTGGCAGCTTTATTATGAATATTTGTATTTCCATTTCTTCTTTGTTTTTATGATAGCAATTTGAATCCAACAGGCTGACTAATAGAGCAACAAATTTATGCAAAATATTTCCCCATTTGAAATCAAAGCGTCTTACCTTTCCGTGAAACAGGGCTGTTTACAAAGCTCTGAACTAATATGGTGGCCAAGAGAAAAACCCTGGATCATGAAACTTAACATCAGTGTTTCAGGACAGACCTCCCCAGAAGTGTGTCTTGGTTACAGGATACCGATTTCCTCAGGCTTCAGGAGAGGGCCACCTGAGTCCTTGAACCTGCTGTCTCTCCTTCTGAGTGGACCAATACATGTAAACAGTATAAACAAATAGTAGAATTTCCTCTGTTTTCCATGAGGTGAAAGTGACACATGCCATTAAAGAAGTGGTCCTACTGAATGGGTCTCAACCAGGGACAATTTTTTCCCAGAAGAGACATTGGCAACACTCAGAGACCTTGTCAGTTGTCATAACTTGAGGGTGGCATGCTACTGAAATCTACTGGATGGAAGTCAGGGATGCTGCTAAACATCCCAGAATGTATAGGACAGCTCCCCCACAGCAAAGAATCGTCATGTTGTTGGCTATACAACGCCAATAGTGTTGAGGTTGAGAAACTCAAACTTTTCTTAATCAGAAATGTTAGTATAAAACCAAGATAAATGTCCATGGAATTTCACAAGCCTTGCTTTGTTGTAGCCCTGAAGGTCTTAATCGCCTTCTCTGGATTATAAGGACTATCGTAAACATGTTCAGGAAGGAGAAAAGTGCCAGCTCCACACATCCCACACTGCACACTTCAAAGGGAAGCTGACGGGTCCAAGAAACCAATGAGACTTTAAATTTTTTTGTATTGAAATAACTTCAGGCATACAGAAAAGTTGAGACATACAAATAATTTATATATGTGTGTATATACATTTATATATCTTCACTTTTTAGATTCCCCAATTGTTAGCATTTTGTCACATTGCCTTTTTTTCTCTCTCTCCCCCACTTCTTTCTCTTTCCCACGTGTGTGTGCATGTGTAAGTTGCTTCCTGATGCAACTCCACCCCTAAATACTTCAGTGTATATTTCCCCCAAACAAGAACATTCTATTGCATAACCACAGTGCAGTGATCAAAATCAGCAAAGTAGTGTTGAAACAATACTAGTCTACAGAATTTATTCAGTTTTACCACAAGGGTCCTTTATACCAAGTAAAAAATATTTTCTGATCCAAGAACAGACCAAGACCACACGTTGAATTTACTTGTTATGTCTTTAGTTTCCTTTAATCTGAACTGATTCCTCACTTTTGTCTTCCAAGTCCTTTGCATTTGTGAAGAACACATGCCAATTGTTTTGTATAACCTCCCTAAAATCGGGTTTGTCTAATGTTTCCTCATGAGTAGATTCAGGTTTCATATTTTTAGCAGGATAGCACATGTTGCATCCTCCTCCATACATTGTATCAGGAGGCATATGACAGCAATTTGCCCCATTACTGATAATTTTAACTTTGACCACTTGGTTAAAATGATGTCACCAGGTTTCTCCACTGTCTAGTTACTATTTTATCCTTTGTAATTGATGAGTATCTTGTGGGGGAATTCTCTGACAATGTAAACATACTGTTTTTCATCAAACTCTAACCTCCTAGTTTTAGTAAGTCAATGAGATTTTTATCTGAATCCTCTTCTGTTAAGGAAAGACAGGATGACTCTGGAACATACAAGAGATTTTTGATAAATCTCATGCAAAATCCTTTGGTGGAATTCTAATCCTTCCCAAATAATTATGTGATGTAACTATGTAATAAATCAGATAGGAAATGAGACTCCCTAATTCCTAGACACACCCCGAATATGTCATCTTTTCAGAAGTTATAAGGACTGTCTCCCAATTAAACACCGAGGGAAACTTTTAATCCCACAGATGGAGAACTCCTGCCCTATTTGATGATATTGGCAGAGGCTTTAATAACTTGTGTTGATTTCTGACAGGCAGGATTATCTGTAACTTTGAAAAAGTGATCCATAATTTATATTTTGGAAGACAATTATGTCTCAGATAAGTCAAGAAATACTGTCTTTTCTGCTTGGAAAGGCTGTTATCTGCTTATACTATTAATTATGCTGCTTAAATTAGATTGACCTAAATTAAGTAATACTGTTTGGAGTTAACGATGCCATTTGCTAATCTAACAACACAACTGGAAAATTCTTATTTCTCATTTTAGAGACTTTATAGAGAAGCTTGGGACAAGGACAAGACTCAAATCCACATCATGCCTGATACACCTGACATTATTCAGGCTAAAGCAAACTTAATTAATACAAGTGATGTAAGTTTCCAAATTCAGCATGTGTTTTTACAAAACTCATTTTAATTGCTTCTAAGGCAGCGAATTTATTTGGAAGTTGTTTTAAATGCTTGAATCATTTTAATTAATAAACTACATGTGACTTAGAGTCCTCGTTTAGTGGGTTTTAGATTGAATGTCAAAATAATTGGCACTCTGTATCTCAGACAGAGTTGGGGGCGGTGCTCTCTGTTCCTTGTAGCCCATTACTACGCATATCACCACAATGTAGTGGTCTGTATAGTTCTTCCCTGTGAGGATAGGAATTCCTTGTGGGCAGAGACAATTTGTATTGGATCTGTAGTGGTTAGCTAACATAGTGCCTGACACACATGAAATTCAATATAATTTTGAATGAATAAGCATAAGAAACCCATGCAGGAGAATTTCATTTTTATTCTTTATTGTCATCATAGCATAATCTCCTGAAATTTATAGATGTAAAAACCAAATATTTTAAAGACAAATTCTAAACTCTAATACAAAGACTTTAGCATTAGGTAATGTACCGGAGTGATGACACAAAGGACTAAAATATAAAAAAGTCTACAATCAAAAAACACTGTACACAATCTGGTTTCTGGATAAAGTGCATTAAATTATATTCTCAATTATTTAATTACATAACAAATCTGAAGATGCAAATTATATCGCTTAAGCTTTTCAAGTTCAATATTTAAACTTTCCTCAAAAAATGTTACATTTAAAAAACTATGAAGGACTTTGTTTCTTACTTACAAATGTGGACCCTACTTTAGACAGCCCTATATTGTGAGATAGACTCTATTTCACAACATATTAGCTACATGGAAGAGGTAAACTGTTAAGTGTGATTTTTCCCCACTAGAGGTGTTAGACTGAAAGGCATTGCTCTTTTCTAACAAAAACTTCCAATGGAACACTCAAAGTTAATTGGAAAACAGCACCTAAGTGATATTTCATTTCTCTGTCAATTTGCTTCTGACTCATTCTCATAAATACTTGGGAAGAGCTGATATTGAATTTTGTTGATCTAGTAATTAAAGGGCTTTAAAGTTTAAAACAGGATCATCAGCAATCAATGGGCATAATTTCCAATTACACTTGAGTATTCTAGAGCACGGATACTAGTCTCATGAATTCTTAAAATATTTAGCACATTGGATTCATTAGGCTGCAGACGTTTATGGAAAATAGTTTTCTTCAAAGTGATATTCACCTCTTAACAGAAACTCTACCGAATGGGTTATGAAGAGCTGAAGAAAAAAGGCTATGATCTTCCCGTTGATGCCATACCAATCAAAGCAGCAAAAGCATCTCGAGAAATCGCCAGTGAAGTAAGACTTTATCCCTTGTTTATATTGATTAGATTGCAATTTTCACTTCAAAGCGGTCTCAGTTTAATTTTAAATTGAACGGAGTCTGCCAAGTAACAAATTAAAACAGAGTAAAATGATCCCAGAGATGTTGTCTAGGATGAGGATGAGCTCAAGGCTGCATTTATTATGTATGGAATTTTTAGCTGGATTTAGCCTTTAATCTTTCATATCAAAGAAGCCTTAAATCTGTGGCTCTCTAAGCTTAGTGAAATATTTGGAATTAATGTGCTTTGTAATTTGCCACAAAGATGGTAACATAAGTTAATTTTGAAAGAAATGAGACATTTCTTTTTCCTTTAGTACAAGTACAAGGAAGGTTTTCGCAAGCAGCTTGGCCACCACATTGGAGCCCGGAACATCGAAGATGATCCCAAGATGATGTGGTCCATGCACGTGGCCAAGATCCAGAGTGACAGGGAGTACAAGAAGGACTTTGAGAAGTGGAAGACCAAGTTCAGCAGCCCAGTGGACATGCTGGGAGTGGTGCTGGCCAAGAAGTGCCAGACCTTGGTCAGTGACGTGGACTACAAGAATTACCTGCATCAGTGGACGTGCCTCCCTGACCAGAGTGACGTCATCCATGCTAAGCAGGCCTATGACCTCCAGAGCGATGTGAGTCTAAGATTTTCCTTTGGTCAACAAAGCACAACATCTGCTTTCCTAAGTATCAAAGTTCCTCCAAAGTGAGGCGAGTTGAGTTCATACAACTGAGTTCTTTTTCCCTGGACTAATGGCCGTGCTCTTTCTGGTCACCAGAAATCTGGGAGCATCATTATTCCACAAAGAGAGAACCAGTAAAGCACCCATTGCTTTGGTGGAAGCCTCTAGATTATTGATCTGGAAGAGTTGGGTCGTTCTCTATGTTTTGCTGTTTAAAATGTTTTTCAAAATATGTCTCTAATTTGCATATTTTGTTGATTTACATGACATACCAAAATTTTTAAATTTCCCAAGAATTCAAGCATTGAAATATATACTAATATAAAATGTGTATTCTTTAGGGGGATATTGTTATGCTTGTGTTTAGTAGTTAATCACTTACAATTTCAGAATTTGTACAAGTCAGACCTTCAGTGGCTAAGAGGCATTGGCTGGTTACCTACTGGCTCTCTTGAGGATGAGAAGAACAAGAGAGCTTCCCAGATTCTGAGTGACCACATTTACCGTCAGCACCCAGATAAATTCAAGTTTTCCAGTCTCATGGACTCCATCCCAATGGTTTTGGCAAAAAACAATGCTATTACCATGAACCATGTAAGTTCTTTCTTTACTTGAGGAGGGTATTAATTTTTGTATGGCTGTGTGTAAACACTGAGATCTGTTTCTATAAAAGAAAAATCACATTCAATTCTTTGGCTTGGTATTAAGTGGGTTTTAGTAAGTGGTGTGCTTCTTATTGACATGAGACATCTATACCTGAAGGTGTCACAGGTACCAACTCACAGAGCAGACTCTTTACTCTCATTAAGAGCCAGATTTATTACTGGCCTGTACTAGTCACATCTTTTTTTGTTTGTTTCAGCATCTCTATACAGAAGCTTGGGATAAAGATAAAACCACTGTCCACATTATGCCAGACACCCCTGAAGTTTTACTAGCTAAACAAAACAAAATAAATTACAGTGAGGTAAGCAATATATTCATGGTGCATAATATGTTTTTCTTACACTGCACTTTATAAATCAAACTTACAACGATTTATGTCTATTTCAGAAACTATATAAACTTGGCCTAGAAGAAGCCAAGAAGAAGGGCTATGATATGCGGCTAGATGCCATTCCCATCAGGGCGGCCAAGGCCTCCAGAGACATTGCAAGTGAAGTAAGTGCACCTGAAGTGTTCTTTGCCTCAGCTTTGGCTCAAAGATTCCTTTCCTTCTCAAGGTTATGTACTTGAGCAAGTAAACTATGAGATTAAGGTTCTAGCTGACAGTTTTTTCTAAGTAAATAGTTTTAAAAAGTGATAATGAAACTCTCAACATAAAGGCTAACTTCTAGCTATGACGGAGTCCATAGCAATGTGTATTTCAAAATATTGTCCATTTACTGCTAAACAAAAGCATTGGATACTTGACTGTAGCTCAGACAGCTCTTGACTTTACCACATGATGTATTCTTATGTATAACTAAACTCATGGTAGGATTCTTTCCAAACCCGTTCCCTGTGAACCAATGAACTTACAAGGGCTGAAGCAATGGGAAACATTATTCAAAGTCCAACCATCCACGTGCACCGTGTTTATCTCTGCATCCTGTGATTGGTTACAGACGTTTACTTTCCCTACAAGATGGATTTGCTCACATTTCTAGGAACTTTTATCCTTCTATTTCTTTTGTCCATGAAATCAGAAGTATATTTTCCCTTTATTTCCAAAATATGGAAAGTAACCATCATCCTTTAAAAATAAATGTTTAACAATTGCAGAAAAGTTAAAAGTATAAATATATATCAGTATAATGAAATACCAGTTGCCATTAAAATTCACATTTGTAGGGAATACTCGACACAGAAAAATGCTTATGTAATAACTGAAAAAAGCAGGCACAAACCCATACACAGTATGACTCCTAATTTTATTCTCTATTACACACACAAACACACACACACGTGCAAACAAAGCTGTTTCATCAGAAGTTATCAATGAATGGAAGAATAATGTTTTAATTTTTTTGTATACATATATAAGCTTTATTTTCTAAATGATTTGTAAGATATAGATGCACATATTATCTATATATTTGGAGGAATCATTATATTTTTAATGAATAGGAAAATCTGGGTCTAGTAATCACTTTATACTAAAGTTAGAATAGGGGATTATGAGTGTTTTTCTTCTTCTAGTTCAAATACAAAGAAGGCTATCGTAAGCAGCTTGGCCATCACATTGGTGCCCGAGCAATACAAGATGACCCAAAGATGATGTGGTCCATGCATGTAGCCAAGATCCAGAGTGACAGGGAGTACAAGAAGGACTTTGAGAAGTGGAAGACCAAGTTCAGCAGCCCAGTGGACATGCTGGGAGTGGTGCTGGCCAAGAAGTGCCAGACCTTGGTCAGTGATATAGACTACAGGAACTACCTTCATCAGTGGACGTGCCTGCCTGACCAGAGTGACGTCATCCATGCTCGTCAGGCCTATGACCTCCAGAGCGACGTGAGTACTGAGGCCCATAATGATGTGTGGAGGTGGGAAATCAGTGAATTAACACCCCTTGGATAGATGGCACCAAGCTCCCCAGTCCCTGCAAGTGGGGATAGCATTTCTTCTTTCCCTGTCAATGTTAAACGTCTAAACCTCCAGGCCAAATAGGAATGTTGTCTGATACCCTGCCTGTCCACCAAACTATATTTTCAAGAGTGCTCTTACTTTATTTCATATCCTTTAGATGAAAATATTTTCCCAAAGCAGAGATTAATAACAAATATTTATTGACTATTTGTGTCAACAGAATACGTACAAGTCAGACCTCCAGTGGTTGAGAGGCATTGGCTGGGTTCCCATCGGCTCTTTGGATGTGGAAAAATGCAAAAGAGCAACTGAAATTTTGAGTGATAAAATCTATCGCCAGCCTCCAGACAAATTCAAATTTACCAGTGTGACAGATTCTCTGGAACAAGTGTTGGCCAAGAACAATGCCATCAACATGAACAAGGTGAGGCTTCAAAATTCAGAGAAGCAAGGTAGGCTTCCTAAAGCTGAACCAAAGAAAAAGAAGCATGATCAAGAAAAGAAAGAAATAGAGCATTGAGCAACAAAAGATATCTGTCTGTCTGCTGTCTGTCTGTCTTTATCTACCTATCTATCTGTCTATATCTTTTCATATCTGTCTATCTAATATATATGTCATTTATATTTTAATATTTACTTCAGTAATTGTTTCATGGCTTTGATAAAATGGCACATTTTTGTAGAAAATTATCTTTGCATAAAAGATTCTAAATTTCCCTTTGTTAACATAAATTTAGATTATCAGAAAGCACTCAGACATATCTGTTCTACTATGAACTGACTACTTGATGATATGTATAAAATACATAATGTGTGTGAAATGCATAACTTTTTGTTATCTTTGTTTATAAAGTTCTCGAGCCCCTGAAATTTCTATTAATTATACACTGAATTTTTTTTTCTGATGACTTCTTATATTTTCCTTCATAGCGTTTATACACAGAAGCCTGGGACAAAGACAAGACCCAGATCCACATCATGCCAGACACACCAGAAATTATGTTGGCAAGAATGAACAAAATCAACTACAGTGAGGTGGGAGCACATGCTAGTTCTATGATATTTGCATGGTGTTTTTTAATTTCACTTAATCTGTTCCATGGTGTTGTAATACTAAATGACAACTTTATAAAGACTCTCTTTTCTTACTCCACATGCATACCAACTCTTGAATTTCTCAATCACCATCCTAAGCATCAGTCTTCAAGTAACACAAATTATCATTTAGGAAGTGCAAATTATAAGAACTAGTGATTTGTGTGGTAATCAGAAGATTAATTAGATCTTCCTCTTTTATTATTTTAAGTTGGAAATTAGCAATAGACCAAAATACATTTCTCTCCTCCTTATGCTACATAGCTGTGCCAAATAGACTTTCCACATATGATTTATTTTTCCTAAATTGTAGTTTAGAGTCAAAATTTAAGATTTTTAATGCATAAAATTTAAGTCAAGGACAAAAATCAAGTACAATCCAATAACATTGAGAGAAAGAGAGACAGAGACAGAAGGTCTGTCAGTGTGTTAATTAACAAGCCCATTTCCTGTACACTTTCTGTGAGCACAGAGCCATGGTCTCCCATATCAGAACCATAGATATTTAGGCTGATGGGTCAGCCTCTCCTCCTGGGCAGGAGTCCCCACCCAACAAGTCACCATCCTGCCTTTGCTTAAGTGTTCTCAGTGACAAGGAGCTTATCTCATAACACATTTATTCTGGAAAGTTCCATTAGAAGATTTCTCTCTGCAGACCCAGGTAGTCCACTGAGACCCTGCAGAACCAATCTGTGCCAACTCCACAGAGATGAGGAGCCGCTGTGGTGCCTCCCCTGCCACCTCACCCAGGTTCTTTTTCTAATACAAAAGTACCAAGTCCCTGGGTTTTCCTTATATGACATCCCCCTAGAATGTGACTCTCAGAACCAAATGAAATCCGGCGATTGAGGAATGACTAGTGTGGAGTACAGCTTGACGTTGCCTTTCCTCTTCTGGGCATTTGGCCTCCATTTCTGCACTCCGTGCCTTAGGGATCCGTGACAACTATGTCACTGCTGGTGCATGTTGGATTTGGGATCAACTGAAACCTTAAGACCATTTACATGGTCTTAAACCAGATTTCTCTATCATGTGTTTATACATTTGGCAACTTAAATCTCAGTTCAAAGACTGACATTTATCTCTGCAATTTCTTCTTAGAATGAGCCTATTGGTTTAAGACTGCAGAGATTTGTGCTACCAGAGAGGAAAGTATTGTTTCTTTGATGGCATAAATCAACAGCGTATTACTCTTCTGCAGAATGTAACTTAGAGAATTTAAATAGATTAGCTGCCACCTTAAGTCATTTCATTTTTGGGGGGTGAAAACCATAATTTTAATGCATGTATAACTAGCTCTTAATTGTCACCAAAAATAAAAAACATCAAGTCCCACCCTTAAATCAAAAAGAAGTGAATTTTCAGCTAAACCTGTCCTATAGTGTAACGGGAAAGCATGAGCTGCGTGAACAGGAATTTTAGGAGACAAAGAGGCCCTGTAACTAGCCACTCAGTTTCTGGGATTCTCGACTCTTGTCTTTGTGGCAAAAGCTCAGAGATGCTGTGCATTGCTGTTGGTTTGAATAGGCCCTGAAAGAAGGCCCTGAACTGAGTGCCTAACCTGCCTGGTCTGCTTTCTCTGTCTTTGTTTCCTTAGTTTAATTCTGTTGTGTTTCTCATTTAGGACAGGAAGATAAAATGCAAATCTGATTGTGTCATTCTTCCTCGAAGATTGTTGTTGGTTTCCCATTTCCTATAGAATTAACACAAACTCAGCACCAAGCCTTCACAGCCCAACTCCAGTTTCTTCTCAATCCTCTCCTGCCACATTCCCCAGCACTGCCCCACTTCCTTGGACACCCCTACCTTGTACTTTGATTCATGCAAGTCCCTCTGCTCTTGACTGCCATCTCAGTCTATTCAAACCATATTTATCACTCAAGGACCAATGCAAAGGTCACTCCCTCTGCAGGAACCATCCTGATTTTCAATTCAGAATAAATTGCTCCTTCCTGGCGCTCATTCTTAATAATATGGTTAAATCTCCTTTCATGGTTTGACTTTTCGGCAGCTTGTTTTACAAATTATCATTCTTTCCATTAGTTCTCCCAGAAACTTTGAAGATGGGAGAGGTCTCATATTTATCTTTGATCACAAGTAGCAAGCACAGTCATGATGCGAAATAAATGGATTGAATGACTTTCTCTTCTATGCACATTTTGCCATCATAGGCCCATAAGTTACAGCTTAAATTTTTTTTTTTTGGTGGGGGGAGGTAATTAGGTTTATTTATGTATTTTTAATAATAATAATAATTTATAATATTATATAATATTAATTTTTTTAGTGGAGGTACTGGAAATTGGACCCAGAAGCTTGTACATGCTAAGCATGCACTCTACCACTGAGATATACCCTCCCCCTCAGCTTAATTTTGCCAGTCCTTTTCAAAACTGATTGTTAGAACTAAAAGTTCTAAAACAATGTATAATATCTATATGTAGTTCATTTAAAATAAGTTTTAAAATAAAAAACAAAGGTGTCATGTTCCATGTAGGTACCATTTTTAAGTCTCAACTTCAGCAAAAAATGCAGAAAGCTTAGAACTCTCAAAAGTTTATTTCAGGCACCCACCTGTGTAGAACTTAGTGAATTGTTTGAGTCTTCTGTCAGTTTTTGGATATGAATGTCAACATGTAACTGATTTTTTTTTTTTTGGCCCAAATTTAGACTCTGTACAAACTCGCCAACGAAGAAGCAAAGAAGAAAGGCTACGACTTACGCAGCGACGCCATCCCAATCGTGGCGGCCAAGGCCTCCAGGGACATCGTCAGTGACGTGAGTTACCAGTTTACTCTGAAGATGTGGTCACTCTGAAACAACATTTTCACTGAACCAGATCTTTTAAGAGAACTTTCCTAGCCCTTTGGAAATATATCCCTACGTATTTGTGTGGGATTTTTCGAAAACTTAGTTTTAAGGGAGATGAAAAATTTGATGTTCATAAAAAATTGCTATAATCTTAAAGGCACAGTGTCTTCAGTGAAAGCTGATCCATCAGGAACAGAGAAAGCCCCACTCATGTGGCAGTTTTTACAGTGCAGCTACCATCTTGGGGATGCTTATGTAAGTCTTGTCACAGTGCTTGTAGAAAGTGTGACTCATCAACTTAGATTCTCCCAGTGAGAATCAGGCCTGGCTTTATATGGCATTTTAATACACAATATTCCAAAAATGCATATGGCACTGGCCATTACAATTCATCCTTGTAAGATTATGAAAAGAAGTCCACTGATCAGTACCAGCCGAGCCCAAGCTTATACCCTTAACAGTAGCTCCTGGTTTATGGCTTGTACCTCCCGAAATAAAACTGTCATCCTTTCCTGGCACCTCAGAGGATTCTTGAGGAACAGACCACCGCTCAAAAAACCAAGGCCCACTGTTCAGGAATATGGTAATATGCTGTCCTTTATATGGGAAGATCATGTTAGTGACTCGCTTGAGTTTACATGTGTTGGACCTTTTCTCCAAATGGATTTATGCCAATGATAATAAATAACAAAATACCCTTTATCCTTCTATTTCTTTTGTCCATGAAGTCAGAAGTGTATATTCCCTTTATTTCCAAAATATGGAAAGTAAACATCATACTTTAAAAATAAATGTTCAACAATCACAGAAAGGTTAAAAGTATAAATATATACCAGTATAACGGAATACCTGTTACCATTAAAATTCATGTTTGTAGGGAATACCTAACAACACACAAAAATGCTTATGTAATAACTGAAAAAAGCAGGCACAAACCCATATACAGTATGACTCCTAATTTTATTCTCTCTCACCATACACACACACACACACACACACACACACACACACACACACACACACATACACACATACACACTCACAAAGCTGTTTCATCAGCAGTTATCAGTGAATGGCAGAATAATGTCTTAATTATTTGTATACATATACAAGCTTTGTTTTCCATATGATTTTATAAGATACAGGTGCAAGAAGTATTGAGAACTCTGTGCTAAGACCATTCTATATGTTATGTCACTTATTCTTCATAATTACCCTAGGATGTAAGTATCTGATTACCCCTGTTTTGTGGATTGCTTAAGCAACTTATCTGAAATCTAACTCTTAGTAGATGGTGGAGTTGAAACTCCAAGCAACCTCATTCCTTCCCACTGTACTGCATTGCCTCTGCTGACTCATTTATACTTTCTCACTCAGTTATCTTGGAGAATAGAAGCATGTGTTTTGGATAATTGGCTCAGAATCCAGGACAATGTCACTGGACATGGAATAATAAAAATGTTATTGGTCCATGAGAGACTAGAACCCATGACTTCCTTAGGAATGTGTTCTAACCAGTTTGCTGCTGTATCAGCTTCCCTAGTATAACCAGTTTTCAAAACAACGTCAAAACTTTGCTACCACCAGTGAATACCTGAAAACACTATGAAATAAATTCTTTACTGTTGCTACAGCCAGTAATTCTTGACCTAGCATACTTCATCCTTACAAAAAGCAGACACTCATTTTACTACTTATTAAACACACTGTGTCACCAAAGTGCAACTTTTTCCTAATGTACTTTTAGTGCCTAACATCCATATCTCCAAATTCCTTGGTCCAAATGGCCTCTCTCCACTGTGTGCACTTCCTGCCTCCAAAACTATTTCTTATTACCAGGCCATAGGTGATTTGGGGTATATACTACACTTACATGAATTCCATCTATTACCTCTCTAAGCCTTTAGGGAAAAGGTAGGATACTGCCTTGAGTTAGTGCTTATTAGCAAAAGTCAGCTTACAACATGATAGATGCAAGATGATTTTGTGCAGACTTGTGACCTCTAAGGGCTTATAATAAAAATCTGATTTGTGCGTTCTAATCTCAGTATAAATACAAAGATGGTTACCGGAAGCAGCTTGGCCATCATATTGGTGCCCGGGACATTAAGGACGACCCCAAGATGATGTGGTCCATGCATGTGGCCAAGATCCAGAGCGACAGGGAGTACAAGAAGGACTTTGAGAAATGGAAGACCAAGTTCAGCAGCCCAGTAGACATGCTGGGAGTGGTGCTGGCCAAGAAGTGCCAGACCTTGGTCAGTGACGTGGACTACAGGAACTACCTGCACGAGTGGACGTGCCTGCCCGACCAGAGCGACGTCATCCATGCTCGGCAGGCCTATGACCTCCAGAGCGACGTGAGTACAGCGACTATAACAGAACTCTGTGCAGAAATAACTTATACCATAGGAAAGTCATCCTTTATAAACAATCCATTGGCCTATTCAAGCTAGGATTTCTTGTTCAGTGAATGAGATTTGAATCAGAGTATAGTATTATTGCTTTATTGTGGATACATTGCTAGGCTTTATATGGAAGTGAAGTTTACAAACTGGACTTGGTCTTAGAAAAATAAAACTGGAATTAAGCAATGTGAGAATTCAGAGTCCACCAGAGGGAGACATTTTATTTTATTCTTTTACAGGGAAAAGAAACACCACATTTTTATTTTTTAAAAATTACTCAGAAATTTGTTTTTAGCTTCCTTGCCAAACAAATGAGGTTATAACTGGTAGAATACTAATGCCTGCTGCACACTAATTGTTATTCTTATGAAATAAAAGAAGTCACTGTGTCTGGAAGCTAGTGGATGGTTTCACGGACACTTTCTCCTCCCAGCAGGGCTCTCTTTGTGGATATGTCACTTGGTAATGACAGGCCCTGGTACCTATTAGGAGCAGAGGTACTATCTCAACTCCGGGTGCAAGAAGCACATTTCCTGCAGCACATATTTAATAGATGTCTGAAGGAACTATTAAGCATTAGAGGGCTTTGGAGAATAAACGGATTAGTAATAATTATATATTAAATGGCTCTTCCTAGAAATTGTACAGCCTACCTGTAGAAACTCCCACTTCTGTTCTATAGCTTTGGATGACATGTAGAAGCCTGTGTTTTGCAAATAAAGGCTTTGCCTGCACATGAAATGTAGTTAAAAATGGTTAATGTTGCCCACAGATTGGCAGCATCAACAGACTGCTTGCCTCTGTCTGTTGGTTGAGTGCCTTTTCAAGATCAACTCCTTCACATTGTGACACAGTCTTAATAATGTGGGAAGCATTTGAAGGTTAAAAAACACTTCAGAGGTGTAAAATCTTATTGTTTTCATTCTTGCTGTTGTGATTTAGGGGCCTGATAACAAGTCAGCATAGGGCAATTCCAATAGGCTTTTAGTCTAGATTGTAAAATAGTCATCTATATTCTCTACTTAGTTGTCATTACAGGTGAAATCCTTCAGATGAGGTGGGCAAAGGTCCAACTCCACTGTTGTGGAGTGGTTGTGAATATCTAATGGGTACACAATAATCTTTAGCAGCAAAAATGATTTAAAATAAAGTGTTAAATAAAAATATGAAAAGAGTTCTGGAAAGGAGTACATGCTTCCCACCCTGAGACCTTGGTAGGGAAGGGACTGGGCCCTGGACCAAGGAGATGCTCATTTGTTGCTCTGAATCTTGGGCAGTGTTAAAATAGCCAAAGGTCTGCCTCAGGGCTTCAGGGGTTCCACATCATTATTGTATTTTGACTTCTCTTTTTTCTTAAAAAAAAAAAAGTAGCAGTACAGATATTTTGAAACAGAAGAAAAAATACACAGAAGGCAGTAACAGTCCAGCCATTGAAAAAGCCGATTCCTGCTCTTGTAATTTATACACTCATTGTTTTACACGCTATTTTTCATTAGTCTTATATTAATGACATTCCTACAAGTCATCAAAATTCTTTAAAATAATGGCTTTTAATAGCCACAGAGTATTTTATCTGATTAGACTTAACATTTATTTACTGATAGCCTGTTGTTGGACACCTATGTGCTTTCTCTGTGGGTTGGTATTCTTTTCCTGTGCACATGGGCGGTGAGCATCCACTGACCTCACTGATAGAAGACATTCGTTTGGATTACTCCTGTCCTAACAGCCTGATATATTTGATCATTTTCTGTTACAACTGAAAAATGTTTCTGAGTCACTTTTGAACATACTTCCTCTCTTAGTCTGCCTGATACAGTGAGCTTGTTTTCTACAAAAACCACAATAACCAGAATAGTACCTTATCAATTCCATTTGTCCCTTTACCTGAAATCTTTCAGTCTTGCTGAAGAGTTCTGCCTTTTGTCCTCCTCACAGAATACTTACAAGTCCGATCTCCAGTGGCTAAGAGGCATTGGCTGGGTCCCCATTGGGTCTGTGGAGGTGGTCAAGTGCAAGAGAGCTGCGGAGATACTGAGTGACAACATCTACCGCCAGCCTCCGGACAAGCTGAAATTCACCAGTGTGACCGATTCCCTGGAACAGGTGCTGGCCAAGAACAACGCCATCACCATGAACAAGGTGAGCCCCAGCAGCCTCAAGCTTCTCCAAGATGCCAAGAAATGTTTTTATACTTTAAAGACTCGTGGAGTTAAAATTACCGACGGAAGTGTGAGGGTCACGTTTACCTCCTAAATGACGTACTTGAAATCCTCTAAGTAATTTCTATTATTCCCAGTTTTAAACTATGGTAACTATCATTGAGACTCAACCCTCCCACTGAATACCACATATCCTAGTCTGGTTTATTTTTCCTAAATAGATCAATAGCATTACTGCTTTAATTAATTTTTTGTAATTCCTATTTCAAATGGTTTTCTATCAATGTGTTCTTTGATAGCGCTTATACACGGAGGCCTGGGACAAAGACAAGACTCAAATTCATATAATGCCTGATACCCCGGAGATCTTGTTGGCGAGGCAGAACAAGCTCAACTACAGTGAGGTAGGGGCAGAATTCTGTGGGGCAACTTGTGTTGTTGTTGATATTGTTTGTTTTCTACGCTCACTTTTGGGGAGACTCTCGGGCCTCAGCTGTCACGGTGCATGCAGCACCATGACAGGGGCACTCGGCTCAGGCAACCTTGCATCTCTGGGTTGAATATCATATGCTTTAGGATTCCAGTGGTGAACCAAAATCACTTTATCTTTTCAATTTATGGTCTTTACCTGTGTGGGTGTGTGGAACTTTGTATTTTTGGTATTTCCAAGGGTTAGGATAACCAGGTATAATACCGGTTCATTATTTATACAAAAACATTATTTGTTCTTTATCTGAAATTCAAGTTCCACTGGGCCTGCTATCTTTTTATTTGCTAAATCTGGCAACCCTACCAAGGGGGACTCTAATAATATGCACCTCTTCCCCACCTGGATCCTGAATAAAATTAAGAAGTAAAACAAAGGTGTAGAACTAGGAGTCAAAATCTCACATTTTTTACTACTAAAGTTAGATTCAAGGACATATTTACATGGGAGCCAAACAGCCCCGCTAACTGAACCCCGGAATTAAGTTCCCCATCCAGGCACAGGCCACTCTGGAGCAGCACAAACAGCTCCACCTCCCTCAGGGGTGAGGGCCTACTTAGAGCACAGAGAAGCAGAGAGGGGTACGGGGCTTGTTCCTAGAGGGAGCAGGTCAGAGCTGAGCTGGTCATGCCCTGTTATCCCATCCCTCCCAATTAGATAAATCAGGAAATCACTGCACCTCTCCAGAGGCAGAGAGAGTAAAGGGGCAGAGATGAAAGAATTGAGCTCCTTTTATAGGAAGAAAACCTCAGGCATGGGAAAGAAGTGCTCTCCAACACTAATTACTGTTTTTTTAAGTAAAATGCAATTTTATAGGTGCATGTTTTACTAATATGATGTGGCCAAAAATTAGAATCTTAAAATTGTGATTATAGTCAATTGCTTTAAATTGTACTTTAATCTTCTCCTCATTTTGCTTTTTTAAACATTACAAACTATTACATGATGTCAAAGAATTTTAAGTAATAAAGAAATGAATAAAAGTATATAAGTATATATATTTTATATACAAATGAATAATGTTAAACATACTGCTTTGCAGTTTTTTCATTTGGAAATATGTGAAGATTGATGCTTTGTCCATCAGTCTATATTACCAGATTACATCAAATGTTGATATGCATAATATATCATATTAATCTATAATGATATAATCTATCAATCTATGTTAATGCTTGTTGTTATATTTCATTTGTTTTCTAATGCTACATAGGGTTTTTTGTAAGCTATCATATAATTTATTTACTTTCCAGTATTGCTAGAAATTTAGACTGTTTTCTAGAGCCTATCATTTTTTAAATTTTGTAATATGTCACCTGATAATTTCCAGGTTGTTGATGTCAAGCCTTTTGCCTTACTCTGACTTTCCTTCCATAGACTCTGTACAAACTTGCCAATGAAGAAGCAAAGAAGAAAGGCTATGACTTGCGCAGCGACGCCATCCCGATCGTAGCGGCCAAGGCCTCTAGGGACATCATCAGTGACGTGAGTAGCAATGCTCCTTGCAGGTGCATGGCTGGATGGGGACGGGGCAGGATCAGGAGTACAAGGCAAGAAGCATCTGGGTGCCAGTTAAAGCACATTTATTGTGCTGTAAATGAAATGTTTTTCATTTGAAAAAGCCCTTTCATATTTTTAACTCCAAAAGATTTTAATATTCAGGTCCCATAGACAGAGAAGGATTATCCTAGACTTCAGTATAAAATTGAATCTCCAGTTGTTCATATCTATAATTACCACACATTCATCTGCATATTTTGAACAAATAACCCACATGGAAATAAGAAAATGACAAAAGAGTTGGGAAAAAACTTGGTTCCATGTATTGATTCAATGTCAGAAAAAGATCTGGTATAGCCAGGTCTAGGAAAATGCACCTTTCCCCAAACCTGCTGTGGATTTTTGCCAACCCTTTATTTGA
Source organism: Camelus ferus (assembly GCF_009834535.1). Lineage (NCBI taxonomy): Eukaryota > Metazoa > Chordata > Mammalia > Artiodactyla > Camelidae > Camelus > Camelus ferus. Next base: position 30,275,688 of record NC_045700.1, on the reverse strand, counting down.
AAAATTACCTTAAGTGCCTCTTTTTGAGTTCTTTTTAAATGAAAGAAGAAAAGCAAAGTCTTAAAACAACCAAAAGACAACAGAATAGTGGGCCTGATTTCTCTTTCTCCAGTCTCTGAAAGAAGTTCCTTTGGTGAAATAGTCAGACTTCTGTACGTGTATGCTAGGGTTTGTGTAATGTTGTTGCCTAAAGTGGAGAGAAGGTAATGCAGAGTCAGCACCTACCCCCTCCCCCCCAAAACTTTCTTGTAGTTACATCATCTGTTTCTTCACTCAAGGAATCCCAACAAACCTCTCCCAAATTTGATTTTGGGTAGAGCAGACATGCAGGAGGGAAAACACAAGCCAGTCCATTGCAGGAGTCCAGTGACCCAGTGAAAGTCAGCAGAGCCAGATTTGGGAGGAGTGGTGTGGGCTGGAGTGTGAAATGGTACCTGTGCACTCAGGAGGAGCATTCTCTAAATCATGTGTAAAACTTCTGGGGTAATGATTTCACTGGCCCATAATGGAGAAAAAAGGCAGTATACAACTCCAATTGATTTTCTGAAAAGCATTGCTGCCTTTATTTTGAGACTTAATGTCTGCAAACCATAGAACTATGTAATTTGGCCTGCTTCCCAGTAGAGTATTGCTGTGAAATCTAATCAGAGTTTAGGATGAGGGGTAAGTTGATGCTCAGATGACTTATTTCTCTGCAAGAATTACCAATTTTAAAATAATGAAGTTTTATATTAATAAGACTCTTAGCCTTTTCCATTCTTTTTTATTTTTAAAATGACTTCTTTATTTCAGTATAAATACAAAGATGGTTACCGGAAGCAGCTTGGTCATCACATTGGAGCCAGGAACATTAAGGATGACCCCAAGATGATGTGGTCCATGCATGTGGCCAAGATCCAGAGTGACCGGGAGTACAAGAAGGACTTTGAGAAGTGGAAGACCAAGTTCAGCAGCCCAGTGGACATGCTGGGAGTGGTGCTGGCCAAGAAGTGCCAGACCTTGGTCAGTGATATAGACTACAGGAACTACCTGCACCAGTGGACGTGCCTGCCCGACCAGAGCGACGTCATCCATGCTCAGCAGGCCTATGACCTCCAGAGCGACGTGAGTACTGAGACCATTAAGTAACACTATTGACCATGCTCACTGTGGTAATACATAGTAATATACAGATAATGGTCTAGGATTAGGTAAAGCCCTCAGAAAAAAATAACACTTTTTTTTTTCCTCTCCACCCTGCATTTACTATGCCTTACTTTTCTTTTAGAGAGAATATAATACCATGAAGCCATATGCAGTTGGCCTTCATAGTCTAAAAGACATAGGCTTGAAGTTTGGCTATCCCAATTTTCTAGTATTTTTCTTTCATTTTTGAAATAGTGTCATAACAGCTTCAGTAATCCTTGCTTTTGTGTTTGATCTCACTAGAACATTTATAAATCAGATCTCCAGTGGCTAAGAGGCATTGGCTGGGTCCCCATTGGGTCTGTGGAGGTGGTCAAGTGCAAGAGAGCTGCGGAGATACTGAGTGACAACATCTACCGCCAGCCTCCGGACAAGCTGAAATTCACCAGCGTGACCGATTCCCTGGAACAGGTGCTGGCCAAGAACAATGCCATCAACATGAACAAGGTGAGCCCCCACCCTGGGGGAAAATAACACAGGGCTGTATGTCTTTGAGAAGATCTGTGACTCATTTTTAGTCTTTTTTTTTTTGTCTTATCCAATTGTCATCCTGTTGAGTTCTCTATTCAGTTACATTAGGATTCCCAAAATATATGTGGGAATTTCTGCTTTGACATCTCTTTTAAAATAGAGTTAGGAATAAGACAGCTGTTTGGTGTTCAAACTGTTTGAAGTCTATGACAGTTATACATGTCTGGTATCAAGGTTTTCTCGTTGGGTACTTATCTAAGTAAGTATAGAACAAACAAGTCAGATGCAAATCTTTATAACATTTATCAAAAAGAAATCTAGAGAGGGCATACCCAGGTACCTCTGCAGTTAATAAACAAGCAACAAGCAAATAAAGAAAATCATGCAAAGGATTTGTTAATATAGTCACAGTACAAATGGATGTGTATATGCTTGGAAAATACTTGCTTTTAGTTTAATGGAGTAGAGATGATCTTGTAATGAAACACACATGTTTTCTTTTTATATCTTGGTCTACGTTTATATTTAATGACAATAAATATCCAATAACATCTGAGATACTGAAGAATGTTGGTAGAGTGCACACAGCCCAGATAGAGAAGAGGCTGGCTTTCAACTTTGTCATGATCTCTAAATTGGAAACCTCTGTTTAAAAGAAACATTGCTTTTCTAATTAATTAACCTTTTTTATCCTCCACAGCATTTATACACAGAAGCCTGGGAAAAAGACAAGACCCAAGTCCATATCATGCCTGATACACCTGAAATTATGTTGGCAAGACAAAATAAAATAAATTATAGTAAGGTAAGACCATTTATTTTGACCTGACCACATTGATTTTGCTGATGTAGTAGAAAGGTCAGAATTATGGATTTAATTCTCATGTTGACCAATCAGCTTTGTTTTGTTTTGTTTTTTTCTTTTTTGCCCATACCTACCATTGTATTCTAAAGTAGATAGATAGAAAGGGAAATAGATAAATACAAAAATATCTCCATGTCAGGAGAAGAAAAATTCTCAAAGTCAACTATTAATGACTGGATCATATTGTAATTTTAATTAAAAATAATTACTGCTATTTTTCAGATTAGTACTTGCTTCAAAATTTGTTCTATGAGTTTTTTCTTTAGTTGTCCCATCTGTAAAATGAGATAAAAGTGCCTCTCAAAGAATTTTTGTGACGACTGAATGAGGTAGTACACATAATATGGCCAGTGTGGAGTCTGCCACACAATGGCAACTTAATAAACTTTGATTTCTTCCTTTTATGTTCAAGTCACCATGAAAATCGATTTATTTAATACACTCAAAATAACTGCTGTTTATTTACAAGAACTGAAATAATAACTCCTAAATTCATTCATTTCAAAATTGCCTGAGGACAATAAAAAACATTTTTTACGCACCATCTCCAGCCCCACTAAACTTGTTATCACATATCTTTGCAGAATAGAAACACTGCTGCAGAAACAGCTTCTTGGCCAATTGTTCTTGCCAAGTCAAGATTATCTGTTTGATTTATGTGAATATTGGTTTCTTACATGTTTTTGTGGTGTCTTCATTAAACAATAACAAAAAAAGGAGGGCAGTTTCAGAACACTGGAAAATTTAAGTCCTCATTTTTAAGACTTAACCATATTCATTATTTTATCCCTGTTAATCACTTTTGTCTATAATAACATAGCCCTAAAGTGGAGGCATGCTGCTATCAAATAGACATGACAAGTGAAATGAAGAGGAGATGGTTGCCCTTTGTCTAGCATTGTGAACACACCCAAGGACAAGTCTGATTAAAAGTATTTGATTGACCTTGGCTTTAGTGATTTTTGAATGAGAGATTTTTGTCTTGGCCACAGAGCTTCTCTGTTGGATTATCTTTTCCCGGAAGTTCTGCCTCACCCCAAGCAGATGAAGTTAGTTTCTGTCCCAGAGAGTAATGATGCTTTTAAGCCTCTCCCTTTTGTTAAAAATTAGGTCAGATAAGGTAGGGCTTTTTTCAGACTGCTGAGAGGAAATTAGGCTATTTTTTTTTTATTTCTAAAATTTTCAGCTGGACTTACTTGTTTAAAATTGCATGATTACATCAATTCCCTAAAGACTGTCTTCTGAAGATTAGATTTCAGAATGGCCCATTTGAATTTCTTCTCAACCTATTACCAATGGTACCTTCATTCTATACTTATTTCAGTAGAGGTAAACAAAACAACCATATCTTATTTTTTGTTTTCTCTTAAATTCTCATTTACCTGCCCTAGTTCTCTTGGGTAAATAACTTACCAAACATTCTTTAAAACGTAGCCTTGATAATAGTAAAAATGTTCCCTTCTTTGAAGCTTGGCATCTTTTTCCAATGTTGAAAGGATTAAAAAAAAAAATCTGTTTTTTTGACCTGAAGCCATGAGATGATTTAAGCACATTTTTTCCCACTTACACATAAGGACAAATTTGAGAATTTATTCTTCAGAGGAAAAATATAAAGTATAAAAGTATTTGACTCTAGCTACAAAAAAAATTTCTAGAAATTTTTAAAAAGATTAAAAGCCCTTGGGATTTTATCTCAAATATATTAAATTCTTATTTTTACCTTAGCTTTTCCTTGTAAAATCTCAATGTGGAAAGAATGTGAATTGTCACACATTAATCATCTACACTAAAAACATATAATAATATCCCTCTCAGACTCTAAAGTCACTTAAAAATTATTAAACATTAGCAATGAATTAAATTCTTGTAATGGTTCACAAGCAAAGACTGAATACTATGGGTATAGATGATTTGTTTAATGCAGTGGCTCTCAAGCTGTGTTCCCATGGAACAGCAGTGTCCCACCTTGTATGTGCATCTGTCCTGCCACAGAAACTGAACAGTGAGTATTTTCCCAATTCATAAAAAAAATTATATCAATTTTGTGTTTTTGACTTGTAAATCCCTGGTACTTCTACCCCTCTGTCCGCTAGCAGTTTCCAGCAGTTGACAAAATAAAAAGGGAGCAAATCAAAATTAACAGAGACATTCAGAAACAGTGGACTGTCCTTAGCTCAGGACTGTCTGAGTGCAGATCCATGCTCGTAGCGGTGGTGCTGCTGGTCTGTAATCAAGCTCTCTGCTAGCAAAATTGCTCCCAATCCAAATTTGGAGTTAAATAGATAGACCTTTCTTGGTTATTTCATGAAAAGAACAAATGCTGAGCAATCTAAGCACATTTGAGAGTTACTGACTGAATGTGTAAAATCTAGAAGGATTTATGCAAAGAAAAGTTGTAGTGTTACACCTGCCAAAAGAAAAAATTCAAGTTAAATAAGTAGCTTGTATAAATAAAAAGAGGAAGAAAGAGATCTTTTTAAAAAAAATTTATGGCTGAACATGCTAGTGTTGTTCTACATCCAAAAGTAGTCTTTCTTTGACAAAAATACATTTTTAGAGTGAAAGCGAGCCTGTGTCTAAAAGCTATTACTTCTTTCCTCAGAATCTCTACCGCCAGGCCATGGAAGAAGCCAAGAAAGAAGGCTATGACTTGAGAAGTGATGCTATTCCCATTGTGGCTGCCAAGGCCTCCCGGGATATTGCCAGTGATGTAAGAGCTGATCAAGTTCTTACATTTGTTACCTACAGGCCAGCCACCCGCATAGGGAATCACATTGTTGGAACACTGCTGGACGTCTCCTTGGCCATCACCCATCTTAGCTATCCTCATTGCTCAGGCAAATAAATTGAGGCTTTGAGGCAATAGGTAACCTGCCCAAGACCACAAGCATCATAGAGACAAAGGAATGTGGTTCCTCTGATGCTTTTGGTCTTTTCTTAGTAAGACTGAGTACCCTGCTCAAAGTTAAATGGACATTTGTGAATTTCTCATAAAACTTTATGAGCTGTCCTCAGGATACACTCAAGGCAAAAACAGCAGGAAGGAGGCAGGCTTACCTGAGTTTTTCCCCATGACTTGAAGAAGGAGGTAGGATAGCAAAAAAGTTAAACATCTCATTGCTGGGGTGGGGGTGGGGGTGGTTAACAAAAATCAATATCCCTTTCCCCTAAAATGAATACATCAGGTTCCTGAACAATTTAAATATTAATCCAATTAATCCAAGCAAAATTGTCAATATTGGTAGGTTTTTCTTTTTTATTATAATAAGAATACATAACAAAATTTACTATCTTTACTATTTTTCAGGATACAGTCCAGGAGTGTTAAGTCTGTTCACACCATTGTACAGCAGATTTCCAGAACTTTTTCATCTTGCAAAACTGAAATTCTATGCTCACTATCAACAAAAATTACCCATTTTAAAACTACCCCTCCCAGATTATTTGTGCAGAGACATTATTTCTCAGAATGCCCTAGAAAAAGAAAATTAATGAACCATGTAAAAACATCCCTTAGATAGGTTCTTAGATGAGTCCACCCCCATGACTGACTCCTGAGAAAGTGTTTATCACTGTAATTGAGCTCATTTTTTCAGTGTTCACTTTTTAACCACTTTTTTTTTTGGTCAATATAACTTTCTAGCATAATATAAAGGAATCAACTGCAGTTGTGCTGTGGGTGTGTGTGAATGAGCAGCACATCATCTTTTGTGGGAGTAAGCATGCCCCAGTGTGCAGCATCACAGCCGCACGTGTGCTCAGACTCCCCTGGTAACTTAAGGACGTCATAGATAAACATCTCCACAGAGTGGGCGACAGGGACCAGTCCTTCATGCTTCCTCCTTATTTACTGGGTTCTCTCTTTCAGTACAAATACAAAGAAGCTTATCGTAAGCAGTTGGGTCACCATATTGGTGCCCGAGCGATACATGATGACCCCAAGATGATGTGGTCCGTCCACGTTGCCAAAATGCAGAGTGACCGTGAGTACAAGAAAGATTTTGAAAAATACAAGACAAGGTACAGCAGCCCAGTGGACATGCTTGGTATAGTTTTGGCCAAGAAATGTCAGACCTTGGTCAGTGATGTGGACTATAAACATCCTCTGCACGAGTGGATCTGCCTGCCTGACCAGAATGACATCATCCAGGCTCGGAAAGCTTATGACCTCCAGAGTGACGTGAGTACCCCTGATGCTGGTTCTGCGCATTAGTGATGATGATTTTGATGATAATAATAATAATAATAATAATAATAATAATAATAATACAGCTAACATGTCCTATTGAGAGTAAAATAAAGTGAATAATTAGGGAAGTATCTAATATAGTATCTCTACAACACTGCATTACACTTTATTTTTGTAATTTTGAAGATGAAAATAAAGGCAAGAGTTTTTTAAAAGTTCCCATGACAAGAAAAAAAAGTATAAGTAAGTCTGGTGGTGGATCTTAGCCAGACTTACTGTAGTGATCATTTTGCAGTATATACACATATTGAATTATTATCTTGTACACCTGAAATGAGTATAATACATTGATTATATCTCAATTAAAATGCAAGAGTGTGATTTGCAAAACTTAGCATTATTATGTGTTGAAACTCTCTACTGTAGTTGGATTTCACTTCTTTTCCGTTAAAAAAAGGGGGGGCAAGAATTTTTGTGACTGCAACACTTACACAGCATTGGTCTAAGTATGTGGTCTCTTAGGGAGTTATTAGAACACATTTTCCAAGGCTGAAGAAACTCTGCTCATGTGTAAAAATCTTGTAATACCCTCAAGGATGGGACTGTGTCTTTTACTTTTTAAAAAAATCTCATCATTCGTGGTACAATCTATTGTACTAAGAAATGCTTCAGAAAACAGTATACTCAGAATTCAGTAATGCTTGTGAATGAGTGATTGACTGTGTTGGCAGCTTTCCCTGTTCATCAGTCTTTTGTGTTTCTCTAGTGTGACCCATTTTGTGACTAGGAATCTGAAACTAATTAATAGATGTGTTTCTTGTCAATTGACTTACAGAATTTGTATAAGTCAGACCTTGAATGGTTGAAAGGCATTGGCTGGGTTCCAATTGGCTCCGTGGATGTAGTTAGAGCCAAAAGGGCCGGAGAGATACTAAGCGATAATATTTACCGTCAGCATCCAGACGCGCTGAAATTTACCAGCATCACTGACTCTCCGGAGCAGGTGCTAGCAAAGACCAATGCTATAAATATGAATAAGGTGAGTCTTCACTCCTCACCATCAGATATAGGAATTTTCATAGAATGAAGTAAAAATTCTGACACCTTACTACATTTTAAGGATTCCTATAGGATTTACAATACCTTTTAAAATGATTTTTCCATTTTATGGTACCATAGTTACTTAGTAATACTTCAGAATATTAACCCAATGTTAAAAATACTATATACCAGAATTATTTCATAATTACAGATATTAAGTACTACAATCCAATTATACTTTTCAGAACTGTTAAAGCGTTTTAATAAGAAATAGTGAAAACTCTGAGTCAATAAAATAGTGAGCTAAATACTCTTGGAAATAGTAATTTATCTGCATGAAAGGTAGGAATTTATGCATCTTGAGTCATTTTAGTTTTCCTGTTGTATAGAGGAGAAGTGACTGGCACATAATTGAAAGAAAAATGTCTGTGAACTCCAAAATAATTTCATCTTTTTTTTTTCTCATAGCGCTTATATACTGAAGCCTGGGACAATGAGAAGAAAACAATCCATGTCATGCCTGACACACCAGAAATCATGCTTGCCAAACTCAACCAAATAAATTACAGTAATGTGAGTAGACTACTGATCTTATAATGAAGGGCAAAGATGAACTGCAGTAACAATTTCCTTAGTGAAATGCTCTGACTGTTTTATTATACACACTCCACACTAACACTGTCAGTAAAGGAGATAGTTCTCTCTTGATTCTAGAGATAGTTTTCCCTTGATTCAATTTTGGGCTCTGTGATGGGCAGGCCAGCCTTTTATCAAAATGGTACCAGGGAATGGAATGCTTATGGAGACGCATCCCAATAGGAATCATAATCTTAAAGCCTTCCCCTATAGGTCGGTGTGGGTATCAAGCCACCGTTTTATTCAGCAACTATTTAGCAGGCAGGCAGTGGGTTGGAACCCAGTGGGTTATCATACTGTCTATTCTTTTGCTGCTTTATTGTGTTCTGGTTCCCATTTAACGCTATTTGCAAGCATGTCTTTGGCATCTCTGTCAGGACCAATATTTTCATCAGGGTAATGATTCTGAAATCTTAGACTACAGATCGATTGTGGTCTGTGATGATAGCTCATGGCAAAATGGGAAAAAGTAAAGACAATGCATTGAGTTTTTCACAAATCCAAATATATTCAATTTAAAAATACTGTCCTTAGTCCTTCCCCTTCTTTGGTATTAAGATGGCCTTTCTTTTACATTAGGATTATGATAGAAAATAGTTGGGGTTTTTTTAAACATACACTTGCTTGGCAAAACAAAATTATAGCAACCAGATGCTGATCTCCCCCAAAAAACTTTTGAAATTTACTAATCAATAAAATATCACAGTTTTAAACTATGAGCCTTAAAATCCTTCACCTATGAAGCAGAATTTTCTACAAACCCACATTAATGCTTAACTTTGTGGATTTGTTTCTGTAGTTTAAATGAGGACAGAGAAAATTTAATAATAAACAGCTTCATTTTTTCATCAAAGGAGTAACAATTGATTAATCTTCTTTTCTGCAGAAACTCTATAAACTTGCTTTGGAAGAGTCCAAGAAGGAAGGCTATGACTTGCGTGTGGATGCCATTCCAATCCGAGCAGCCAAGGCATCAAGAGAGATTGCAAGTGATGTAAGTTGATGTTTTTGGAAGAGGCACTTCGTACTCAAAATTGTTCACCAATGACAGCTTTTACAGCTTTCCCTGCCAGAAATTTAGTTGCCCCTGCAAGTCTCAATTTCCTTTAATGATTCCCCCATCTACAAAGTTGCAAATGAAAACAAAGAAAAGATACTATGTCCATTATGCCTGTTAATTTGTCAAAGATGAAATTACATTCTTTAAAAAATACGTATTTTATGAACACTAAAAATGGGCACATATTTTTGGTCTTCAGAAGTTGAGCAGTTGTCGACACAGATGTTTGTAAAAACACAAAAACAAAACTTTGTTGTTAAAGACATTGGCAGCACATGTAAATCAGCAAATAAAAATGTGAACTCTTTCCACCTGCTACTATCCATTTATACTAGCATTTTAAAAAGATGTAATTATACATGTGTTTTAGAGTTTTGTTTAATCCTTTGTGACCTATAGTGAGGTTCTCCTATCAAGATGCCCATAACTGAACACAGGAACAAGTGGAGAAGTAAGCAGAGCTTTTGCTCAGCACCCCCTTTCCTCTCTAGTCCTTCCCTTCTCATGAGAAATACCTCCTGAGGGTGTCCAGTGCCCTCACTCTGAACCAGGCTCCTTAGGACCCAAATACAGACTTTCCTTCTTCTGAAAGGGCCACAGGCCTTAGATGTACGTTTCATTCCTTCTATTATCAAAGCTTTTTCTGGCTATTAAGCTAGAGAAGCCCACACTATGATTATCTCATAGTAAAATGGACCATAAAGTGCTATTCTTGCATTTTAAAAATAGAGTCTTAACCCAAGACATTACTTTACCTTGGCTGAAAGTTCAATGACATTGACAGGCAAATGAGGGAGATATTTCCTAAATGTAGCCCATATCCTTGACCAGAGAATTCACTATAAAGTCTAACTACAAGGGAAATATCTTAACTATTCTTAATATCAAAACATTTTTATAAAAAAAGTAGTCACATCTTTAAGTAGATGTACAAGATGTTTTATCTTTACTTGTTAAGAAATGTAAACTAGGTAGTGCAGCTTAGTGGAAAGGGAAAATACTAGGACTCAGGAGCTCTCCATTCTAGCCCCAGCCCTGCCACCTGCTTATGATGTGACTTTGAATAAACCACTTAATCCCTGGAGGTGTCAGGTTTCTATTCTGTAAAATGGAGTTGAGAATATTAAACTTTCTCCCTCACACTAGCGGTACAGAAAATCAAAAGAAATAATGTATCTATGAAACTATGAAATGGGATGTAAACAAGATGTCCTTATCACTAGACACATCTTTTTTGTTTTTTCAGTACAAATACAAGGAAGGCTACCGCAAACAGCTTGGCCACCACATTGGGGCCCGAAATGTGAAGGATGACCCAAAGATGATGTGGTCCATGCACGTGGCCAAGATCCAGAGTGACCGGGAGTACAAGAAGGACTTTGAGAAGTGGAAGACCAAGTTCAGCAGCCCAGTGGACATGCTGGGGTTGGTGCTGGCCAAGAAGTGCCAGATCCTTGTAAGCGACATAGACTACAGGCATCCCCTACATGAATGGCTCTGTCTGCCCGATCAGAATGATGTCGTCCAGGCCCGGAAGGCCTACGATCTTCAGAGTGATGTGAGTGGATCTTATATTCTCCAGGATGTGTTTAAAAGGTTTTAAGAAGGCATTCTAACTTTTTTGCACCGTAGAATCTTTTGGCAGTGTTAAAACAATGGACAACTTCTCAGGACCATAACATGAAATGCGTAGAACTATACACACACACATATACACACATGCTCTGGTTTCAAAGGAAACTGATCACATCAAAATGTGATTGTCAAAACACTGAACTTAATCTGTGATGTAGTAATATATATGCTTTTATATTAACACACTAAATAAAAATATCTATCAGTAGATGTAATGACTAATTTAATTTCAAGGAAGTGATGAGCATAGATATTTAAGATGTCTGCAATAACTGTAATAAGGTATGAAAATATTATGTTTCTATTGCTGACAAAGTCCCATGTAGTGTTAAAACTACTATCATCTGTTGCCTGTATTTATAATTGAAAGAAATACCATCTTTCAGTTAGAAGTTAATGAAAACGAAGATACTGTTTTTTCTATCCAAGTTCATTGATGCCAGGTTAAGATTTCCTAGTTTAATGCAACCTGTTTTCCGAATGAATTGATTGCATTATCATTTTTCCTGACTACTTATAGGAAATGTCTGTTATAACTTGCGAGAGGAAGTTGAAGAATGAATTACACATATCAAGACAATTTTTCTAAGAAGCTGAGAACAATTATCTCCCTAGGAATATGTTAGGTATTTTTGTGGTCAGCCAGGAGATTGTCCTTGGGTCTTAAATTCTACTTTATTGGCATAGTAGCTCTTTGTTTTTTTGATCAGGCTCTGACAAGTAGTCACTTTTGAAAGAATGATAAAAGTAGTGTCATTGTAAAAAAAAAAAAAAAAAAGAAAAGAAAAGAAAAGTTTCCCCAAAAACCATAAGAACAAAAAGAACTGTTACTCTTACTTATGAGAAAAATTCTTTTGGCTAATTATTTAAATGCAAAGAAGAAAAATGAAAAATGAAAGCACTATAAAATGTCTTCTTTTTTTCCTTCTTGAATTACGATATAAGACAGAGGTCCAAGGAAAGGATAAAGAAGAGTAGAAAATCAAAGTATTCTTTGGCTTAGAAGCAAGTATATAGAAACATGTGAAAAAAGATCCCTTTTTGCTGTCCCCAGAAAACACATTAATTCGACATGTAGTTAGCCAGTAGTGTTCATCCTTTCTTTATGTTACATGATGGCTATGAAGGCCACTGCCCAATGAGGTAGGAACAAACTGTATTCATCTGTATTCCACCAGAGTACTATTCCCATACAAGGAGGTATGGGCATTCAAATTAGAGAATAAACACTGTATCAGAAGGCAGGCAGTAATTTCCTTAAAATGGTTTTGTATCAGTGAAATCACATATTATTAGAGAGATTTCATGGATCTTTAAAACAGCCAGGATTGGCTCCCTTCAGGGACAAAGTGTTTGACTAGCTACTCCACACCAAAGTAAGGCAGTCCTGTGTCTTCCAAGAAATTTATACAAGATCAGAATTACACATCCTCTATATCTGCTAGCAAGATCAGACATCAGGCTGAGTGGGTAATTTTTACAAATATTTGGCATTGTTTCACATTCAGGCTATTTACAAGGCTGATCTCGAGTGGCTGAGGGGCATTGGGTGGGTGCCCATTGGCTCTGTGGAGGTCGAGAAGGTGAAGAGAGCCGGAGAAATCCTGAGTGAGAGGAAGTACCGCCAGCCTGCAGACCAGCTCAAGTTCACAAGCGTTACAGACACCCCAGAGATTGTCCTGGCAAAGAATAACGCCCTGACAATGAGCAAGGTGAGTCTCCCACTGTTGCTGGTTGCCAGACTTGGCTCATCAAGTCAGAGTGCCCTGGAGGGTTTCCAGAGAAAGGAGGTGGGGTGGGCCTGCTGCTCATGCAGGCCTTCAGCCAAGCAGCTGCTTGACCCTTAGCTGGACCTGCGGGCTCTTCTCAACACTGTGTCCCCTCATTCTCAGTGTGTGTGAGGAAGCGTAGCCTAGGACAGTTTCTCTGGAATAATGCACACGTTATTCTGAGCAGTGGCCCTGGAAACATCCACAAATGCAATACTTCTCCTAGGCAAAGCAGCCTCTAGCCATCGGCATCTCTTTATCCATCCTGTAAAAAATATACAACCATTTTGCATTTTGTTCTGCAGTCTAGGAAACACAGCAGTGCCAGTGCACAACTCAGGTTAGCTGCTTGGTTTGCTCTCCCCTCTTAGGTTGTGGAAATCCACTTTGGAAAGTGAGTGCTATTTCTGCTTTCTGTTTTATTGCACGAGAGAGATGATGACTTCCTTCCTGCAGAGTTCTAGAGTCTGCTTATTGGTACTGGTCTAATTTCTTTATCCAGTGGCTAGGCCCTTAATGTGCACATTTGAGAGTGACTCTAACTTTTCTGAATTCTCCTACACCTGCCTGGACATCTTCCAAACATTCAGGGTGTGAGACTGAGTGCTCAGTGCAGAATATGAAATTGGCTCTCAGATAGCAAACTCTAGACTTTAGGGTTTTAAAACTCCAGAAATTCTACTCTGTACCACATCTGTCAACAGCAGCCACAGTGATAACAACAGGAAACACCAAAAACTTTGTTGAGTCCCTACTATGACTCAGGCACTTGCTATGTGTTATGGTAATCTCCAAAAAATATTCAATAAATTTATATACCAAAAAAGAGAGACAAGAATAAAGTTAAAAAATACTTAATAAAAAAGATGCAGAGATTGTCATACTAAGTAAAGTTAGCCAGACAGAGAAAGAGAAATATCATATGATATCACTTAGGGAATCAGCACTGAGGAATCTAAAATATGATACAAATGAATTTATTTACAAAACAGACACAGATTCACAGAAAAAACAAACATGGTGAGCAGGGCAGGGAAAGGGGAGGGTGGAGGGATAAATTGGAAGCTTGGGATTTGTAAACACTAATTACTATATATAAAATAGATAAACAACAAGTTTATACTGTATAGCATGGGGAACTATATTCAATATCTTGTAGTACCCTATAATGAAAAAAATGAAAAGGAATATATGTCTGTGTTATGACTGAAACATTATGCTGCACATCACATATTGACACAACAGTGTAAATCGACTGTATTTCAATTAAAAAAATTAACCAGGGGAAAAAGATGATTATCATGCTCCAAGAAATGAGGAATGTGAGGTGTTATGTACTTTTCTTAAGATCACAGAGCTTGGACATAGTGGAGTTGGGTTTGACCTTGGGATTGACTCTGAAATCTAGGGATTTCTGCTACATCGTAGTCCTGTAGCCAGGCTTCAACCTTGGAGGTTTTCTGGGTGAGCTTGAGATTTCACTGGGTGAAAAGAAGTAATAATGGAGATCCTTAGGTTGCTTCATATTAGCTACGAAACTAACATAACGGCTGTTGAAATATTGCCATGATTTACTCTCCCCAGTATGCTTTTGCTTTCCTCACCTCCAAAGAATTTTAAAAAGGCTATTTTACAGTTAAATGAGTTAAATTTGATAACAACTGTAATGTATTGGCTTTAACCAAGGGTTTTGCTTCACTTCCCCTGTAGCATTTATACACAGAAGCCTGGGATGCTGATAAAACCTCCATCCATGTGATGCCGGACACCCCAGAAATCCTTCTGGCCAAGAGCAATTCTGCCAATATCAGCCAAGTAAGAGATTTCCTGATTGTTGTTTCAGCCTTTAGTGAAAGAGTGATTAAAATACTTTTTCCGTCTTAGGCCAATTCTAGTAAGGATGGTAGTCTATTAACTTCCTATAACACTTTTCTGTTGTGTGTTATCCTCCACCTAGAAACTTTACACCAAGGGATGGGATGAATCAAAGATGAAGGACTATGATCTGAGAGCTGATGCTATTTCCATCAAAAGTGCCAAGGCCTCGAGGGACATCGCCAGTGATGTAAGTGCCCTCCTTCTAACCTCTGTGGTCTCACCTGCTGAGCAACCACAGTGCAGCCAGTGGGACACACTCTGTAATAGCTTCCCCATGTGCCCCTCCAGTCTCGCTTGCTACCTTCTAAGACCTTTCCCTTTGTCGTCACAGAGAGGAAAAATACATTTTGAAATTGTAGTTAGAGTTGCTGCAGGAATGGGTTCCCAATGAACATATATGATCACACTACAGTTATGTTTATGATAGCATAAAATGTTAGTTTAAAATTGTTCAGAAATATCGAAATGTTTGCAATGTGAAATTCTTGTCCATTTGCTTGTGGGTTTCCATGTCATCTGCTTGTATATGGTCTTAAAACCAGGCTTCTCAACCTATGTTTCTGGTGTTTTAGTACAAGTACAAAGAAGCATATGAGAAACAGAAGGGCCATCACATTGGAGCCCGGAGCGTTGAAGATGACCCCAAGATTATGTGCGCCATACACGCAGGGAAGATTCAAAGTGAAAGGGAGTACAAGAAGGAATTCCAGAAGTGGAAGACCAAGTTCACTAGCCCAGTGGACATGCTGGGCATCTTGCTGGCCAAGAAATGTCAGACTCTGGTCAGTGACATTGATTACCGAAATTACCTGCATCACTGGATATGCTTACCTGATCAAAACGACGTTATCCAAGCAAGGAAGGCCTATGACCTGCAGAGTGATGTACGTAATGTGAACTTTAGGAAAGATGGAATGGGAGGGCAGAGATTTATTAATTGTCCAGTCAGTGCCTCTGTGAACTGACCCACGGGTTGCTCACTGCACAGTCTCAGGGGGTGCCATTCACAGTGTTTAAAACAAAACCCATACTTAGAAGTTATGGGAATCAAAGAACATAGATGAGAAACTCTATTTAGATCATGTCCTTTATTCCCTGGCCTAGATTTCAGACTATTTTCTTCATGTCCTTTGTATTGTCTGGCAGTGAAAATATATTTCAGGTAAATTATCTGAATGTTTTTAAAATAACTGCCACTATTGTACTATATCCAAAACACTAAACAGTTTCCTTGGGTCAGTTATTATATGGTGAAAGTAGAATGAGACATGACAAAATGTCCTTTAAAATTATTTCAGTTCTCGGGGGAGGGTGTAGCTCAAGTGGTAAAGCACATGTTTAGCATGCACAAGGTCCTGGGTTCAATCCCCAATACCTCCTCTAAATATAAATAACTAGACCTAATTACTTCCCCCCAACCAAAAAAAATAATAATAAAATAAAATTATTTCAGTTCTATAATTTCTTTCATATATTAAATAATTATCACGAAATTTAGCATAATTACTATTTTATTCCTATTCATAGCTGGCATAAAAAATTATGTTTTTCTAATTGACTCTGTCATGGATATCAACTGCTCCCCCCTGCCAAGTCATGTAAAATCTCAGGTCCTACTCATTTTGGGACCACCAATTCCTGCATTTACCAACCTGAGAACTTAACTTTTCACTTAAGGGTTGGTCTGTCTAGCATTTGGAACAATATCCCTGTCTAACGTCTTTGTAGAATGTATACAAAGCAGACCTGGATTGGCTGCGTGGCATTGGCTGGATGCCAGAAGGCTCAGTAGAAATGAACAGAGTGAAGGTTGCTCAAGACCTAGTGAATGAACGACTGTACAGGACACGCCCGGAAACCTTGAAATTCACTTCCATTGTCGACACACCCGACGTTGTCCTGGCAAAAGCCAATTCTCTGCAAATGAGTGAGGTAAGAACCAATCCTACCACCAGGCTTTCCTTTCACAGGACTGTCTTTTCAGAAGATGCCACCCAAACTGAGCAAGTGGGTTGTTTCTCTCCAAAGACTTAAAGTGATGGGAGCAACTCTAAGACTTGGCTAGTTCCATGAAGGTACACACAAAGTAGAACTCTGATAGATGCCTGCCTCACACACAGACTTGGAAGCACTAAAATGAAAAATAACACTCCATTAGAATTCAGGGAAACCAATACTTAGTACAAAATCTGTGGCATAATGCTACATATTAAATGGTATAATACTGTATTAGTCAGGTTCTCCAGAGAAGCAGAGCTAATAGTTTGTGCACAAGAGAGAGAGATTTATTTTATGAAATTGATTCACATGATTGTGGAGGCTGGCAAGTCCAAAATTTTCAAGGTAGACCAGCAGACTGCAGACCCAGGAAGGAGCTATGGTTCACACCCAAGTCTGTCTGCTGGCAGGATTACTCATTGTTCAGGGGAGGTCATTCTTTTTTCTCTTAAGGCCTTCATCTGATTGGATGAAGCCCACCCACATTACAGAGGGTAATCTACCCAAAGTCGACTGATACGATGTTAGTCTGATAGAAAAAATACCTTCACAGAAACATTTAGAATAATGTTTGACCAGATATCTCGGTACCATGGCCTCGCCAAGATGACACATAAAACTAACCATCACAAACATATATCAAAACATTTTTCCAGATTAAATAGTCACTAAGGCTTAATGTTTCAGGTATCCTTCTCTGTCACTGTACTAAAATAATATTTTCCTTCCCTCCACAGAAACTATATCAGGAAGCCTGGAATAAAGATAAAGCCAACATAACCATCCCTTCTGACACGCCAGTCATGCTGCAGGCCCATATCAATGCCTTGCAAATCAGCAATGTAAGAGGCATAAATATGAAGTATAAATGTCTTTATGGGACAGTATCTGTCAGCTTGTGGAGTGTGTTATAATGGACAAATTACCTGCCTTAGAGATGTTTACAGCTTTTGGTGCTAGATACTTTCTCTTCAGTTACCATTCCCAGGGCAATATGAATGAGAATTCTCTTTCAAACATTAGTTTAGATACATGTCTGGGTCCCTGGACTGCAAGATTTGGGGTATCTGAATCTCTTTGGCGTGCTTGTTTCAACCTTGAAATCATTGTGCTATATCCAATTGTCTACAGCTCAGTTTCATTGTATACCAGTCGAGGATAATGAAATCCCTACTTAAGTGCCTCTTATGCTAGGAAGTATAAGAGGTAACGGTCTCTATTGTCTCTATAGGGTTTTGGTTGATCCAGGACTTTCTTATTTGACATTTCAAGGCTGTAAGAAAAGCCAAAACTTCATTATATGCAAAGTGCAGGATAGGTATGGTATCTACATCACATCCCTTTGGCAGAGACCTCAGAAAAGTCAAAGGGCAGCATCAGGAGAAAGACTTATCAGGTCTCATATGGTTCCCTGATGAAGGCTTTCTCGGATCACACTCGATTCTTTGCTCCCCTGTACTGTGTAGAGGGATATTCTCAGACTGTACTATACTGTGATAAGTGTAAATAGTCCAACATTCACAGATTTAGATGTTTAGCTTTAAATTTTTAGTCGGAAGTATCCTGCACTCCACAAAGCAAATAGGCAATAACCAAAAGAACTCAGAGTGACTGTTTTTTTCTTCTGCTGCCTTCATTTACATTATGCCTTATGATTTGTATTATGACTGCTTGGGGTATGGCCACTGATTTTCAATTCTTGTAAGCAAACCTGTGTTTTCCCTCACTAGAAACTTTACCAGAAAGCCTGGGATGAGGCCAAGCAGAAAGGTTATGACTTAAGAGCCGATGCCATTGAAATCAAGCACGCCAAAGCCTCCAGAGAAATTGCCAGCGAGGTACGGCTCCTTCTGTTTCCTTGTGAATTTTCTCCTCTCTACAGCGAATTGGGAGAGTATTTTTCAGGAATTCTGGTTTGGTTTTTTTTTTTAATCTGTGCAAACAATTGCATTTTATCTTGGGCTAAAGACTTTATTTAAAAACATTAAAATGGGATGGAAAACACTAAGGTAAGCATAGATGAGGTATATGTGTAAACAGTTCCTAAGTGGAAGTAAAATCTCATGAAGAGTCCATACAAAATTCTTGGAAAAATTCAGGAACCAACACAATGTGATTTTTATCCCCCAAATCTTTATGACAGTCTCCATAAATATAAATCACAGATGAAAGTTTTATATAAGGCTTAAGACTGAAATCACACTTTATATGCACGATTTTAAGCTGGAGGCATATGCATAATGCTCTGAATAACCTTCTGAAGTTCATTTAACAGTAATTTAAAAACTTACCAGCAGTCAAAATATTATCCTACCAAGGCCCTCCAGCACCAAATCTTTAAGTTACCATTGTTCCTTCAAATTCTTCTCTATTTTATATCTCCTATATCCAGCTGTCTCTTCCTTCTTACTTCTCATTTTTAACTCTAAAAACCATAGCTGATCCACAGTATCTCCGTTATTTTCAGTTCTTTCTCCCTTTTGTCCAAACTCTCCTATGTTACCCAAATATGGAAAAGAAACAGAAACTGTCTTAATCTGGTCCTAAGACGCTTAGGACGAGTATGGACAAGATGGAGGCCTTTTACTATCATTTTCTGATTCAAACCAACAACATCGTTTTCCACTCCTGAAACATGCACCTTCTTCGTCTGTCTCCAAAACCACACATATGACTTTTTCCTGCCTGAGGTACCTTCAGTACTATTGGAGACCATCTGACCTAACTTCCACTTGCCAGGCAACCTTGGGGACAATGGTTACCCTCATTGTCCCTCATTTTTCCCATATGAAATGTGTAATAGTACTAGTATCCAACTCATAGAGATGTTGTGAGGATTAAACAAGGTTATAACTGCCACTATTTAACTATTTTAACTAAAAAATTCAGCAATTTCATATAGATCAGCCTAATACATTTGAAGCACTCATAATAGTGTCTGACATGTAGTGATTGCTCAGTAAATGTTAGCTATTTTTTAAAATTACTCTTATTCACCATACTATTTCCCTCTGATTTACTCATGTCCTCTGTGGAACTATTTAAATAGCTCTATCTAATTTCATTAAAGTGAACTGATAATGATGAGCCAATGATAAGCCAATTTACATTAAGGCTAAAAAAAATATTCTGAAAACGTTTAATGAGAAGTCCTCTTCATACGTTATTTTCATGTCTTATTATCTGCTTCTTCATCACTTTAGTACAAATATAAAGAAGGTTACCGTAAGCAACTGGGCCACCATGTGGGTTTCCGCACCCTGCAAGATGACCCCAAATTGGTATGGTCTATACATGCTGCCAAGATCCAGAGTGACAGAGAATACAAGAAAGCTTATGAGAAGTCTAAAGGAATTCACAATACACCATTGGACATGATGTCCATTGTTCAAGCCAAGAAATGCCAGGTCCTGGTTAGCGACATTGATTATCGCAATTATCTGCACCAGTGGACGTGTCTGCCAGATCAGAATGATGTGATCCAGGCAAAGAAAGCCTACGAACTGCAGAGCGATGTGCGTATCCTGCCTCCAGACTCCGGGGGAGATGTGTGTCTGTGTGTTTCCCTGCAGTGTATTCCCTCGGGATGTAATTTAAACAGTAATCTTAATAGAATCTAACATATTCTGTAGATTTCTGTGGAGTTTTTCTGAACACTTTCCATTTTATAGGGGATTCCTTCTTATGTGGCAAGGCCTTATTTATCAAGAAGAAAATCACTCTCTTATTCTATGTAATTAGGTAGAAAATTTCAATCCCAGTTGTCCTGATGCATTAACATTTGCATGATAAGATATCTTTATGTCAGAAATAGGTATTAGCATAAGGAAATACTGGATCTCAAGTTTATCAGACACATAGAGGAAAATGTATGTATATTTTTATAATATATTTAGAGGGAGAAAGAGGAAAGTTGTCTATAGATATAGATATGTATTTTTCTCATTACACATGCATCTAAGGACATTTTTCTCCCAAATTCCTGCAGATATTATTTTCCATGGTGTACAAAAGGCATATTTCAAGTAGTGAGCACAGAAGCTCAAACTTGCATGAAAACAAAATTGTGTGTCATTGCTTTCTGTCATCCCAAAAGTGCCACTTGTCAGCCCATCTCCAATTCCCATAGGATACTGTGAACTTCTCCCAGAGACATGTGCCAGGAATGTACTGCCCAAATATTACCGTTTAACGTTGATCCTTGAGTTTCATGGGGTTGACCGCCCAGATGATCTGAGTAGAGGCAGTGTGTGGTTTGCTGGCATCATGCTCTCGTAGGTGAATTTAACTCTTCTGCGCTCTGTGGTCCTCTCCTTCTTGTAGAACGTGTACAAATCAGACCTGGAATGGCTGAAGGGTATTGGATGGTTGCCGGAGGGTTCTGTGGAAGTGATGAGAGTAAAGAATGCTCAGAATCTCCTGAATGAAAGGTTGTATCGCACAAGGCCTGAGGCCCTCAAACACACCAGCATTGTTGATACCCCTGAAGTCGTCCTGGCAAAGATCAACTCTGTGCAGATCAGTGAGGTAAGTCAGTTCATGAGATGTTCAGACAAGTTGTAGAGGTCTCAGTAGAGATTCTAACTGTGAACCTTAAACTGCTAATACCAGGATTAGAATCTTGAATGTGCATGTACCCAGACAGAATTTCATATAGCCAATCAATGAATAGTATCCACATTTCATTTGCCTAGATAACCCTTTGGTCAAAGTATGGTAGGCATCTCCATGTTTCAGACTCTGATACCCATTTTGAACACATTTTGAGACCTTGCCTATAACACAGATCCACCAGTTAATGCCATGATCACAAAACTGCCATATTTTTATTGCTACTCGATCATGAAGTAAGTGGAAAAGTGCAGGGGCGCTTTTAAAAGTGCTCATTTTAGACGTTATGATAATTATGTGGACTGAGAAAGCCAAGACTTGGTTAGCAATGTGGATCATCATAGTTACCTACAATGCAGGCTTACCTGTCAGGTAATTATATGTGAGTAAATAGAAGAGGATCCGTTTACTACCATGTTTCTGGTGCGTTTTACGTTTATACTTCATCACACATGAATATATTCTTCTTGAAGTCACTTTTGACACCTTCTAAATAGAAACACAGATGAAAACAAATGCGATCACATATACATCTGAGCACATCCAAAGAGAACCTTTCATTGTACCTATGAGTTTCTTCATATGGTATTTACTCATTAATTTACTTCTTTACTCATTAATCACCCTCTGTTTTTCATTTTTACCAGCCATTGTATCGTGACGCCTGGGAAAAGGAGAAGGCTAACGTGAACGTGCCAGCTGACACCCCGCTGATGCTGCAGTCCAAAATCAACGCAGTGCAGATCAGCAACGTAAGACGCCGCCCCGCCCCTCGCTCCACACGGCGTTCTCTGCCTTCCGTCTGCGAGCTGCAGAGAGCAGTTAGCAAAAGGCATTTCCCTAACTTTCCTTTCATTTCTGGTCTTCAGTGATAAGTGCCATGTGTGTGTGCACAAGCACACCTGAGTGTGTGTTTATACTGTAGAAACGTGTGTCCTCGTCTTTATTGGACGGAAAAATGCACTGGTGAAAACCATGTGTAGTGATGGTGAAAATGCATGTATATTAATATTTAGTTCTCTTTTTAGTGGCCCATCATTGATTTTTCCTTTTAAAAGCCAAACAATATATGTAATTTTTCTCATTTTCATGTGCTTTACTGTCTTTTAAATTCCTTTCTTTAAAAAAAAAAAGATATTGAAAGAGAACTTGACTAAATGTCATTAAAAATCTACTGGAACTATGTTCGATACAAAACCAAGCCATTTTACAAATCTTAAGGAGAGATTGATTTTCAGTGTAACTGTTGCCATGTATTCTTGAACTTACCAGTAATGCTGACTCAGTAGCTCCCTCTTCAGATTGACTGTGGCATTGCAATCTCCATTTGCAGAAGCAGTATCAGAAAGCTTGGGAAGACGTCAAGATGACTGGTTATGACCTGAAAGCAGATGCCATTGGGTTCAAGCATGCCAAGGCTTCCAGGGACATTGCCAGTGATGTGAGAGTGCCTCCTTGCTCCTCCTTAACAAACATTAACTCATAGACACACAGAGAGTTGATACTGTACTAATCTCTAACTTAATTCCCCAAGAATTTTAATTAAGTAGAATGAAGGTCACCGTTATTCGTGTCTTGCTTTACAATCCAAAATTCAAGAACAACTTTCACAGCAATTTGAGGACCTTCCTACTTCTCTGCTTGGTTCTGCTGTTTATATGATTAAGCACAGATTTTGATTTTCTTTTCAGTCTCTTCTCAATATAAGTTAATTTATAAGCACTTACAGAGATTTAGTGGGTGCAAAGAATTCTATTGTTTCTTAAAGTGCTGCCTGCATAGCTGCTTCCTGTGATAATTTTATGCAGTCCATGAAGAAACATTTTTAAAAATAGTTATATTCATTTTAATATGTGCTAGAGAAATATTGATTTTTTCCCCACTTAAATAGAACTATAAATTTTAAAATAAAAAATTTTAAATAAGCTTACACACTTTAAAATATATTTACTTAAACAAAGAATCACATTGACAAAGTAAAGTATAAAGTACAGGTGGTACTTTGTGGCAAAACACGTGAGAACAGCAAACAGTGACTGAAGTTTGGGAAATAGTGGATATGCCTGTATTGGGGGATAATTTAGAAGCACAGTTCTCATCTTTGAGGTCTTCACAATGTCTTCATGCATATAGACTCAGAAGACAAGCCAGTGTATCAAGAAGTATAAAGTTATAATGTGAATTTAAAGAAAAACAGTGCCCCCATAAGGGTAACTTTTAGGTAAGGAAACTGAGGCTATTTGAGTAGACTGTCTAGAAAAGTGAGTTTGGAGAACAACTCTTCTTTCTTCTGTTCACATCCACCAGTATCTATACAAAACCACCTACGAGAAACAGAAAGGTCATTATATTGGATGTCGCACTGCCAAGGAAGACCCTAAACTGGTCTTTGCGGCCAATGTGATGAAGATGCAGAATGACAGGCTGTACAAAAAGGCGTACAATGACCACAAGGCCAAGATCACCATCCCAGTCGACATGGTGTCCATCAATGCTGCCAAAGAGGGCCAGGCATTAGCAAGCGACGTGGACTATCGGCATTACCTACACCACTGGTCTTGCTTTCCTGACCAGAATGATGTGATCCAAGCCAGGAAAGCCTATGACCTGCAGAGTGATGTAAGTTGTTGCTCATGCAGGAAGTATCAACGGACGTGCCCGAGGGGTGAGCTCTTGCTCAGAAAGAAAGTCTTCCACAGCTTTGCCCCTCACTCCCTCTGGTGCTCGGGAAAATGCAACTCTCTCTGCAAGAGCACTTCCCTTTAGTGTTGGTTACCAAGTGTACTCATCGCGTACCTTACTTCTAGGCTTATTCAGAAAGTTTGCATTTTCATTATTAGTGGTGCTACCAGAATTTTTCTTAGATTTGTTAATGGGTGCACTGTTTGTGGTTTATTAAACATAAGCATTTTCTTGGTTCTTCAGTTGAAGAATGACAGGGGCTGTCTTGCTTGAAATGAATTTCAGAGGCTAGCAGCATACTCCAAACTCACTTGTTTCCCTTAAACTTGAGATTCTTCACAACTTGATGTTTCATTCATTTACCTAAAGTATTTTTAGATTTGCTCGTGTTTTCTGCCCATTCAGTCTTTTGGAAATGATGAGTTCCATCAGGATATTTGTTTCTTGTATACAATTAATACTTTCTTTTAATTATCTGAACTTGGTTCCCTTAAGCTTCAAGAGATGCTTTCTAATAATGAATGAGTTTGTTATAGAAAAGTATATCCAACATTTGAAATGAGCTGCCAACTGGTGGATTTAGGCCAGTTTCTAGAAAAATGCAGTCTCTTCATTGACCTGAACCACATTAGTTTATTGAGGAATGCATATCAATCAAGCTCTCAAAGAATGAGGAAGGGGACTTCAAAACCTGTATGTAATCCTCTTTAAGAATTCCTTCTTCTGAATTTTGGGTCTCCATCATACTTTACACACTAAAACCAACAACATTCATCATTAATGTAGAAATTTCCTACATTTTGACTCCTCTTACTCCCTTTTTAGTTTGATATTTGTAGCCTGTTAAACAGTTATTAAAGTACCACTTCTGAAGGACACTACAGCTTTTTAAATGAAATTAATAATGGTGTTTCACATAGAATAATTTTATCTAGTTAACCACTTGCCTATATCTGAGAAAACAGGTCTAGATAGACAAGAAAATGCTAATCCCGATTCGGAGTGAAGTGCTGTCTTAGAAAAAGAAAACCCGATTGAGATCAAAATTGTGGAGCTAGGGATTGATTATCCCTTTAAAAATTATCTTAATTATCCCTTTAAAAATATGGAACACACCATGTGCCAGGGATTGTGCTAAGCACTGAAGGTACAATGGTGAATAAAGAAGAAACACAACACAGTTCCTGACTTTAGGAATTTCACATTGATAACAAAGAAACAGATCAGTATATCTCTAGTAATACTAGAGAATATCAGTAAAAAAAAAAAAAAAAAAAAATGGGATGACTGAGAAAGTGAGGTGGGGAAAGCTTATACGGAGAAATCTGATTTAGGGATATAAGGGAGAGTAGGAGTTGGTTCTGGAGGAGGACACAGGGGGCATTCCTGCAGAATGACCAACATATGCAAAGCAGGTTGTGTGCAAACCACAAACTGAAAGACCAGCGTGGGCAGGATGCACAGGTTAAAGGAAGGCAGGTGTAGGAGGAAGCTGGAAGAGTATGTAGGGGCTGATGCTGGACCATCATCACCTTCTAATCTATGTTAAGATTTTGATCTTTACCGTAAGATCACTGGGAAGCCATAGGATGGGGGGATGTTGTGACTTCAGATCTGAGTGGTGAATTTTATAAAGATCGTTCTGGTTGCTGTGTGGATAGCTTCCTGGAGAGCCTATTATTATTGCTTTAAAAGTCCACATTAGCTAGTGTGAGGATTACCAAATATTCAGAACTCTTCCACGCATCCCCTAAGCAGAGCACTCCTTCTGCATCACTCTGCTTTCTAGAATGTGCATCAAGACCCCAACATAGACCCCCTCCACCCTGCCACAGAAAACAGAGCAGAACAAGACATGGCTGTACATATGAGGAACTGTGTGCGTCAGGCCTATGCTCAGTTTTATTATTGTTTGTGGAGGATAAAGTGTAACATGAAAAACTGCTTCCTTACTTTACCACAATTTAAAAAAACCCTACCTCTACCTAACTTTGTTTTCCTTCCCAGGCCATCTACAAGGCTGACTTGGAATGGTTGCGTGGCATCGGCTGGATGCCCGAAGGGTCTCCTGAAGTATTGAGAGTCAAAAATGCCCAGAAGATCCTACTAGACAGCGTCTATCGGACACCTGTGGTGAAACTCAAGTACACGAGCATCGTTGATACACCTGATGTTGTCCTTGCTAAGTCAAATGCTGAAAATATTAGTATTGTGAGTCACATTTTTCTTCTATGTAAAATTAAGTTAGTGTTATAAAGAAATGATAAATAAGCTGGTAATTTCTTTGTAAGATAATAATATTGATGATAGCAAAGGTTTTAGTAAGTAATATTGGCAGGGTTGTTCTGTTATTGTTTGTTAACTTTAAACAAAAACTCAAAGTAGTAATAAAAGGTATTAATACAGATTTCATATCAAATTTGAGTAACTTACATGAAAAATTCTGGAAATTTTTACCTTAATATGAAAAGATTCTGGACCAGGAAAGTTGAGAGCTGTGCATTGCCACAGGCAATTTGTAATTGTGTTATTATTGGTTCTTTCCATAGCCAAAGTACAGAGAACTTTGGGACAAGGATAAAACTTCAATCCACATAATGCCAGATACTCCAGAAATCAATCTCGCTAGAGCCAATGCTCTTCATGTGAGCAATGTAAGTACCGCAACAGACTTCCTTTTTGCTTGGAGAATCACCCATTTGGTACGAAGATATCACTAGGGAATGCTTCATAGCCTTGGGAGAGAAGATTGAGTGGGTAAGGAAGAGCCCTTGACCAGGAGTGAGGAGGGGGGGCAGATCCTAGGCTCTGAGTCACTGGTGAGGGAACATCAACATGACAAAAGAGAGAAGGGAGTAAGGACAAGAAAGATGAACGAGGAATGAGGAGACACACAAACAAGAAGGGGAACTGACAGATTCGGACAAACACAAAATAATTAGGGGAATTCGTTGCAAAATTTTGTATGAATTAATTAACCCAGATATATAGGGCATTTTTAAGGAAATTATAAATTACTAAAATTGACTCCAGAAAACGAATAAAAACATATTGCAAGAAATTAAGAGGGTTATTAAAGACTCTCCTTCTCCCTTTCCAATGTCAGGGTCACCCAGATGATTTTATAGGGGAGTTCTCTCCAAACTTGAAGAAATAAGCTACCACAGAGCCCAGTGAAAGAAGGAAAGCTGTCACAGTTACCAAAACGTGTTGAAGATAGTTCCACAAATGAAAACTGTAGGCCAATAATAATGGGGAATCTTAAATGCAGCATTATGGTAGTACGTGAATGTATGATGCAAACAACTAGGGTTCATCCAGGAATGTCAAGAGGGTTCCCTATTTAGAAACTTATAATGTAATAGAACAAAAGAGAAAAGTCATATGCTCATTTATTAGATTTGAAAAGATATGTGACCAAATTCAATATTCATCCTTATTTTTAAAAATAAAATATTAGCAAAATAAGGATAAATTAATATTTTCTTGACAGGACTAAAAGTAAATCTCAAATCAAAGGCTAGGCTCATCCTCGGTAAGTAAGCTTCTCATTCAAGTCAGGAACAAAACAGCGATGCCCACTAACATTACCATTATTTAACAGAAGCTTCTTATTCAAGCCAAAATAATTATGTAAGAGTATGAATAACAGATAATTTTGCCTTTTTCTTTCCAGTATTTATCATTATATGCAGAATAATCGTTATATTCCTGGGAAAAGGAAGAGAAGCAACTTAAAGTCTATTAGATAAAATAAGAGAATTTAGTTATGTGGCTAGCTACACAGTTTAAGAAATTCAAGAAAGGTACCACCTTCATGGATCACAGAGATTTTGTCTGTAGTAGAATAAGTATGACCTTCGGGGAAGGATGCTACCTTAGTGCAGTTCACCATGACTTGGAACTCTGCATCTTTCAAAAATAATAAATCTTTAGACGAGAAAGACCTGCCAAGCAAAGATTCCTCATTTGTGTGCCAACCACACCATCAACTCTATTGTAATGAGCCACTTGGGAGCTCATTTTTTCCAAGAGTTGAGAAGAAAAACAGTATTTTAGGGCACTGATACATTTTTTTGGACCAGAATCAGTATATGGTGCAATGCGCTCTTATTGCCCCGTGACTGGATGGAGACCAGCCAGCTCTTCATTGCAGCATCCTTAGCCTCTTCCTTCCGATCCATAGGCATCTTTGGCAAGAGAGTCCTGAAAAGTCTCATGTGCTCTCTTTTACATGATAAATTTCTCAGCTGGAAATACCAGAACCCTACCATTGATATCATGATGTAAGCAAGATTAGTATTTGAAAGTATGCCAAAAGTGAAGTTATTAAATTTAGATATATAGGTATTAATGAGAATGGCTTCTATTTTGGAAGAAATCAAACATCCCATTTGAATGGTAACCTAAACGTACAATTTCTTTACACATGGTGTTGCCGGTATATAATCTTGATAAAGTCCACTATTTTAAATTATTTCCATCATGTAGAAAGTAAAACTTTTCCAGGGTATCTGTATATGATTTTATGGGTAACCAAGCAAATTCATGTTAAATTGACTCGTTTAATCTTCATAATAATCCCATGAGTAAGATAGTGTCATTTTATTTTTATCATATGGGAAAGTTGAAACTTAAAAAGATTAAGGAATTTGCCCACATTCTTACAGTTAGTAAGTGAAGAGTTAGATCTCAAGCCTGATTTTTTAAGTTCAAATGAAAAATATATTTGACCACATCAACAAACAAAAATGTATTATATAAAAAAGTATAACAATATATGTAATAAATAAAAGACAAAAATTTAAAATAATATAATTACAAGTTTGCATTAAATATTCTCCAGTATAATGCATTTAAATGTGGAGAACACTTTTTTCTTTTGTACAAAAAACAAATCAAATGTTAAAACAGGCCCACTTAAAATTCATACAAAAACTTGAATGAAAATTCATGTAAAACTTGTCCACACTTACAAGGACAAAATTTACCTGAGCACCCATTTTTCAAATGCAAAGGCCATGAAACTATCAATAATTGAAACTCACTTCTCCTTTCTGCGCTGTTCAAGCTCCCATAGTGATAGGTATGATTTTGAGTTATATGTTTAAATTGCTGTTATGTCTGAGTCTTTCTGATGTTGTTAATATAGAATGTATCCACTAAAATTTGAACGTATATTTAGAAAGTTATCCGTAAACAGTCTCTACTTTAATTAACTTCTCTTTACAAAGGAAAAAGTGTTATACTTAGAAAATGGCCATTACATCCAATGGTGTGTCAGTAAGAAGACCTAAGATTCCCAAACAGTATGCATTATCAATCGTATTAGAAGATCTAAGAAACCATATAGGGAGAAAAAAAACCCACAAATGTAAAAAGTTTATAATTCTGAAGACTATAAAATTGAATTGAGTTAAAACATTAAATACAATTATTGAATTAAAGAAATGCAATAATAGGCCATTAACATCTGAACTTAAATGTATACCAATGCTACTAGCACAACAATACAAGAAGTAGGTAAACCTTTTTACGTAAACCGTGAACGTCTACATGGAAGTTATGATTCAAATTAAAGAAAAAAAAGAACTCTTATCAAGTGCAGATCTTTGGATTCCAGACATTATTTTATATTCCAGGACAACGGTACAGAATGATTCTTTCAACTATTCTTTTTTCTTTAACTGGTTCTGGGACTTCAAACTGCACCCTTCTGGTATTAATTCAACTTGAACCCTTGGAGTTACTGGTAAATTTGAATCTGGAACGATAACTTTGTTTTTCCTCCTGTTCAGAAAATTTACCGCAAAGGTTGGGATGAGATGAAGATGAGCTGCGATGTGCGGCTGGATGCCATCCCCATCCAGGCTGCCAAGGCCTCCAGGGAGATTGCCAGTGACGTAAGTGTGGCCTTGTTTAACACCCCAGTTTTTTAAGCAAACGCCCTAGGTGCATCAGGAGTTTGCTGTGTGATCCATCTACTTTGTTTTTCCATCTCCAGTATAAGTACAAGCTTGACCACGAGAAGCAGAAGGGACACTACGTGGGTACCCTCACAGCCAGGGATGACAACAAGATCCGCTGGGCGCTCATAGCTGGCAAGATCCAGAATGAAAGAGAGTACCGGCTGCACTGGGCCAAGTGGAAGTCTAAGTTCCAGAGCCCTGCGGACATGCTTTCCATCACGCATTCTAAACAAAGCCAGGATCTGGTCAGCGACATTGATTATCGCAATTACCTGCACCAGTGGACGTGTCTGCCAGATCAGAATGATGTGATCCAGGCAAAGAAAGCCTACGAACTGCAGAGCGATGTGCGTATCCTGCCTCCAGACTCCGGGGGAGATGTGTGTCTGTGTGTTTCCCTGCAGTGTATTCCCTCGGGATGTAATTTAAACAGTAATCTTAATAGAATCTAACATATTCTGTAGATTTCTGTGGAGTTTTTCTGAACACTTTCCATTTTATAGGGGATTCCTTCTTATGTGGCAAGGCCTTATTTATCAAGAAGAAAATCACTCTCTTATTCTATGTAATTAGGTAGAAAATTTCAATCCCAGTTGTTGTCCTGATCCATTAACATTTGCATGATAAGATATCTTAATGTCAGAAATAGGTATTAGCATAAGGAAATACTGGATCTCAAGTTTATCTGACACATAGAGGAAACTGTATGTATATTTTTATAATACATTTAGAGGGAGAAAGAGGAAAGTTGTCTATAGATATAGGTATGTATTTTTCTCATTACACATGCATCTAAGGACATTTTTCTCCCAAATTCCTGCAGATATTATTTTCCATGGTGTACAAAAGGCATATTTCAAGTAGTGAGCACAGAAGCTCAAACTTGCATGAAAACAAAATTGTGTGTCATTGCTTTCTGTCATCCCAAAAGTGCCACTTGTCAGCCCATCTCCAATTCCCATAGGATACTGTGAACTTCTCCCAGAGACATGTGCCAGGAATGTACTGCCCAAATATTACCGTTTAACGTTGATCCTTGAGTTTCATGGGGTTGACCGCCCAGATGATCTGAGTAGAGGCAGTGTGTGGTTTGCTGGCATCATGCTCTCGTAGGTGAATTTAACTCTTCTGCGCTCTGTGGTCCTCTCCTTCTTGTAGAACGTGTACAAATCAGACCTGGAATGGCTGAAGGGTATTGGATGGTTGCCGGAGGGTTCCGTGGAAGTGATGAGAGTAAAGAATGCTCAGAATCTCCTGAATGAAAGGTTGTATCGCACAAGGCCTGAGGCCCTCAAACACACCAGCATTGTTGATACCCCTGAAGTCGTCCTGGCAAAGATCAACTCTGTGCAGATCAGTGAGGTAAGTCAGTTCATGAGATGTTCAGACAAGTTGTAGAGGTCTCAGTAGAGATTCTAACTGTGAACCTTAAACTGCTAATACCAGGATTAGAATCTTGAATGTGCATGTACCCAGACAGAATTTCATATAGCCAATCAATGAATAGTATCCACATTTCATTTGCCTAGATAACCCTTTGGTCAAAGTACGGTAGGCATCTCCATGTTTCAGACTCTGATACCCATTTTGAACACATTTTGAGACCTTGCCTATAACACAGATCCACCAGTTAATGCCATGATCACAAAACTGCCATATTTTTATTGCTACTCGATCATGAAATAAGTGGAAAAGTGCAGGGGCGCTTTTAAAAGTGCTCATTTTAGACGTTATGATAATTATGTGGACCGAGAAAGCCAAGACTTGGTTAGCAATGTGGATCATCATAGTTACCTACAATGCAGGCTTACCTGTCAGGTAATTATATGTGAGTAAATAGAAGAGGATCCGTTTACTACCATGTTTCTGGTGCGTTTTACGTTTATACTTCATCACACATGAATATATTCTTCTTGAAGTCACTTTTGACACCTTCTAAATAGAAACACAGATGAAAACAAATGCGATCACATATACATCTGAGCACATCCAAAGAGAACCTTTCATTGTACCTATAAGTTTCTTCATATGGTATTTACTCATTAATTTACTTCTTTACTCATTAATCACCCTCTGTTTTTCATTTTTACCAGCCATTGTATCGTGACGCCTGGGAAAAGGAGAAGGCTAACGTGAACGTGCCAGCTGACACCCCCGCTGATGCTGCAGTCCAAAATCAACGCAGTGCAGATCAGCAACGTAAGACGCCGCCCCGCCCCTCGCTCCACAAGGCGTTCTCTGCCTCCCGTCTGCGAGCTGCAGAGAGCAGTTAGCAAAAGGCATTTCCCTAACTTTCCTTTCATTTCTGGTCTTCAGTGATAAGTGCCATGTGTGTGTGCACAAGCACACCTGAGTGTGTGTTTATACTGTAGAAACGTGTGTCCTCGTCTTTATTGGACGGAAAAATGCACTGGTGAAAACCATGTGTAGTAATGGTGAAAATGCATGTATATTAATATTTAGTTCTCTTTTTAGTGGCCCATCATTGATTTTTCCTTTTAAAAGCCAAACAATATATGTAATTTTTCTCATTTTCATGTGCTTTACTGTCTTTTAAATTCCTTTCTTTAAAAAAAAAAGATATTGAAAGAGAACTTGACTAAATGTCATTAAAAATCTACTGGAACTATGTTCGATACAAAACCAAGCCATTTTACAAATCTTAAGGAGAGATTGATTTTCAGTATAACTGTTGCCATGTATTCTTGAACTTACCAGTAATGCTGACTCAGTAGCTCCCTCTTCAGATTGACTGTGGCATTGCAATCTCCATTTGCAGAAGCAGTATCAGAAAGCTTGGGAAGACGTCAAGATGACTGGTTATGACCTGAAAGCAGATGCCATTGGGTTCAAGCATGCCAAGGCTTCCAGGGACATTGCCAGTGATGTGAGAGTGCCTCCTTGCTCCTCCTTAACAAACATTAACTCATAGACACACAGAGAGTTGATACTGTACTAATCTCTAACTTAATTCCCCAGAATTTTAATTAAGTAGAATGAAGGTCACCTGTTTATTCGTGTCTTGCTTTACAATCCAAAATTCAAGAACAACTTTCACAGCAATTTGAGGACCTTCCTACTTCTCTGCTTGGTTCTGCTGTTTATATGATTAAGCACAGATTTTGATTTTCTTTTCAGTCTCTTCTCAATATAAGTTAATTTATAAGCACTTACAGAGATTTAGTGGGTGCAAAGAATTCTATTGTTTCTTAAAGTGCTGCCTGCATAGCTGCTTCCTGTGATAATTTTATGCAGTCCATGAAGAAACATTTTTAAAAATAGTTATATTCATTTTAATATGTGCTAGAGAAATATTGATTTTTTCCCCACTTAAATAGAACCTATAAATTTTAAAATAAAAATTTTAAATAAGCTTACACACTTTAAAATATATTTACTTAAACAAAGAATCACATTGACAAAGTAAAGTATAAAGTACAGGTGGTACTTTGTGGCAAAACACGTGAGAACAGCAAACAGTGACTGAAGTTTGGGAAATAGTGGATATGCCTGTATTGGGGGATAATTTAGAAGCACAGTTCTCATCTTTGAGGTCTTCACAATGTCTTCATGCATATAGACTCAGAAGACAAGCCAGTGTATCAAGAAGTATAAAGTTATAATGTGAATTTAAAGAAAAACAGTGCCCCCAAAAGGGTAACTTTTAGGTAAGGAAACTGAGGCTATTTGAGTAGACTGTCTAGAAAAGTGAGTTTGGAGAACAACTCTTCTTTCTTCTGTTCACATCCACCAGTATCTATACAAAACCACCTACGAGAAACAGAAAGGTCATTATATTGGATGTCGCACTGCCAAGGAAGACCCTAAACTGGTCTTTGCGGCCAATGTGATGAAGATGCAGAATGACAGGCTGTACAAAAAGGCGTACAATGACCACAAGGCCAAGATCACCATCCCAGTCGACATGGTGTCCATCAATGCTGCCAAAGAGGGCCAGGCATTAGCAAGCGACGTGGACTATCGGCATTACCTACACCACTGGTCTTGCTTTCCTGACCAGAATGATGTGATCCAAGCCAGGAAAGCCTATGACCTGCAGAGTGATGTAAGTTGTTGCTCATGCAGGAAGTATCAACGGACGTGCCCGAGGGGTGAGCTCTTGCTCAGAAAGAAAGTCTTCCACAGCTTTGCCCCTCACTCCCTCTGGTGCTCGGGAAAATGCAACTCTCTCTGCAAGAGCACTTCCCTTTAGTGTTGGTTACCAAGTGTACTCATCGCGTACCTTACTTCTAGGCTTATTCAGAAAGTTTGCATTTTCATTATTAGTGGTGCTACCAGAATTTTTCTTAGATTTGTTAATGGGTGCACTGTTTGTGGTTTATTAAACATAAGCATTTCTTGGTTCTTCAGTTGAAGAATGACAGGGGCTGTCTTGCTTGAAATGAATTTCAGAGGCTAGCAGCATACTCCAAACTCACTTGTTTCCCTTAAACTTGAGATTCTTCACAACTTGATGTTTCATTCATTTACCTAAAGTATTTTTAGATTTGCTCGTGTTTTCTGCCCATTCAGTCTTTTGGAAATGATGAGTTCCATCAGGATATTTGTTTCTTGTATACAATTAATACTTTCTTTTAATTATCTGAACTTGGTTCCCTTAAGCTTCAAGAGATGCTTTCTAATAATGAATGAGTTTGTTATAGAAAGTATATCCAACATTTGAAATGAGCTGCCAACTGGTGGATTTAGGCCAGTTTCTAGAAAAATGCAGTCTCTTCATTGACCTGAACCACATTAGTTTATTGAGGAATGCATATCAATCAAGCTCTCAAAGAATGAGGAAG
Organism: Camelus ferus; assembly: GCF_009834535.1. Lineage (NCBI taxonomy): Eukaryota > Metazoa > Chordata > Mammalia > Artiodactyla > Camelidae > Camelus > Camelus ferus. Next base: position 30,240,894 of record NC_045700.1, on the reverse strand, counting down.
GGGACTTCAAAACCTGTATGTAATCCTCTTTAAGAATTCCTTCTTCTGAATTTTGGGTCTCCATCATACTTTACACACTAAAACCAACAACATTCATCATTAATGTAGAAATTTCCTACATTTTGACTCCTCTTACTCCCTTTTTAGTTTGATATTTGTAGCCTGTTAAACAGTTATTAAAGTACCACTTCTGAAGGACACTACAGCTTTTTAAATGAAATTAATAATGGTGTTTCACATAGAATAATTTTATCTAGTTAACCACTTGCCTATATCTGAGAAAACAGGTCTAGATAGACAAGAAAATGCTAATCCCGATTCGGAGTGAAGTGCTGTCTTAGAAAAAGAAAACCCGATTGAGATCAAAATTGTGGAGCTAGGGATTGATTATCCCTTTAAAAATTATCTTAATTATCCCTTTAAAAATATGGAACACACCATGTGCCAGGGATTGTGCTAAGCACTGAAGGTACAATGGTGAATAAAGAAGAAACACAACACAGTTCCTGACTTTAGGAATTTCACATTGATAACAAAGAAACAGATCAGTATATCTCTAGTAATACTAGAGAATATCAGTAAAAAAAAAAAAAAAAAAAAAATGGGATGACTGAGAAAGTGAGGTGGGGAAAGCTTATACGGAGAAATCTGATTTAGGGATATAAGGGAGAGTAGGAGTTGGTTCTGGAGGAGGACACAGGGGGCATTCCTGCAGAATGACCAACATATGCAAAGCAGGTTGTGTGCAAACCACAAACTGAAAGACCAGCGTGGGCAGGATGCACAGGTTAAAGGAAGGCAGGTGTAGGAGGAAGCTGGAAGAGTATGTAGGGGCTGATGCTGGACCATCATCACCTTCTAATCTATGTTAAGATTTTGATCTTTACCGTAAGATCACTGGGAAGCCATAGGATGGGGGGATGTTGTGACTTCAGATCTGAGTGGTGAATTTTATAAAGATCGTTCTGGTTGCTGTGTGGATAGCTTCCTGGAGAGCCTATTATTATTGCTTTAAAAGTCCACATTAGCTAGTGTGAGGATTACCAAATATTCAGAACTCTTCCACGCATCCCCTAAGCAGAGCACTCCTTCTGCATCACTCTGCTTTCTAGAATGTGCATCAAGACCCCAACATAGACCCCCTCCACCCTGCCACAGAAAACAGAGCAGAACAAGACATGGCTGTACATATGAGGAACTGTGTGCGTCAGGCCTATGCTCAGTTTTATTATTGTTTGTGGAGGATAAAGTGTAACATGAAAAACTGCTTCCTTACTTTACCACAATTTAAAAAAACCCTACCTCTACCTAACTTTGTTTTCCTTCCCAGGCCATCTACAAGGCTGACTTGGAATGGTTGCGTGGCATCGGCTGGATGCCCGAAGGGTCTCCTGAAGTATTGAGAGTCAAAAATGCCCAGAAGATCCTACTAGACAGCGTCTATCGGACACCTGTGGTGAAACTCAAGTACACGAGCATCGTTGATACACCTGATGTTGTCCTTGCTAAGTCAAATGCTGAAAATATTAGTATTGTGAGTCACATTTTTCTTCTATGTAAAATTAAGTTAGTGTTATAAAGAAATGATAAATAAGCTGGTAATTTCTTTGTAAGATAATAATATTGATGATAGCAAAGGTTTTAGTAAGTAATATTGGCAGGGTTGTTCTGTTATTGTTTGTTAACTTTAAACAAAAACTCAAAGTAGTAATAAAAGGTATTAATACAGATTTCATATCAAATTTGAGTAACTTACATGAAAAATTCTGGAAATTTTTACCTTAATATGAAAAGATTCTGGACCAGGAAAGTTGAGAGCTGTGCATTGCCACAGGCAATTTGTAATTGTGTTATTATTGGTTCTTTCCATAGCCAAAGTACAGAGAACTTTGGGACAAGGATAAAACTTCAATCCACATAATGCCAGATACTCCAGAAATCAATCTCGCTAGAGCCAATGCTCTTCATGTGAGCAATGTAAGTACCGCAACAGACTTCCTTTTTGCTTGGAGAATCACCCATTTGGTACGAAGATATCACTAGGGAATGCTTCATAGCCTTGGGAGAGAAGATTGAGTGGGTAAGGAAGAGCCCTTGACCAGGAGTGAGGAGGGGGGCAGATCCTAGGCTCTGAGTCACTGGTGAGGGAACATCAACATGACAAAAGAGAGAAGGGAGTAAGGACAAGAAAGATGAACGAGGAATGAGGAGACACACAAACAAGAAGGGGAACTGACAGATTCGGACAAACACAAAATAATTAGGGGAATTCGTTGCAAAATTTTGTATGAATTAATTAACCCAGATATATAGGGCATTTTTAAGGAATTATAAATTACTAAAATTGACTCCAGAAAACGAATAAAAACATATTGCAAGAAATTAAGAGGGTTATTAAAGACTCTCCTTCTCCCTTTCCAATGTCAGGGTCACCCAGATGATTTTATAGGGGAGTTCTCTCCAAACTTGAAGAAATAAGCTACCACAGAGCCCAGTGAAAGAAGGAAAGCTGTCACAGTTACCAAAACGTGTTGAAGATAGTTCCACAAATGAAAACTGTAGGCCAATAATAATGGGGGAATCTTAAATGCAGCATTATGGTAGTACGTGAATGTATGATGCAAACAACTAGGGTTCATCCAGGAATGTCAAGAGGGTTCCCTATTTAGAAACTTAATAATGTAATAGAACAAAAGAGAAAAGTCATATGCTCATTTTATTAGATTTGAAAAGATATGTGACCAAATTCAATATTCATCCTTATTTTAAAAATAAAATATTAGCAAAATAAGGATAAATTAATATTTTCTTGACAGGACTAAAAGTAAATCTTAAATCAAAGGCTAGGCTCATCCTCGGTAAGTAAGCTTCTCATTCAAGTCAGGAACAAAACAGCGATGCCCACTAACATTACCATTATTTAACAGAAGCTTCTTATTCAAGCCAAAATAATTATGTAAGAGTATGAATAACAGATAATTTTGCCTTTTTCTTTCCAGTATTTATCATTATATGCAGAATAAATCGTTATATTCCTGGGAAAAGGAAGAGAAGCAACTTAAAGTCTATTAGATAAAATAAGAGAATTTAGTTATGTGGCTAGCTACACAGTTTAAGAAATTCAAGAAAGGTACCACCTTCATGGATCACAGAGATTTTGTCTGTATGTAGAATAAGTATGACCTTCGGGGAAGGATGCTACCTTAGTGCAGTTCACCATGACTTGGAACTCTGCATCTTTCAAAAATAATAAATCTTTAGACGAGAAAGAACCTGCCAAGCAAAGATTCCTCATTTGTGTGCCAAACCACACCATCAACTCTATTGTAATGAGCCACTTGGGAGCTCATTTTTTCCAAGAGTTGAGAAGAAAACAGTATTTTAGGGCACTGATACATTTTTTTGGACCAGAATCCGTATATGGTGCAATGCGCTCTTATTGCCCCGTGACTGGATGGAGACCAGCCAGCTCTTCATTGCAGCATCCTTAGCCTCTTCCTTCCGATCCATAGGCATCTTTGGCAAGAGAGTCCTGAAAAGTCTCATGTGCTCTCTTTTACATGATAAATTTCTCAGCTGGAAATACCAGAACCCTACCATTGATATCATGATGTAAGCAAGATTAGTATTTGAAAGTATGCCAAAAGTGAAGTTATTAAATTTAGATATATAGGTATTAATGAGAATGGCTTCTATTTTGGAAGAAATCAAACATCCCATTTGAATGGTAACCTAAACGTACAATTTCTTTACACATGGTGTTGCCGGTATATAATCTTGATAAAGTCCACTATTTTAAATTATTTCCATCATGTAGAAAGTAAAACTTTTCCAGGGTATCTGTATATGATTTTATGGGTAACCAAGCAAATTCATGTTAAATTGACTCGTTTAATCTTCATAATAATCCCATGAGTAAGATAGTGTCATTTTATTTTATCATATGGGAAAGTTGAAACTTAAAAAGATTAGGAATTTGCCCACATTCTTACAGTTAGTAAGTGAAGAGTTAGATCTCAAGCCTGATTTTTTTAAGTTCAAATGAAAAATATATTTGACCACATCAACAAACAAAAATGTATTATATAAAAAAGTATAACAATATATGTAATAAATAAAAGACAAAAATTTAAAATAATATAATTACAAGTTTGCATTAAATATTCTCCAGTATAATGCATTTAAATGTGGAGAACACTTTTTTCTTTTGTACAAAAAACAAATCAAATGTTAAAACAGGCCCACTTAAAATTCATACAAAAACTTGAATGAAATTCATGTAAAACTTGTCCACACTTACAAGGACAAAATTTACCTGAGCACCCATTTTTCAAATGCAAAGGCCATGAAACTATCAATAATTGAAACTCACTTCTCCTTTCTGCGCTGTTCAAGCTCCCATAGTGATAGGTATGATTTTTGAGTTATATGTTTAAATTGCTGTTATGTCTGAGTCTTTCTGATGTTGTTAATATAGAATGTATCCACTAAAATTTGAACGTATATTTAGAAAGTTATCCGTAAAACAGTCTCTACTTTAATTAACTTCTCTTTACAAAGGAAAAAGTGTTATACTTAGAAAATGGCCATTACATCCAATGGTGTGTCAGTAAGAAGACCTAAGATTCCCAAACAGTATGCATTATCAATCGTATTAGAAGATCTAAGAAACCATATAGGGAGAAAAAAAACCCACAAATGTAAAAAGTTTATAATTCTGAAGACTATAAAATTGAATTGAGTTAAAACATTAAATACAATTATTGAATTAAAGAAATGCAATAATAGGCCATTAACATCTGAACTTAAATGTATACCAATGCTACTAGCACAACAATACAAGAAGTAGGTAAACCTTTTTACGTAAACCGTGAACGTCTACATGGAAGTTATGATTCAAATTAAAGAAAAAAAAAGAACTCTTATCAAGTGCAGATCTTTGGATTCCAGACATTATTTTATATTCCAGGACAACGGTACAGAATGATTCTTTCAACTATTCTTTTTTCTTTAACTGGTTCTGGGACTTCAAACTGCACCCTTCTGGTATTAATTCAACTTGAACCCTTGGAGTTACTGGTAAATTTGAATCTGGAATGATAACTTTGTTTTCCTCCTGTTCAGAAAATTTACCGCAAAGGTTGGGATGAGATGAAGATGAGCTGCGATGTGCGGCTGGATGCCATCCCCATCCAGGCTGCCAAGGCCTCCAGGGAGATTGCCAGTGACGTAAGTGTGGCCTTGTTTAACACCCCAGTTTTTTAAGGCAAACGCCCTAGGTGCATCAGGAGTTTGCTGTGTGATCCATCTACTTTGCTTTTCCATCTCCAGTATAAGTACAAGCTTGACCACGAGAAGCAGAAGGGACACTACGTGGGTACCCTCACAGCCAGGGATGACAACAAGATCCGCTGGGCGCTCATAGCTGGCAAGATCCAGAATGAAAGAGAGTACCGGCTGCACTGGGCCAAGTGGAAGTCTAAGTTCCAGAGCCCTGCGGACATGCTTTCCATCACGCATTCTAAACAAAGCCAGGATCTGGTCAGCGACATTGATTATCGCAATTACCTGCACCAGTGGACGTGTCTGCCAGATCAGAATGATGTGATCCAGGCAAAGAAAGCCTACGAACTGCAGAGCGATGTGCGTATCCTGCCTCCAGACTCCGGGGGAGATGTGTGTCTGTGTGTTTCCCTGCAGTGTATTCCCTCGGGATGTAATTTAAACAGTAATCTTAATAGAATCTAACATATTCTGTAGATTTCTGTGGAGTTTTTCTGAACACTTTCCATTTTATAGGGGATTCCTTCTTATGTGGCAAGGCCTTATTTATCAAGAAGAAAATCACTCTCTTATTCTATGTAATTAGGTAGAAAATTTCAATCCCAGTTGTCCTGATGCATTAACATTTGCATGATAAGATATCTTAATGTCAGAAATAGGTATTAGCATAAGGAAATACTGGATCTCAAGTTTATCTGACACATAGAGGAAAATGTATGTATATTTTTATAATATATTTAGAGGGAGAAAGAGGAAAGTTGTCTATAGATATAGGTATGTATTTTTCTCATTACACATGTATCTAAGGACATTTTTCTCCCAAATTCCTGCAGATATTATTTTCCATGGTGTACAAAAGGCATATTTCAAGTAGTGAGCACAGAAGCTCAAACTTGCATGAAAACAAAATTGTGTGTCATTGCTTTCTGTCATCCCAAAAGTGCCACTTGTCAGCCCATCTCCAATTCCCATAGGATACTGTGAACTTCTCCCAGAGACATGTGCCAGGAATGTACTGCCCAAATATTACCGTTTAACGTTGATCCTTGAGTTTCATGGGGTTGACCGCCCAGATGATCTGAGTAGAGGCAGTGTGTGGTTTGCTGGCATCATGCTCTCGTAGGTGAATTTAACTCTTCTGCGCTCTGTGGTCCTCTCCTTCTTGTAGAACGTGTACAAATCAGACCTGGAATGGCTGAAGGGTATTGGATGGTTGCCGGAGGGTTCTGTGGAAGTGATGAGAGTAAAGAATGCTCAGAATCTCCTGAATGAAAGGTTGTATCGCACAAGGCCTGAGGCCCTCAAACACACCAGCATTGTTGATACCCCTGAAGTCGTCCTGGCAAAGATCAACTCTGTGCAGATCAGTGAGGTAAGTCAGTTCATGAGATGTTCAGACAAGTTGTAGAGGTCTCAGTAGAGATTCTAACTGTGAACCTTAAACTGCTAATACCAGGATTAGAATCTTGAATGTGCATGTACCCAGACAGAATTTCATATAGCCAATCAATGAATAGTATCCACATTTCATTTGCCTAGATAACCCTTTGGTCAAAGTATGGTAGGCATCTCCATGTTTCAGACTCTGATACCCATTTTGAACACATTTTGAGACCTTGCCTATAACACAGATCCACCAGTTAATGCCATGATCACAAAACTGCCATATTTTTATTGCTACTCGATCATGAAGTAAGTGGAAAAGTGCAGGGGCGCTTTTAAAAGTGCTCATTTTAGACGTTATGATAATTATGTGGACCGAGAAAGCCAAGACTTGGTTAGCAATGTGGATCATCATAGTTACCTACAATGCAGGCTTACCTGTCAGGTAATTATATGTGAGTAAATAGAAGAGGATCCGTTTACTACCATGTTTCTGGTGCGTTTTACGTTTATACTTCATCACACATGAATATATTCTTCTTGAAGTCACTTTTGACACCTTCTAAATAGAAACACAGATGAAAACAAATGCGATCACATATACATCTGAGCACATCCAAAGAGAACCTTTCATTGTACCTATAAGTTTCTTCATATGGTATTTACTCATTAATTTACTTCTTTACTCATTAATCACCCTCTGTTTTTCATTTTTACCAGCCATTGTATCGTGACGCCTGGGAAAAGGAGAAGGCTAACGTGAACGTGCCAGCTGACACCCCGCTGATGCTGCAGTCCAAAATCAACGCAGTGCAGATCAGCAACGTAAGACGCCGCCCCGCCCCTCGCTCCACACGGCGTTCTCTGCCTCCCGTCTGCGAGCTGCAGAGAGCAGTTAGCAAAAGGCATTTCCCTAACTTTCCTTTCATTTCTGGTCTTCAGTGATAAGTGCCATGTGTGTGTGCACAAGCACACCTGAGTGTGTGTTTATACTGTAGAAACGTGTGTCCTCGTCTTTATTGGACGGAAAAATGCACTGGTGAAAACCATGTGTAGTAATGGTGAAAATGCATGTATATTAATATTTAGTTCTCTTTTTAGTGGCCCATCATTGATTTTTCCTTTTAAAAGCCAAACAATATATGTAATTTTTCTCATTTTCATGTGCTTTACTGTCTTTTAAATTCCTTTCTTTAAAAAAAAAAAGATATTGAAAGAGAACTTGACTAAATGTCATTAAAAATCTACTGGAACTATGTTCGATACAAAACCAAGCCATTTTACAAATCTTAAGGAGAGATTGATTTTCAGTGTAACTGTTGCCATGTATTCTTGAACTTACCAGTAATGCTGACTCAGTAGCTCCCTCTTCAGATTGACTGTGGCATTGCAATCTCCATTTGCAGAAGCAGTATCAGAAAGCTTGGGAAGACGTCAAGATGACTGGTTATGACCTGAAAGCAGATGCCATTGGGTTCAAGCATGCCAAGGCTTCCAGGGACATTGCCAGTGATGTGAGAGTGCCTCCTTGCTCCTCCTTAACAAACATTAACTCATAGACACACAGAGAGTTGATACTGTACTAATCTCTAACTTAATTCCCCAAGAATTTTAATTAAGTAGAATGAAGGTCACCGTTATTCGTGTCTTGCTTTACAATCCAAAATTCAAGAACAACTTTCACAGCAATTTGAGGACCTTCCTACTTCTCTGCTTGGTTCTGCTGTTTATATGATTAAGCACAGATTTTGATTTTCTTTTCAGTCTCTTCTCAATATAAGTTAATTTATAAGCACTTACAGAGATTTAGTGGGTGCAAAGAATTCTATTGTTTCTTAAAGTGCTGCCTGCATAGCTGCTTCCTGTGATAATTTTATGCAGTCCATGAAGAAACATTTTTAAAAATAGTTATATTCATTTTAATATGTGCTAGAGAAATATTGATTTTTTCCCCACTTAAATAGAACTATAAATTTTAAAATAAAAAATTTTAAATAAGCTTACACACTTTAAAATATATTTACTTAAACAAAGAATCACATTGACAAAGTAAAGTATAAAGTACAGGTGGTACTTTGTGGCAAAACACGTGAGAACAGCAAACAGTGACTGAAGTTTGGGAAATAGTGGATATGCCTGTATTGGGGGATAATTTAGAAGCACAGTTCTCATCTTTGAGGTCTTCACAATGTCTTCATGCATATAGACTCAGAAGACAAGCCAGTGTATCAAGAAGTATAAAGTTATAATGTGAATTTAAAGAAAAACAGTGCCCCCAAAAGGGTAACTTTTAGGTAAGGAAACTGAGGCTATTTGAGTAGACTGTCTAGAAAAGTGAGTTTGGAGAACAACTCTTCTTTCTTCTGTTCACATCCACCAGTATCTATACAAAACCACCTACGAGAAACAGAAAGGTCATTATATTGGATGTCGCACTGCCAAGGAAGACCCTAAACTGGTCTTTGCGGCCAATGTGATGAAGATGCAGAATGACAGGCTGTACAAAAAGGCGTACAATGACCACAAGGCCAAGATCACCATCCCAGTCGACATGGTGTCCATCAATGCTGCCAAAGAGGGCCAGGCATTAGCAAGCGACGTGGACTATCGGCATTACCTACACCACTGGTCTTGCTTTCCTGACCAGAATGATGTGATCCAAGCCAGGAAAGCCTATGACCTGCAGAGTGATGTAAGTTGTTGCTCATGCAGGAAGTATCAACGGACGTGCCCGAGGGGTGAGCTCTTGCTCAGAAAGAAAGTCTTCCACAGCTTTGCCCCTCACTCCCTCTGGTGCTCGGGAAAATGCAACTCTCTCTGCAAGAGCACTTCCCTTTAGTGTTGGTTACCAAGTGTACTCATCGCGTACCTTACTTCTAGGCTTATTCAGAAAGTTTGCATTTTCATTATTAGTGGTGCTACCAGAATTTTTCTTAGATTTGTTAATGGGTGCACTGTTTGTGGTTTATTAAACATAAGCATTTTCTTGGTTCTTCAGTTGAAGAATGACAGGGGCTGTCTTGCTTGAAATGAATTTCAGAGGCTAGCAGCATACTCCAAACTCACTTGTTTCCCTTAAACTTGAGATTCTTCACAACTTGATGTTTCATTCATTTACCTAAAGTATTTTTAGATTTGCTCGTGTTTTCTGCCCATTCAGTCTTTTGGAAATGATGAGTTCCATCAGGATATTTGTTTCTTGTATACAATTAATACTTTCTTTTAATTATCTGAACTTGGTTCCCTTAAGCTTCAAGAGATGCTTTCTAATAATGAATGAGTTTGTTATAGAAAAGTATATCCAACATTTGAAATGAGCTGCCAACTGGTGGATTTAGGCCAGTTTCTAGAAAAATGCAGTCTCTTCATTGACCTGAACCACATTAGTTTATTGAGGAATGCATATCAATCAAGCTCTCAAAGAATGAGGAAGGGGACTTCAAAACCTGTATGTAATCCTCTTTAAGAATTCCTTCTTCTGAATTTTGGGTCTCCATCATACTTTACACACTAAAACCAACAACATTCATCATTAATGTAGAAATTTCCTACATTTTGACTCCTCTTACTCCCTTTTTAGTTTGATATTTGTAGCCTGTTAAACAGTTATTAAAGTACCACTTCTGAAGGACACTACAGCTTTTTAAATGAAATTAATAATGGTGTTTCACATAGAATAATTTTATCTAGTTAACCACTTGCCTATATCTGAGAAAACAGGTCTAGATAGACAAGAAAATGCTAATCCCGATTCGGAGTGAAGTGCTGTCTTAGAAAAAGAAAACCCGATTGAGATCAAAATTGTGGAGCTAGGGATTGATTATCCCTTTAAAAATTATCTTAATTATCCCTTTAAAAATATGGAACACACCATGTGCCAGGGATTGTGCTAAGCACTGAAGGTACAATGGTGAATAAAGAAGAAACACAACACAGTTCCTGACTTTAGGAATTTCACATTGATAACAAAGAAACAGATCAGTATATCTCTAGTAATACTAGAGAATATCAGTAAAAAAAAAAAAAAAAAATGGGATGACTGAGAAAGTGAGGTGGGGAAAGCTTATACGGAGAAATCTGATTTAGGGATATAAGGGAGAGTAGGAGTTGGTTCTGGAGGAGGACACAGGGGGCATTCCTGCAGAATGACCAACATATGCAAAGCAGGTTGTGTGCAAACCACAAACTGAAAGACCAGCGTGGGCAGGATGCACAGGTTAAAGGAAGGCAGGTGTAGGAGGAAGCTGGAAGAGTATGTAGGGGCTGATGCTGGACCATCATCACCTTCTAATCTATGTTAAGATTTTGATCTTTACCGTAAGATCACTGGGAAGCCATAGGATGGGGGGATGTTGTGACTTCAGATCTGAGTGGTGAATTTTATAAAGATCGTTCTGGTTGCTGTGTGGATAGCTTCCTGGAGAGCCTATTATTATTGCTTTAAAAGTCCACATTAGCTAGTGTGAGGATTACCAAATATTCAGAACTCTTCCACGCATCCCCTAAGCAGAGCACTCCTTCTGCATCACTCTGCTTTCTAGAATGTGCATCAAGACCCCATCATAGACCCCCTCCACCCTGCCACAGAAAACAGAGCAGAACAAGACATGGCTGTACATATGAGGAACTGTGTGCGTCAGGCCTATGCTCAGTTTTATTATTGTTTGTGGAGGATAAAGTGTAACATGAAAAACTGCTTCCTTACTTTACCACAATTTAAAAAAACCCTACCTCTACCTAACTTTGTTTTCCTTCCCAGGCCATCTACAAGGCTGACTTGGAATGGTTGCGTGGCATCGGCTGGATGCCCGAAGGGTCTCCTGAAGTATTGAGAGTCAAAAATGCCCAGAAGATCCTACTAGACAGCGTCTATCGGACACCTGTGGTGAAACTCAAGTACACGAGCATCGTTGATACACCTGATGTTGTCCTTGCTAAGTCAAATGCTGAAAATATTAGTATTGTGAGTCACATTTTTCTTCTATGTAAAATTAAGTTAGTGTTATAAAGAAATGATAAATAAGCTGGTAATTTCTTTGTAAGATAATAATATTGATGATAGCAAAGGTTTTAGTAAGTAATATTGGCAGGGTTGTTCTGTTATTGTTTGTTAACTTTAAACAAAAACTCAAAGTAGTAATAAAAGGTATTAATACAGATTTCATATCAAATTTGAGTAACTTACATGAAAAATTCTGGAAATTTTTACCTTAATATGAAAAGATTCTGGATCCAGGAAAGTTGAGAGCTGTGCATTGCCACAGGCAATTTGTAATTGTGTTATTATTGGTTCTTTCCATAGCCAAAGTACAGAGAACTTTGGGACAAGGATAAAACTTCAATCCACATAATGCCAGATACTCCAGAAATCAATCTCGCTAGAGCCAATGCTCTTCATGTGAGCAATGTAAGTACCGCAACAGACTTCCTTTTTGCTTGGAGAATCACCCATTTGGTACGAAGATATCACTAGGGAATGCTTCATAGCCTTGGGAGAGAAGATTGAGTGGGTAAGGAAGAGCCCTTGACCAGGAGTGAGGAGGGGGGCAGATCCTAGGCTCTGAGTCACTGGTGAGGGAACATCAACATGACAAAAGAGAGAAGGGAGTAAGGACAAGAAAGATGAACGAGGAATGAGGAGACACACAAACAAGAAGGGGAACTGACAGATTCGGACAAACACAAAATAATTAGGGGAATTCGTTGCAAAATTTTGTATGAATTAATTAACCCAGATATATAGGGCATTTTTAAGGAAATTATAAATTACTAAAATTGACTCCAGAAAACGAATAAAAACATATTGCAAGAAATTAAGAGGGTTATTAAAGACTCTCCTTCTCCCTTTCCAATGTCAGGGTCACCCAGATGATTTTATAGGGGAGTTCTCTCCAAACTTGAAGAAATAAGCTACCACAGAGCCCAGTGAAAGAAGGAAAGCTGTCACAGTTACCAAAACGTGTTGAAGATAGTTCCACAAATGAAAACTGTAGGCCAATAATAATGGGGGAATCTTAAATGCAGCATTATGGTAGTACGTGAATGTATGATGCAAACAACTAGGGTTCATCCAGGAATGTCAAGAGGGTTCCCTATTTAGAAACTTAATAATGTAATAGAACAAAAGAGAAAAGTCATATGCTCATTTTATTAGATTTGAAAAGATATGTGACCAAATTCAATATTCATCCTTATTTTTAAAAATAAAATATTAGCAAAATAAGGATAAATTAATATTTTCTTGACAGGACTAAAAGTAAATCTTAAATCAAAGGCTAGGCTCATCCTCGGTAAGTAAGCTTCTCATTCAAGTCAGGAACAAAACAGCGATGCCCACTAACATTACCATTATTTAACAGAAGCTTCTTATTCAAGCCAAAATAATTATGTAAGAGTATGAATAACAGATAATTTTGCCTTTTTCTTTCCAGTATTTATCATTATATGCAGAATAAATCGTTATATTCCTGGGAAAAGGAAGAGAAGCAACTTAAAGTCTATTAGATAAAATAAGAGAATTTAGTTATGTGGCTAGCTACACAGTTTAAGAAATTCAAGAAAGGTACCACCTTCATGGATCACAGAGATTTTGTCTGTATGTAGAATAAGTATGACCTTCGGGGAAGGATGCTACCTTAGTGCAGTTCACCATGACTTGGAACTCTGCATCTTTCAAAAATAATAAATCTTTAGACGAGAAAGAACCTGCCAAGCAAAGATTCCTCATTTGTGTGCCAAACCACACCATCAACTCTATTGTAATGAGCCACTTGGGAGCTCATTTTTTCCAAGAGTTGAGAAGAAAACAGTATTTTAGGGCACTGATACATTTTTTTGGACCAGAATCCGTATATGGTGCAATGCGCTCTTATTGCCCCGTGACTGGATGGAGACCAGCCAGCTCTTCATTGCAGCATCCTTAGCCTCTTCCTTCCGATCCATAGGCATCTTTGGCAAGAGAGTCCTGAAAAGTCTCATGTGCTCTCTTTTACATGATAAATTTCTCAGCTGGAAATACCAGAACCCTACCATTGATATCATGATGTAAGCAAGATTAGTATTTGAAAGTATGCCAAAAGTGAAGTTATTAAATTTAGATATATAGGTATTAATGAGAATGGCTTCTATTTTGGAAGAAATCAAACATCCCATTTGAATGGTAACCTAAACGTACAATTTCTTTACACATGGTGTTGCCGGTATATAATCTTGATAAAGTCCACTATTTTAAATTATTTCCATCATGTAGAAAGTAAAACTTTTCCAGGGTATCTGTATATGATTTTATGGGTAACCAAGCAAATTCATGTTAAATTGACTCGTTTAATCTTCATAATAATCCCATGAGTAAGATAGTGTCATTTTATTTTTATCATATGGGAAAGTTGAAACTTAAAAAGATTAAGGAATTTGCCCACATTCTTACAGTTAGTAAGTGAAGAGTTAGATCTCAAGCCTGATTTTTTTAAGTTCAAATGAAAAATATATTTGACCACATCAACAAACAAAAATGTATTATATAAAAAAGTATAACAATATATGTAATAAATAAAAGACAAAAATTTAAAATAATATAATTACAAGTTTGCATTAAATATTCTCCAGTATAATGCATTTAAATGTGGAGAACACTTTTTTCTTTTGTACAAAAAACAAATCAAATGTTAAAACAGGCCCACTTAAAATTCATACAAAAACTTGAATGAAAATTCATGTAAAACTTGTCCACACTTAACAAGGACAAAATTTACCTGAGCACCCATTTTTCAAATGCAAAGGCCATGAAACTATCAATAATTGAAACTCACTTCTCCTTTCTGCGCTGTTGAAGCTCCCATAGTGATAGGTATGATTTTTGAGTTATATGTTTAAATTGCTGTTATGTCTGAGTCTTTCTGATGTTGTTAATATAGAATGTATCCACTAAAATTTGAACGTATATTTAGAAAGTTATCCGTAAAACAGTCTCTACTTTAATTAACTTCTCTTTACAAGAGGAAAAAGTGTTATACTTAGAAAATGGCCATTACATCCAATGGTGTGTCAGTAAGAAGACCTAAGATTCCCAAACAGTATGCATTATCAATCGTATTAGAAGATCTAAGAAACCATATAGGGAGAAAAAAAACCCACAAATGTAAAAAGTTTATAATTCTGAAGACTATAAAATTGAATTGAGTTAAAACATTAAATACAATTATTGAATTAAAGAAATGCAATAATAGGCCATTAACATCTGAACTTAAATGTATACCAATGCTACTAGCACAACAATACAAGAAGTAGGTAAACCTTTTTACGTAAACCGTGAACGTCTACATGGAAGTTATGATTCAAATTAAAGAAAAAAAAAGAACTCTTATCAAGTGCAGATCTTTGGATTCCAGACATTATTTTATATTCCAGGACAACGGTACAGAATGATTCTTTCAACTATTCTTTTTTCTTTAACTGGTTCTGGGACTTCAAACTGCACCCTTCTGGTATTAATTCAACTTGAACCCTTGGAGTTACTGGTAAATTTGAATCTGGAACGATAACTTTGTTTTTCCTCCTGTTCAGAAAATTTACCGCAAAGGTTGGGATGAGATGAAGATGAGCTGCGATGTGCGGCTGGATGCCATCCCCATCCAGGCTGCCAAGGCCTCCAGGGAGATTGCCAGTGACGTAAGTGTGGCCTTGTTTAACACCCCAGTTTTTTAAGCAAACGCCCTAGGTGCATCAGGAGTTTGCTGTGTGATCCATCTACTTTGCTTTTCCATCTCCAGTATAAGTACAAGCTTGACCACGAGAAGCAGAAGGGACACTACGTGGGTACCCTCACAGCCAGGGATGACAACAAGATCCGCTGGGCGCTCATAGCTGGCAAGATCCAGAATGAAAGAGAGTACCGGCTGCACTGGGCCAAGTGGAAGTCTAAGTTCCAGAGCCCTGCGGACATGCTTTCCATCACGCATTCTAAACAAAGCCAGGATCTGGTCAGCGACATTGATTATCGCAATTACCTGCACCAGTGGACGTGTCTGCCAGATCAGAATGATGTGATCCAGGCAAAGAAAGCCTACGAACTGCAGAGCGATGTGCGTATCCTGCCTCCAGACTCCGGGGGAGATGTGTGTCTGTGTGTTTCCCTGCAGTGTATTCCCTCGGGATGTAATTTAAACAGTAATCTTAATAGAATCTAACATATTCTGTAGATTTCTGTGGAGTTTTTCTGAACACTTTCCATTTTATAGGGGATTCCTTCTTATGTGGCAAGGCCTTATTTATCAAGAAGAAAATCACTCTCTTATTCTATGTAATTAGGTAGAAAATTTCAATCCCAGTTGTTGTCCTGATCCATTAACATTTGCATGATAAGATATCTTAATGTCAGAAATAGGTATTAGCATAAGGAAATACTGGATCTCAAGTTTATCTGACACATAGAGGAAACTGTATGTATATTTTTATAATACATTTAGAGGGAGAAAGAGGAAAGTTGTCTATAGATATAGGTATGTATTTTTCTCATTACACATGCATCTAAGGACATTTTTCTCCCAAATTCCTGCAGATATTATTTTCCATGGTGTACAAAAGGCATATTTCAAGTAGTGAGCACAGAAGCTCAAACTTGCATGAAAACAAAATTGTGTGTCATTGCTTTCTGTCATCCCAAAAGTGCCACTTGTCAGCCCATCTCCAATTCCCATAGGATACTGTGAACTTCTCCCAGAGACATGTGCCAGGAATGTACTGCCCAAATATTACCGTTTAACGTTGATCCTTGAGTTTCATGGGGTTGACCGCCCAGATGATCTGAGTAGAGGCAGTGTGTGGTTTGCTGGCATCATGCTCTCGTAGGTGAATTTAACTCTTCTGCGCTCTGTGGTCCTCTCCTTCTTGTAGAACGTGTACAAATCAGACCTGGAATGGCTGAAGGGTATTGGATGGTTGCCGGAGGGTTCCGTGGAAGTGATGAGAGTAAAGAATGCTCAGAATCTCCTGAATGAAAGGTTGTATCGCACAAGGCCTGAGGCCCTCAAACACACCAGCATTGTTGATACCCCTGAAGTCATCCTGGCAAAGATCAACTCTGTGCAGATCAGTGAGGTAAGTCAGTTCATGAGATGTTCAGACAAGTTGTAGAGGTCTCAGTAGAGATTCTAACTGTGAACCTTAAACTGCTAATACCAGGATTAGAATCTTGAATGTGCATGTACCCAGACAGAATTTCATATAGCCAATCAATGAATAGTATCCACATTTCATTTGCCTAGATAACCCTTTGGTCAAAGTACGGTAGGCATCTCCATGTTTCAGACTCTGATACCCATTTTGAACACATTTTGAGACCTTGCCTATAACACAGATCCACCAGTTAATGCCATGATCACAAAACTGCCATATTTTTATTGCTACTCAATCATGAAGTAAGTGGAAAAGTGCAGGGGCGCTTTTAAAAGTGCTCATTTTAGACGTTATGATAATTATGTGGACCGAGAAAGCCAAGACTTGGTTAGCAATGTGGATCATCATAGTTACCTACAATGCAGGCTTACCTGTCAGGTAATTATATGTGAGTAAATAGAAGAGGATCCGTTTACTACCATGTTTCTGGTGCGTTTTACGTTTATACTTCATCACACATGAATATATTCTTCTTGAAGTCACTTTTGACACCTTCTAAATAGAAACACAGATGAAAACAAATGCGATCACATATACATCTGAGCACATCCAAAGAGAACCTTTCATTGTACCTATAAGTTTCTTCATATGGTATTTACTCATTAATTTACTTCTTTACTCATTAATCACCCTCTGTTTTTCATTTTTACCAGCCATTGTATCGTGACGCCTGGGAAAAGGAGAAGGCTAACGTGAACGTGCCAGCTGACACCCCGCTGATGCTGCAGTCCAAAATCAACGCAGTGCAGATCAGCAACGTAAGACGCCGCCCCGCCCCTCGCTCCACACGGCGTTCTCTGCCTCCCGTCTGCGAGCTGCAGAGAGCAGTTAGCAAAAGGCATTTCCCTAACTTTCCTTTCATTTCTGGTCTTCAGTGATAAGTGCCATGTGTGTGTGCACAAGCACACCTGAGTGTGTGTTTATACTGTAGAAACGTGTGTCCTCGTCTTTATTGGACGGAAAAATGCACTGGTGAAAACCATGTGTAGTAATGGTGAAAATGCATGTATATTAATATTTAGTTCTCTTTTTAGTGGCCCATCATTGATTTTTCCTTTTAAAAGCCAAACAATATATGTAATTTTTCTCATTTTCATGTGCTTTACTGTCTTTTAAATTCCTTTCTTTAAAAAAAAAAAGATATTGAAAGAGAACTTGACTAAATGTCATTAAAAATCTACTGGAACTATGTTCGATACAAAACCAAGCCATTTTACAAATCTTAAGGAGAGATTGATTTTCAGTATAACTGTTGCCATGTATTCTTGAACTTACCAGTAATGCTGACTCAGTAGCTCCCTCTTCAGATTGACTGTGGCATTGCAATCTCCATTTGCAGAAGCAGTATCAGAAAGCTTGGGAAGACGTCAAGATGACTGGTTATGACCTGAAAGCAGATGCCATTGGGTTCAAGCATGCCAAGGCTTCCAGGGACATTGCCAGTGATGTGAGAGTGCCTCCTTGCTCCTCCTTAACAAACATTAACTCATAGACACACAGAGAGTTGATACTGTACTAATCTCTAACTTAATTCCCCAAGAATTTTAATTAAGTAGAATGAAGGTCACCGTTATTCGTGTCTTGCTTTACAATCCAAAATTCAAGAACAACTTTCACAGCAATTTGAGGACCTTCCTACTTCTCTGCTTGGTTCTGCTGTTTATATGATTAAGCACAGATTTTGATTTTCTTTTCAGTCTCTTCTCAATATAAGTTAATTTATAAGCACTTACAGAGATTTAGTGGGTGCAAAGAATTCTATTGTTTCTTAAAGTGCTGCCTGCATAGCTGCTTCCTGTGATAATTTTATGCAGTCCATGAAGAAACATTTTTAAAAATAGTTATATTCATTTTAATATGTGCTAGAGAAATATTGATTTTTTCCCCACTTAAATAGAACTATAAATTTTAAAATAAAAAATTTTAAATAAGCTTACACACTTTAAAATATATTTACTTAAACAAAGAATCACATTGACAAAGTAAAGTATAAAGTACAGGTGGTACTTTGTGGCAAAACACGTGAGAACAGCAAACAGTGACTGAAGTTTGGGAAATAGTGGATATGCCTGTATTGGGGGATAATTTAGAAGCACAGTTCTCATCTTTGAGGTCTTCACAATGTCTTCATGCATATAGACTCAGAAGACAAGCCAGTGTATCAAGAAGTATAAAGTTATAATGTGAATTTAAAGAAAAACAGTGCCCCCATAAGGGTAACTTTTAGGTAAGGAAACTGAGGCTATTTGAGTAGACTGTCTAGAAAAGTGAGTTTGGAGAACAACTCTTCTTTCTTCTGTTCACATCCACCAGTATCTATACAAAACCACCTACGAGAAACAGAAAGGTCATTATATTGGATGTCGCACTGCCAAGGAAGACCCTAAACTGGTCTTTGCGGCCAATGTGATGAAGATGCAGAATGACAGGCTGTACAAAAAGGCGTACAATGACCACAAGGCCAAGATCACCATCCCAGTCGACATGGTGTCCATCAATGCTGCCAAAGAGGGCCAGGCATTAGCAAGCGACGTGGACTATCGGCATTACCTACACCACTGGTCTTGCTTTCCTGACCAGAATGATGTGATCCAAGCCAGGAAAGCCTATGACCTGCAGAGTGATGTAAGTTGTTGCTCATGCAGGAAGTATCAACGGACGTGCCCGAGGGGTGAGCTCTTGCTCAGAAAGAAAGTCTTCCACAGCTTTGCCCCTCACTCCCTCTGGTGCTCGGGAAAATGCAACTCTCTCTGCAAGAGCACTTCCCTTTAGTGTTGGTTACCAAGTGTACTCATCGCGTACCTTACTTCTAGGCTTATTCAGAAAGTTTGCATTTTCATTATTAGTGGTGCTACCAGAATTTTTCTTAGATTTGTTAATGGGTGCACTGTTTGTGGTTTATTAAACATAAGCATTTTCTTGGTTCTTCAGTTGAAGAATGACAGGGGCTGTCTTGCTTGAAATGAATTTCAGAGGCTAGCAGCATACTCCAAACTCACTTGTTTCCCTTAAACTTGAGATTCTTCACAACTTGATGTTTCATTCATTTACCTAAAGTATTTTTAGATTTGCTCGTGTTTTCTGCCCATTCAGTCTTTTGGAAATGATGAGTTCCATCAGGATATTTGTTTCTTGTATACAATTAATACTTTCTTTTAATTATCTGAACTTGGTTCCCTTAAGCTTCAAGAGATGCTTTCTAATAATGAATGAGTTTGTTATAGAAAAGTATATCCAACATTTGAAATGAGCTGCCAACTGGTGGATTTAGGCCAGTTTCTAGAAAAATGCAGTCTCTTCATTGACCTGAACCACATTAGTTTATTGAGGAATGCATATCAATCAAGCTCTCAAAGAATGAGGAAGGGGACTTCAAAACCTGTATGTAATCCTCTTTAAGAATTCCTTCTTCTGAATTTTGGGTCTCCATCATACTTTACACACTAAAACCAACAACATTCATCATTAATGTAGAAATTTCCTACATTTTTACTCCTCTTACTCCCTTTTTAGTTTGATATTTGTAGCCTGTTAAACAGTTATTAAAGTACCACTTCTGAAGGACACTACAGCTTTTTAAATGAAATTAATAATGGTGTTTCACATAGAATAATTTTATCTAGTTAACCACTTGCCTATATCTGAGAAAACAGGTCTAGATAGACAAGAAAATGCTAATCCCGATTCGGAGTGAAGTGCTGTCTTAGAAAAAGAAAACCCGATTGAGATCAAAATTGTGGAGCTAGGGATTGATTATCCCTTTAAAAATTATCTTAATTATCCCTTTAAAAATATGGAACACACCATGTGCCAGGGATTGTGCTAAGCACTGAAGGTACAATGGTGAATAAAGAAGAAACACAACACAGTTCCTGACTTTAGGAATTTCACATTGATAACAAAGAAACAGATCAGTATATCTCTAGTAATACTAGAGAATATCAGTAAAAAAAAAAAAAAAATGGGATGACTGAGAAAGTGAGGTGGGGAAAGCTTATACGGAGAAATCTGATTTAGGGATGTAAGGGAGAGTAGGAGTTGGTTCTGGAGGAGGACACAGGGGGCATTCCTGCAGAATGACCAACATATGCAAAGCAGGTTGTGTGCAAACCACAAACTGAAAGACCAGCGTGGGCAGGATGCACAGGTTAAAGGAAGGCAGGTGTAGGAGGAAGCTGGAAGAGTATGTAGGGGCTGATGCTGGACCATCATCACCTTCTAATCTATGTTAAGATTTTGATCTTTACCGTAAGATCACTGGGAAGCCATAGGATGGGGGGATGTTGTGACTTCAGATCTGAGTGGTGAATTTTATAAAGATCGTTCTGGTTGCTGTGTGGATAGCTTCCTGGAGAGCCTATTATTATTGCTTTAAAAGTCCACATTAGCTAGTGTGAGGATTACCAAATATTCAGAACTCTTCCACGCATCCCCTAAGCAGAGCACTCCTTCTGCATCACTCTGCTTTCTAGAATGTGCATCAAGACCCCATCATAGACCCCCTCCACCCTGCCACAGAAAACAGAGCAGAACAAGACATGGCTGTACATATGAGGAACTGTGTGCGTCAGGCCTATGCTCAGTTTTATTATTGTTTGTGGAGGATAAAGTGTAACATGAAAAACTGCTTCCTTACTTTACCACAATTTAAAAAAACCCTACCTCTACCTAACTTTGTTTTCCTTCCCAGGCCATCTACAAGGCTGACTTGGAATGGTTGCGTGGCATCGGCTGGATGCCCGAAGGGTCTCCTGAAGTATTGAGAGTCAAAAATGCCCAGAAGATCCTACTAGACAGCGTCTATCGGACACCTGTGGTGAAACTCAAGTACACGAGCATCGTTGATACACCTGATGTTGTCCTTGCTAAGTCAAATGCTGAAAATATTAGTATTGTGAGTCACATTTTTCTTCTATGTAAAATTAAGTTAGTGTTATAAAGAAATGATAAATAAGCTGGTAATTTCTTTGTAAGATAATAATATTGATGATAGCAAAGGTTTTAGTAAGTAATATTGGCAGGGTTGTTCTGTTATTGTTTGTTAACTTTAAACAAAAACTCAAAGTAGTAATAAAAGGTATTAATACAGATTTCATATCAAATTTGAGTAACTTACATGAAAAATTCTGGAAATTTTTACCTTAATATGAAAAGATTCTGGATCAGGAAAGTTGAGAGCTGTGCATTGCCACAGGCAATTTGTAATTGTGTTATTATTGGTTCTTTCCATAGCCAAAGTACAGAGAACTTTGGGACAAGGATAAAACTTCAATCCACATAATGCCAGATACTCCAGAAATCAATCTCGCTAGAGCCAATGCTCTTCATGTGAGCAATGTAAGTACCGCAACAGACTTCCTTTTTGCTTGGAGAATCACCCATTTGGTACGAAGATATCACTAGGGAATGCTTCATAGCCTTGGGAGAGAAGATTGAGTGGGTAAGGAAGAGCCCTTGACCAGGAGTGAGGAGGGGGGCAGATCCTAGGCTCTGAGTCACTGGTGAGGGAACATCAACATGACAAAAGAGAGAAGGGAGTAAGGACAAGAAAGATGAACGAGGAATGAGGAGACACACAAACAAGAAGGGGAACTGACAGATTCGGACAAACACAAAATAATTAGGGGGAATTCGTTGCAAAATTTTGTATGAATTAATTAACCCAGATATATAGGGGATTTTTAAGGAAATTATAAATTACTAAAATTGACTCCAGAAAACGAATAAAAACATATTGCAAGAAATTAAGAGGGTTATTAAAGACTCTCCTTCTCCCTTTCCAATGTCAGGGTCACCCAGATGATTTTATAGGGGAGTTCTCTCCAAACTTGAAGAAATAAGCTACCACAGAGCCCAGTGAAAGAAGGAAAGCTGTCACAGTTACCAAAACGTGTTGAAGATAGTTCCACAAATGAAAACTGTAGGCCAATAATAATGGGGGAATCTTAAATGCAGCATTATGGTAGTACGTGAATGTATGATGCAAACAACTAGGGTTCATCCAGGAATGTCAAGAGGGTTCCCTATTTAGAAACTTAATAATGTAATAGAACAAAAGAGAAAAGTCATATGCTCATTTTATTAGATTTGAAAAGATATGTGACCAAATTCAATATTCATCCTTATTTTTAAAAATAAAATATTAGCAAAATAAGGATAAATTAATATTTTCTTGACAGGACTAAAAGTAAATCTCAAATCAAAGGCTAGGCTCATCCTCGGTAAGTAAGCTTCTCATTCAAGTCAGGAACAAAACAGCGATGCCCACTAACATTACCATTATTTAACAGAAGCTTCTTATTCAAGCCAAAATAATTATGTAAGAGTATGAATAACAGATAATTTTGCCTTTTTCTTTCCAGTATTTATCATTATATGCAGAATAAATCGTTATATTCCTGGGAAAAGGAAGAGAAGCAACTTAAAGTCTATTAGATAAAATAAGAGAATTTAGTTATGTGGCTAGCTACACAGTTTAAGAAATTCAAGAAAGGTACCACCTTCATGGATCACAGAGATTTTGTCTGTATGTAGAATAAGTATGACCTTCGGGGAAGGATGCTACCTTAGTGCAGTTCACCATGACTTGGAACTCTGCATCTTTCAAAAATAATAAATCTTTAGACGAGAAAGAACCTGCCAAGCAAAGATTCCTCATTTGTGTGCCAAACCACACCATCAACTCTATTGTAATGAGCCACTTGGGAGCTCATTTTTTCCAAGAGTTGAGAAGAAAACAGTATTTTAGGGCACTGATACATTTTTTTGGACCAGAATCAGTATATGGTGCAATGCGCTCTTATTGCCCCGTGACTGGATGGAGACCAGCCAGCTCTTCATTGCAGCATCCTTAGCCTCTTCCTTCCGATCCATAGGCATCTTTGGCAAGAGAGTCCTGAAAAGTCTCATGTGCTCTCTTTTACATGATAAATTTCTCAGCTGGAAATACCAGAACCCTACCATTGATATCATGATGTAAGCAAGATTAGTATTTGAAAGTATGCCAAAAGTGAAGTTATTAAATTTAGATATATAGGTATTAATGAGAATGGCTTCTATTTTGGAAGAAATCAAACATCCCATTTGAATGGTAACCTAAACGTACAATTTCTTTACACATGGTGTTGCCGGTATATAATCTTGATAAAGTCCACTATTTTAAATTATTTCCATCATGTAGAAAGTAAAACTTTTCCAGGGTATCTGTATATGATTTTATGGGTAACCAAGCAAATTCATGTTAAATTGACTCGTTTAATCTTCATAATAATCCCATGAGTAAGATAGTGTCATTTTATTTTTATCATATGGGAAAGTTGAAACTTAAAAAGATTAAGGAATTTGCCCACATTCTTACAGTTAGTAAGTGAAGAGTTAGATCTCAAGCCTGATTTTTTTAAGTTCAAATGAAAAATATATTTGACCACATCAACAAACAAAAATGTATTATATAAAAAAGTATAACAATATATGTAATAAATAAAAGACAAAAATTTAAAATAATATAATTACAAGTTTGCATTAAATATTCTCCAGTATAATGCATTTAAATGTGGAGAACACTTTTTTCTTTTGTACAAAAAACAAATCAAATGTTAAAACAGGCCCACTTAAAATTCATACAAAAACTTGAATGAAAATTCATGTAAAACTTGTCCACACTTACAAGGACAAAATTTACCTGAGCACCCATTTTTCAAATGCAAAGGCCATGAAACTATCAATAATTGAAACTCACTTCTCCTTTCTGCGCTGTTCAAGCTCCCATAGTGATAGGTATGATTTTTGAGTTATATGTTTAAATTGCTGTTATGTCTGAGTCTTTCTGATGTTGTTAATATAGAATGTATCCACTAAAATTTGAACGTATATTTAGAAAGTTATCCGTAAAACAGTCTCTACTTTAATTAACTTCTCTTTACAAAGGAAAAAGTGTTATACTTAGAAAATGGCCATTACATCCAATGGTGTGTCAGTAAGAAGACCTAAGATTCCCAAACAGTATGCATTATCAATCGTATTAGAAGATCTAAGAAACCATATAGGGAGAAAAAAAACCCACAAATGTAAAAAGTTTATAATTCTGAAGACTATAAAATTGAATTGAGTTAAAACATTAAATACAATTATTGAATTAAAGAAATGCAATAATAGGCCATTAACATCTGAACTTAAATGTATACCAATGCTACTAGCACAACAATACAAGAAGTAGGTAAACCTTTTTACGTAAACCGTGAACGTCTACATGGAAGTTATGATTCAAATTAAAGAAAAAAAAAGAACTCTTATCAAGTGCAGATCTTTGGATTCCAGACATTATTTTATATTCCAGGACAACGGTACAGAATGATTCTTTCAACTATTCTTTTTTCTTTAACTGGTTCTGGGACTTCAAACTGCACCCTTCTGGTATTAATTCAACTTGAACCCTTGGAGTTACTGGTAAATTTGAATCTGGAACGATAACTTTGTTTTTCCTCCTGTTCAGAAAATTTACCGCAAAGGTTGGGATGAGATGAAGATGAGCTGCGATGTGCGGCTGGATGCCATCCCCATCCAGGCTGCCAAGGCCTCCAGGGAGATTGCCAGTGACGTAAGTGTGGCCTTGTTTAACACCCCAGTTTTTTAAGCAAACGCCCTAGGTGCATCAGGAGTTTGCTGTGTGATCCATCTACTTTGTTTTTCCATCTCCAGTATAAGTACAAGCTTGACCACGAGAAGCAGAAGGGACACTACGTGGGTACCCTCACAGCCAGGGATGACAACAAGATCCGCTGGGCGCTCATAGCTGGCAAGATCCAGAATGAAAGAGAGTACCGGCTGCACTGGGCCAAGTGGAAGTCTAAGTTCCAGAGCCCTGCGGACATGCTTTCCATCACACATTCTAAACAAAGCCAGGATCTGGTCAGCGACATTGATTATCGCAATTACCTGCACCAGTGGACATGCATGCCTGACCAGCAAGACGTGATTCAGGCCAGGAAAGCCTATGACCTGCAAAGCGATGTGAGTGTGCTGCATGTCAGCCTGAGCTCTTCCTTCATGTGTCTGTGATGCCCAGAATATTGATGTCATTAAACCCTTGCATCATTTCTTCTTTTAGACCTTATAGTGTGGTATCAAGATCACCAGAGCCACGAAGGATCTAGACTTTGTATCAAGAAATAAATGGTAGTGGGTGTATAGTTGTTAATTGTATCAGGTTTAAGACAACTACTGTGAAAATATTATTTCTATAGAATTTAAGTAGCCACAGAGGTTTAAATTGTAAGTAAAGTATTGGCAGTCCATGGAGAGAATGTATGCCCAGATAGGCTGTTTTCATTGACACAGTATTTTAAAATTTTGAATTAAGTTGTCAAGGTTTTTTTTTTAACATTTTTTTATCAAGTTATAGTCATTTTACGGTATTGTGTCAAATTCCAGTGTAGAGCACAATTTGTCAGTTATACATGAACATACATATGTTCATTGTCACATTTTTTTTTTTTGCTGTGAGCTACCACAACGTCTTATATATATTTCCCTGTGCTATACCGTATAACCTTGTTTATCTATTCTGCATATGCCTGTCAGTATCTACAAGTTTTGAATTCCCAGTCTATCCCTTCCCACCCCTCCTGGCAACCACAAGTTTGTATTCTATGTCTATGAGTCTGTTTCTGTTTTGTATTTATGTTCATTTTTTTTTTTTTTAGATTCCACATATAAGTGATCTCATATGGTATTTTTCTTTCTCTTTCTGGCTTACTTCACTTAGAATGACATTCTCCAGGAACATCCATGTTGCTGCAAATGGCGTTATGTTGTCGTTTTTTGTGGCTGAGTAGTGGTCCATTGTATAAATATACCACATCTTCTTTATCCAGTCATCTGTTGTTGGACATTTAGGCTGTTTCCATGTCTTAAGTTGCCAAGGTTTTTAAATCAAGTAATTTTGCAAATAAATCAGAGATTTCCCATTTCTATTGAAAAGTCAGAGGATGCATCTCTGGACATGCATTACCCCTTGGCATGAATAACCTGGAGCTGAACTGAGGCTACTTCCCTTTAAGTAGCAAATATGTCCCCCAGTTTGTCATACCACCTGGCCTCATAGTTAATTTCCTTTTGTTATTTGTCTGGCTGCTTGAGTGTGTTATTCTTAAATTGCATTTCTCCATCAGGCCACGGATAGAATAAATGTGACTAGGGGAGCTGACTTCTTCCTGGTCTTGTTTTCACAGGCTATTTACAAGGCTGACTTGGAATGGTTACGTGGGATCGGGTGGATGCCAAATGATTCTGTTTCCGTCAATCATGCCAAACATGCTGCAGATATCTTCAGTGAGGTACTCTAAGATTTTATCGTGCCATTCAGCACATTTCCTAAGAGACTGAACAAAAACACATGAGCCAAAATGCAGTCATTCCCTGTCAGCAATCCTGCAATTTCAGTTGCTGTCATTTAAGTCAGATGTACATTTCCGCCAAATAATCCTGTACTGTCCCTATAGCTTTATGGGACCACATCCATAATATAATATCCAGCACACTCACCGATGCTTGGAATTGTATAAATGGAAAACTTCTTTTGTCAGCCATAGCAGTATACTTGAGAGAAGTTTGTCCAATTGAAAAGAAAAATGCATTGGATACACCTAATGATACGCTACATGACTTGGGGAGCTAAGCAAACCTGCTGCTTTAAAATATGTGGAAAGCATAAGAATTCAACCCACTTGTTAAAAAACAAAATGCTAAGAAGAAAACCAAGTTGCCGAGAAGGTGTCATTGAAATATGGCACTGTACGTGTCTAGTAGAGAAGGATCCTTACATGCAGCTTACCTTTCTCAGCTCACACAGGACCAGAGACTACGACCGTCTAAAAGATCATTTCTTTCCCACAGAAAAAGTATCGCACAAAAATAGAGACTCTCAACTTTACTCCTGTTGATGACAGAGTTGATTATGTAACAGCAAAACAAAGCGGAGAAATCCTAAATGATGTAAGTACATGACTATCATCCTAATTTGCTCAGTTGGGAAGGTGCCGTGTCCAGAGCTTCTCCACCTGCTTATGCTCAGTGTGCAACCATTGTCTGAGATACAGATTATTAACACTGAGATGACTGATGCTGACATTTGCTTGGACAACATAGGGTTTTCTTAACATCAAGTAATTTACCCGCTTGCCTCTCATTTCTAGATTAAATATCGAAAAGAATGGCATGACACCAAGTCAAAATACACCCTCACAGAAACCCCACAGTTGCACGCTGCCCAGGAGGCAGCTCGGATACTGGACCAGGTATGGCTTTTATCTGAGTGCCTGGCACTTTGTATGGGGATGGAAGACCATAATGTAACTGTAGGAGACCTACCCTCCATGCTGACTCCTCGATTTAACCCTTTGTTGTGGCTTTTTCTGTCTTTTAGTATCTCTACAAGGAAAGCTGGGAGAAACAAAAAGCCACAGGTTACATTTTGCCTCCAGATGCTGTGCCGTTTGTTCATGCCCATCACTCTAGTGATGTTCAGAGCGAGGTAATTTATTCTGATATAACTGCTCTTCACAAAGGCTGGACCTGGCCTGTGCAGGAACCCAGTTATGTTGTTAAGGCATAGCACCATGGACAGTTCCTTGTTGGCTGGAAGCCGAGCTGGGCTTGGGGATGATTGGAGGATCTGGTCCCTTCTGGGCCTTTTCCCATGGGCTTTTGGCTTTTTTTTTTTTTCCCCCTTGGCTTCTTTAGAAACTATTGCTTGAGTTCTTTATTTTTTTCTTCTATTCTCTGCTTCCCTAAAATCTCTAGGCCTTCGAATAAAATACTGCTAGAATTAGAAAATAAGTGTATATTTTTCTACTTTTAAATTGATATTTCTTCATACCTATCTATTTGTTTCAATGTCTTTTGACATTTTTTATTGGGGGAGTAACACAGAAAGTTAGGAGACTGAATTTGCTGATGTTTCAAGCCCCCTTGCCTTCTGTGCTTGTCAAAGCTGATGGAACCTTTGTTCTTCCTCCCACCAGCTGAAATACAAAGCTGACCACGTAAAGCAGAGAGGTCATTATGTTGGTGTTCCGACGATGAGAGATGATCCTAAACTGGTTTGGTTTGAGCATGCGGGCCAGATTCAGAATGACAGACTATACAAAGAGAGCTATCATAAAACAAAGGCCAAAGTCAATATACCTCCTGATATAGTGTCAGTGGTAGCAGCCAAGGAGGGACAGAGCCTGGTCAGTGATATTGATTACCGCCATTACCTGCACGAATGGATATGTCACCCTGACCAGAATGATGTTATTCAGGCAAGGAAGGCCTATGACCTACAGAGTGATGTAAGTGATTTTTGTTTCTTAATTATGTAGGAATGCATGATATCCTCTGAGAATTATAAGCAGCATCCTGGAGCCACCAGTCTTTGGAATTTGGAACCACAAATATTTAGTTTATTCCCAGAAGGGAATTGAGGCTGGATATGAAGTAGAGAAAGGCTGGGAGCAGTGATGGACAGCTTTGCCTACTGAGTGTGCATTTCTGAATAACTTTCAGTCTATTTTTTAAAAATCTGCTGCTTTTGTACCATCTCTGCCATCAACAACTCCTCACATTTGCATGGAAAATTATCAATGATTTAAAATAATAATTGGCTTGGGTGGGAACTGAGATTGATTTGGAATTTTGACAATGTTGATGATAGTATAGTCAAGGACCTGGGAATGCCCCATTCTTGCTTTGCCAAGCATCTCATTCCTCAAAGCATTTGTGAAGGAGTTGCTTGCAATGAATCAAAGTGGACACAAAGGACTGATGAGCTACATGAGGGCCCAGAATCCCTTACGCAGAGGTTTGGTAAACCTGAGATAGAGAATATATCTCAGGCCACCTCCCACTGAAGCCTGGACCAGGATCTCAGCCTGCCACCAGCAGTCTGTAGGGAGCAGAAGCACAGTGCATCAAGGTGATGCTCCAGTGCACCAAGGAACTAACCCTGCTGGGGTCATCTCATCATGACTGAAACAGGAACGGGAAGTCATGGACTGCCTACAGCACAGGGGCTGAACTTGAACATCCCACCTCACTGGTCACTGCAGCAGGATGACCACTGTGGAACTTTAATCAGATTAGCAACTCCTCTTCATTTCGTGTGGGGTGGCCTGAGAAAAGCCAGGAATTGAGGACGGGGAAGGGTAGAGACAGGCTTTGTTGGAGGGATGTCTCCCCCTGCCCTACAATACATGAGCATTTACTTGTGTAATTTCCTTTATTTAGTCTAAATGCCCCACGTACTTCTACATAACTATATATACCAAGTCCATCTAAAACTATAACTTCCTTGGTAAAACCTTTTCTTATGCTCAGAGCTGAAAATAACTGTTTGCTACCCTTAACTCTGACAGCATTTGAGCGGTCTTGCTCTCACAGCACTTATACTTTCCATTTTGTAAATAACTTCTCTCTACACTTAGATGCCTTCTTTATACTTATCCCTCAAGTCACCTTGCATAGTTCCTCACTCATAGTAACAGGCTCAAGCAGTACTTCTCGGGTGTATAGATTTCACCATGACTGAATCACTGAGATGACAGCCAGTAGAGAGAAAGCCTTAAAAAGCTTCTGAAAAAAATTATTTCTAACCTGTCTGTCATCCTGTGTCTGAGTCATTTATACTTCTTGTTCCCTTGCTCTCAGAATATCTACAAATCAGACCTGGAGTGGCTCCGAGGCATTGGCTGGATCCCTCTGGATTCTGTGGACCATGTGAGGGTTACCAAGAACCAGGAAATGGTGAATCAGGTACCCAAAGCCTTTCTTACGTAAAGCCTGGCTCCTCACCTGCTGTGCGGGGATGGGAAGGGGAACACCTGCCTCAATCGTCTCCATTTCTTTGCAGATAAAATATAAGAAAGATGCTCTTGCCAACTATCCTAACTTTACAAGTGTGGTAGATCCTCCAGAAATTGTTTTGGCCAAGATTAATGCAGTCAACCAAAGTGATGTAAGTTTGCTTTGTGTATGATGAGGTACAGAGACTGGGGATTTAGTTGTCTGTTGTTGAACAAACTTGCTTAACTCCAGATAATTGCTTGTCAGAAAATGGAAATAAATTATAAGATAACCTCTGGGGCAGGATATTTTAGAAGTCACTAGTAAGTGACATACTGTACCCACTTTTCAAAAATATATTATTGTTCAAAATATTCCATTATATTAGTTATAATATAAATGATATATCATATAATGAAATTTAAGCAGTTGGTTAATCTCTAAATGTAGACCGATTATTATATTCCTAGGTAAAGTCTTATGAAACTTTAAATATACATTTAGAGTAATCAAAGGTTTTATTTTGTTCTCTCTCCTTAGGTAAAATATAAAGAAACATTTAATAAATTAATAAAGGGCAAGTATATATTTTCTCCAGATACACCATATATCACCCACTCCAAAGACATGGGAAAACTCTACAGCACCGTAAGTTCCACTTTATGTGATGTACAGCAATGTTCCTAATTTTAAGCACTTGTCAGTATTCACGCTCTTTGCTGATTTTGTGAACTGAACTTATAAGGAGAGCTATTATTTTTGTTGTATTTAGTCTTGTTTATTGGAAGTAGCATGTTATTTCGGGACTAGTGTTTACCCAACTGGCATTTTTTGAGCCCCTGTGATATTCCAGGCACTGTGGGAGGCACTGAGGAGCTAATGATCAATGAGACAAGTCCTTCAGGAGCCCCTGCAAGCGAGAGGGACATTTCACAGAAACAGACAATAACATAGCAAGCGCTATACCAGCTCTGAGTGCACGTTGGACTGAGCCAACTCCCAACACAGAGAAGAGAGGAAAGGCTGGTCCCTCTTTAGCAATCATGTACAAATATCTCCAGCCAACAACTGGAGGACTCGCCCTTCAGATTTTAATTCAGCGAATCTAAAGGGTGAATATGTGTGTATGCCCAATGGGAAACAATCTTTGATGATTCTCTCCCTGTGTGCAAATTTGTTTTCACTTTTATGAGAACTTTAAACATAGTTAAACTCTGTTAGAAAGTTCCTCAGAGCCTGTAGATTTAATCTGCCACAAGCCAAAAGACTGCTCTATTCTTAGATAGGCACAGTAATGGCTATAAATGAAGATATAAGCTTTGCCTTTAAACATAAATATTTTACCTTGAGTTTGCCACTTTCTTTTGAGTGGCATCTGAAAGAAGTTGAAAGCAAACTTTTGTTGATACTTATTTCTTTGTCCTAGATACTGTATAAAGGGGCGTGGGAGGGAACCAAGGCCTATGGCTATACCTTGGACGAACGATACATTCCCATTGTTGGAGCCAAGCATGCCGACTTTGTGAACAGTGAGGTCAGTAGGTCTTTTTCCTTTCAGGGGTTTGAGAGTCTTTAAGGGGTCCCAAGGGGGCTGGATAGAAAACCCCGCTGATTCTCAATGTTGTACCTTACTTCACAGCTTAAATACAAAGAGACATATGAGAAGCTGAAGGGTCACTACCTGGCTGGAAAAGAAATCAGTGAGTTCCCCAGCGTGGTTCACTGTCTGGATTTCCAAAAGATGAGGAGTGTGGTAAGCAAAGTTCACTTTAACAGAGGATTTGCATTATCAGTCTGCCTATTTATGGTTCAAGATTAGCTGAGGGATGGGAGGGTGAGGAATGAACCAGTCTTGACTTTCCCCCACCCCTGCCAGTTAGCCTCGTGCACCTTTAACATCTATGAGTCTTCACCCTTTGCCTCCCTTCCCTACTATCAAACTCAGTGAGGGCTCTGTATTTGCAAAAAAGAGAAAACCTTTGTTTTCTTTACTCTTTGTTATATAAGGATGGGAAATTTTTAAAGAAGAAGACTATGTTAAAGTATCATTTTTTTAAACTTAGTATTTTCTAAAGTGTTTTCTATATTGAAAACAAGACTCTAAAAGAGATTTGATCAGAATAATTTACATTTAATTCCTTTCTTATTTTTGTTTTTAAAATACATTATTCTTTAGTTGAACTACAGAAGACAGTATGAGGACACCAAAGCAAATGTTCACATCCCCATTGATATGATGAATCACGTGCTGGCTAAAAGGTGCCAGTACATCCTCAGTGACCTGGAGTACCGACACTACTTCCACCAGTGGACGTCCCTTCCAGAAGAACCCAATGTCATTCGGGCCCGAAATGCCCAGGAGATCTTGAGTGAGGTATGATGTCCTTTCTGCAGTTGACCAAATGGCAGGCTTCACCCAGCCCTGCCTGGAGCTCCCATGCTCCCTAAACCCTGCTGCTTTTCAGTACAAAGTGGCACAAGTAACCATTTTCGGTGTAAGCATCCTCTTGGAGCAAAGACACCTGTTTAAATATTTAATCTCTTTAACACTAGACTAAACGGAGCTATTGCTCTCCTCCTAAACTTCTTCAGGCCATGGCATTAAAGAACCTCCAGCCGCTGAGAAACCCACCCTATGACCACTCAGTACTAAGCACAGCCACAGGCAAATAGGAAATTATCAAATGCTCAGTTGTATGTTCAGTTAGTACCTGTCACCTTTCACTGTTCCTTCTTTCCTGCAGAACGTGTATAAAAATGACCTGAATTGGCTGAAAGGCATTGGATGCTATGTTTGGGATACACCCCAGATCCTCCACGCCAAGAAATCATATGACCTCCAGAGCCAGGTCAGCCGTCTTCCTAGAAGGACTGGCTCTCTGTGGATTGATGGACTCCATGGTGCTCTCAGTGGGGGGATAGCAGGGCTGCCCCGTGCCCAGGCGGAGAGAGCGGCGTTGACAGTGAATGATCCAAGGGAACCAAAGGCCCCTGCCCAATAAAACCTTGCCTGGTGGCCTGCTCTGGTGCCAGCCTTCCTCAGTTAGAGTCTCTGCTGTGGTTTAAGGCATAGGCAGTTTATAACAGCAAGTTATATGTAAAGGCATACTTTGACCAGAAGTAGTTAGATTTTGAAGTAAAGCATAGATATTTGGAAAATTCCCCAGCAGAAATTCAGCTCTGAAAGGGCAGACAAATGGAATGTTGACACTGAGGGGCTGCTGTCAGAGATGGACTACAGGCATGGAAAAGACAGAACGAAGAAGGGACCTGGCAAAGACCCAGATCCCACTGTTGGTCAAGAGAAACTGTTAGTTTACAGCCATTCACAGTCTGCGGGACTGTACAACCGTAGCCTCTTTCTTAGGATGAGAGCAGAAACCCAGAAATGAAAGCACTGCTAAGTTGGCACAAACAGCTAAAGCTGATGGCAGACCTGTGTCTTACCATTTTCAGTGACTTTTCTTTTTCTTCACAGATACAATACACGGCAGCAGGGAAAGAAAATCTACAAAATTATAACCTGGTCACAGATACACCGCTTTACGTGACTGCTCTTCAAAGCGGCATTAATGCCAGCGAGGTGCGTCTTCCTCGTACTTCTCTTCCTGGACGAGCGTTACTGTCTTTACATATTTTCAAACAAAAAAGAGTAACCTATCCCTTTTTGTCTGTAGGTGAAATATAAAGAAAATTATCATAAGATAAAAGACAAATATACAACAGTTCTAGAAACAGTGGATTATGACAGAATCAAGAATCTGAAGGACATTTATAGCAGTGTGAGTTGAGTTCTTATTCTTTTCTCTGTATTTGAGTTTTTCAACCTTTTAAGAGACAGTAAGAGAATAAAAGGGACAGGCATCCTTACCTCGAAGGTTTTTCCAATCCTTTTCCTAGACTGCTAAACTTCTACTTTCTTTCCTAAGTCCTCTTAGTTACAATCGAATAAGCCCCAGTTTGAATAGTGCGCTATTTCATGCAGTTGAGTCAAATTCAGCAACTCCTTTATTGCAAACAGGTACTGTTGGAGCTATTCTTTATTGACCCTGAACTTGTTTTTCCTGGCTTCTCCTGTGGCCAGAGCAACAAAGGCACTCATTTGTTCTCCTCTACACTGGTTAATTCAACAAACATCTTAAAACTTTATTTTGAAATAATTTTAGATTTGCAGAAAAATTGCAAAAATGGTACAAAGAATTCCTGCATACTTTCCTTGGTAGTACAACTACCAAAACTAAGAAATCACATTAAACATTGTTACAGTGTTAATTATAGACTTTGTCCAGATTTCAGCAGTTTTTCCACTAATGTGCGTTTCTGTGCCAGATGCCAGTCCAGGATCCCACACTGCATCTGGTTGGCATAATCTTTAGTCTCTTCCAATCTGGTAATTTCTCAGTTTTTCCTTGTCTTTTCCTGATCTTGACACTTTTGAAGAATACTGGCCAGTTATTGTGTAGCATGTTTCCCAGTTTGGGTTTATCTGATGTTCTCTCGTGATTAAATTAAAGGTATGCCTCTGGCAAGAATAACTCAGAAGTGATGTGCCCTTCTCAGCACATCACAGCAGGTGGTACATGATGTCAGTAACTGGTGAGGTTGACCTTCATCGCTTGGTGCAGGTTGCTGTCTGCTGAGATTCTCCACAGTAAAGTTACTACTTTACCTTTCTTATTAATAAATATCTTGGAGAAGATCCTTTGGGATTATGCAAATATCCTGTTTCTCCTCCATCTTTCTTTCATATGTTTTAGCCTCCAGTGATAGATCCTACCTGCAATAATTATTGCTGTGGGATATGCCTACTAGTGATTTTCTGTTTCCCTCAATCCTTCCACATTTATTAATTGAAATTCTTCCATAAGGAATAGCTGTTCCTCCTCCATTGTTGGTTTGCCTATTACTTATTTATAAAAGCATAGGCTCATGGGTATTTATTTTATTCTATGAGAGAGAGTCTAATGCTATTGTTATTTACTTTGTTGCTCAAATTGTTTCAGCTTTGGCTATTGGGAGCTCCTTCAGGGTGGCTCCTGTGTCCCTTTGGTATGCCCTCATATTGTGGGGTTTGAGCACTTCCTCACTTCTTGGCACCACAAGATGCTCCAGGCTCATCTTGTATTTCCCCTATTCCAGACCTAGAATCAGCCACCTCCCCAAGGAGTCCTGGTTTACTTTATTGGAGAATGGCATTTCAAACCAAGAGCTAAGTGCTAGGTGTGCTCCTTGCTCTTGGGATGTCGTTGCTACTAGGTCCTTTAAGTGGACAGAGCTTAGAAATATGTCTGTGTGTACTAACCCATGTATTCACTGTATGCATCCATATCTGTTTTTGTTTCTATTACTTGTCTAACCGTATCTATATTTTAAAACCAAAAGTTCATACTGATACCGCCAATGCAATTCAGCACCACAGGATTCATTCTGGCCTTCACCCTTTCCTTATTGGTAATTTATTTTTCCAACTTGTAACTTTCTACTTCCTTTCCAGTAAAAAGCTTGGTCTCATTATCCTATTATATATTTACTTATTTGTGCAACACTTGTATGCACATAAAGTATTTTCAGAATTTCTAACACATACTCCTGTGAGAAAAAATTTACTGACTAGAGTGCAGTATTTTGTGAACAGTTATTTTTGTCCATAGCCTTAGAGTGTCCAGGCAAAATACCATCTTCCAAAATAACTTAAAACAGTTGTTTTCTTCGCTGCTTCCTTCACTGTAGTCTTTTCATGCATTTGTAAAATATTTAGATTTATTTGTTACATTGTGCATTCCATTTTAATCCCCTCCCCATTCTGGTTGATTCCCTGGTTGTTTGTTTTAATTTGCATACAGTAAATTTCACTCTTCATGGTATGTAATACTATGTCTTTTAACAAATGTATAGAGTCATGTATTCACCATGACAGTCAAGATACAGAAAAATTCCGTATCACCTCCAAATTTCCCCCTCGCTGCCCCTCTCCTCTCTTCTGGCATCCACAGAGCTGTTTTCTGTTTCTATAGTTTTACCTTTTCCAGAATGACATGTAAATGGAATTATATAGTATGTGCCATTAGGCCTGGCTTCTTTCTCTTAGCAAAATGCATTTATGTATTATGCACATTTGTGCCTACATCAGTAGTTTATTCTTTTTATAGAGAAACGGTATTCCAAACCACAGTTTGTTTTTCCATTCACAGCTGAAGGACATCTGAGTTTCTAGTTTTCAACAATTATGAATAAAGCTGCCAAGCACATTTGCATATGGGTTTTTGTGTGTGCATTACTTTTTATTTCTCCTGGATAAATAAATACCTAGAAGTGGAAACATTTTTTGAGCTCTCACTTGCCACATAAAAGTAGGAAAACGTAAATATATACATTTTTAATGTTAGTGGTTTTCATCCTCTAGACCTATAGAGAAATGAATATGGCATCGAAACCTCCGATACTGTCAAACTGCGATAAGCGCTATGGTGGAGAACAAAATAATGGACTCTGAAATTATGGTCATGGCCTTAAGCCAGTTCTTCCCTTAGGAGTTCTTCGACCCTGCAGAGTGAGAAGATCCGGAGGTTGTTAGGGAGTATCTGAGAAGGACAGAAACAGGAAAATTCTGCTGCTCAGAAGCTGGCCAGGTTGTTTCTATATTCACAAGCAGATTTCTAACCCCTACAGAACCTGTACAAGGAGGCCTGGGATAAAGTGAAAGCCACCAGCTACATCCTGCCTTCCAACACCATGTCCCTGACACACGCCAAGAACCAGAAGCATCTGGCCAGCCACGTAAGTTGAGTACCAGTGTGGTAGTCTTCCCGCCACCTTTTGCCTTCCCTGCTCTCCACACCCAGAATTTTTCTGGCTGATCCCTATGTTGCCAAAAGTATCCCCTAGCACTCCCAAAGGGGCACACCAGCGACTAATTCCAGGTGCTTACTCCCCACAAGGGCTGTGGGCTTACAATTCCTCTCCAGGGCCCTGAGGTCCAGAAAGAGTCACAGACACTTCCATGAAAGACACAGGTGTGAACCTTTAGGCTGCCTGCCTGTGAATGACATGGATGGATACTCTGTTTTAGCCAAAAGCAGGAATAGAAGGAGGACATAATATACCATTGAAAGTAGACTCTTTTTCAATAGAATGATTTGGGCTTTGGTATAAAAATAAACCAGTGAATGTGATAACTATTACACTCAGCCCCAAATACATGATTGAAAAGTAAATAGTCATCTTTATGAAATACAAAAATTTAAAAATTTTTTGAAATTTTATCTTTTAAAGCAGAACTTTTCTTAAGTATAGACATAATTGTTTTTAAAAGAATCCTAAATCACACGAGCTGTTCAGATAGTCTTATCACTTCTAACCCTTTATGCCTAAAAGATTCTTCTGTAAAAATCTTTTATTATAAAATTACCTATAACCTTCGTAGCAGTTCTGATAAGCCTAGTTCTCTTTCAGAAACTTGACCTCTATTAGAAATTTATTTTGTATTGCAAATCCACACACACACACAGACAACTGAAGTTTTGTGAATTCCTTTGGACATCACTATTTTACAGAAGAGAACTTACTGCTACACTGAAGACAATGCACTCCTGATTTTTCAATTTCCTTCACTTAAGTGCTAGTGACCCAGGAAATTGATTTCACTACCCTCTGGTGGGCCTAGAGAGTCATAGTTTTGAAAAAGACTTTGTTAGACAAGATAAGGAATTACTTGAATTTTTTTACCCAGGGGGAAAACTAAATATGTATAATTTTTCCCAGACCCAACTCTGTTTAGAAGATTGCAAACAGACTAGCCCAAAGGAGCAAACTTTTCATTTGGGAAGAGAATTTTTGTAGATAGAATTCAGAAAGCTCAACAAAAGGTTTTCTTTTAGTTGTGAAAAAAGTCACAGAGGCAGGATTCTCTCAGCAAATCATTCTTGGAACAAAATTGGACCAGAGAAATGAATTTTTTTAACATTTTTTATTGATTTATAATCATTTTACAATGTTGTGTCAAATTCCAGTGTTCAGCACAATTTTTCAGTCATACATGGACATATACACACTCATTGTCACATTTTTTTCTCTGTGAGCTACCATAACATTTTGTGTAAATTTCCCTGTGCTGTACAGTATAATCTTGTTTATCTATTCTACAATTTTGAAATCCCAGTCTATCCCTTGCTGCCCTCCGCCCCCTTGGCAACCACAAGTCTGTATCAGAGAATTAATTTTTTAAAGAAGGATTCCAATTTTAGTTTAAAAAGATGTCTTTGCTATCTTCTTTATAACTGAGGAATGGCTTAAACATAAGGACCATGTGAATGTTCTGGAAAATTCTGATGGGAATTTTGTTTGGTTTCCAGTCAGTGAAGGGCTTGGCTTAATTGGAATTCTGACATGAAAACTCCTGTCTGTCTGTCTGTCTGTCTCTGTCTTTTTTCTTTTTCCTTTTTCTTTTTTATTACTGAGATGTGGTCCTCTGAGTTGTGAGAGAATTATTATTTCATCATGTGCTAAGAGACTGGATCCCTTACCTCCTAATTCATGAAATCATGGAGCATTAATTAATAGGCAGTATGGCTTAAGAACTAGACGTTGGTTTTCCCACAGAAGTTAGTTGCACTGTGTTTTTGGAAAACCTTGTAGAAACTGAAATTCAAGTATTGAGTCTCTTAAGCATCAGGCTTGTCAGTTATTAAAAACAAAGAAATTCCTGAGCACATTTTTCATCTTTCATTTATGGTTAAGAAAAACAAAGCCAGTATCACAAAAGAGATTATTTTAAAATTATATGATCTTTAGAATTAGTTGTAGTTACAGTTGGAGTACTAGTATTACTATGGGAGTTTTAAAAATGGTCCCTAAAGGACTTTTATGTGTAGTCTGATCTAATCCCCAGGGCAATCCTGTGGCAGGTTCCAATGCCACCTCTGCCTCTGCACAGACAAGGAAATGAGCTTGGGAAGTGGTGGCCCCGAGGTGGCCAATCTCAGAGTCGGGTCCTGTTATGAAGTCTCATGCTCCTTTAACAAAATGCATCAATTGCTTACCAAAACTATGTTTCTCTCTTTGTCTTTTCTCTCTTTAGATCAAATATCGGGAAGAATATGAAAAATTCAAAGCTCTTTATACTTTACCCAAAAGTGTTGAGGATGATCCGAACACAGCTCGGTGCCTCCGAGTTGGCAAGTTTAACATTGATGTAAGTGATCCAAAGGCTGACTTCAAATTGAAGCCAAGGGATACAGCCACATCCTATAAATCAGAATGTGTTCTATTCAGCAGCACATATGGCACTGATTGTGCACATGTGAAGACGCTAAGCGTTATTTTAGCCCATGCTGCTTCTCCCCACCCCATGAATCTCTAGAAAGTGTTAGAAACTTCCAGTCCCCATCCTTCCCCCAACTGATTGCTGCGAGTTGGCTACCCTGACTGCTCTGGCATCTACAAAAGGCACGTACCGCCATGATTCCTTGCATAATTCCCCGTGTAATTGGCATGTTATGGTCTTCACAGCGCCTGTACAGGTCAGTTTATGAGAAGAACAAGATGAAAGTCCACATAGTGCCTGACATGGTAGAGATGGTTACCGCTAAGGATACTCAGAAGAAAGTCAGCGAGATAGACTACCGCCTACACCTCCATGAGTGGATCTGCCACCCCGACTTGCAAGTCAACAGCCACGTCAGGAAGGTCACAGACCAGATCAGCGACGTAAGCCCATTCTTATGAAGGTTCCCCCTTACCCAGCCCCAAGCGCCCACCCTGAAGAGAGACAGACTCACCTGTTTCTCCACCTCAGCCCTCTCCCAGCATCACTTTCCTATATACCCGTGTGTCTGCCTGGAATTCAGAGCTGTCCCTGGAAGCAGGGCTCTGCGTGCCGATGTCTCCAGGACACCCTTGGCCTTGTTGTATAACGTCTTACTTTTCATTCCATAAAGTCATCCCGGGTCTAAGGGGCATCCACGTCTTTGGTGTTAAAGTTACAGTCAAATTTTAGCTTCCTGATCCCCTCTATCTGTTGCAATCTTCTAGATTGTGTACAAGGATGACCTCAACTGGCTGAAAGGCATTGGTTGCTATGTTTGGGACACTCCTGAGATTCTCCATGCCAAGCATGCTTATGATCTACGCAACGATGTGAGTTTGCCTTGTTTTTTTGGTTAAGCGTGTTTCCTTCTCTACATAGTCTAGAGTCAAGGGGAGAGTATGTAAGATACAGACATTGTCACAGCCAGCTGTGTCTTAAGTGGGTTGAGGATGGCTGAGCTGGACGAAGATGCTGAGGAGGAGAGCAGTCTCTTCTCAGGAATGCAGACGATGCAGATGAGCTGTGCATTGTCCTCTGGTGGAGAAGGGACCCGGCTCTTTTCTCCCCTTTTGCACTATTTTGGGTATATTAATGAGCATATAATTCTCATTATTAGAAAAATCTCATTTGTCAGGAGTTTGTGGTACTGTAGACAGGATATATTTATAAAGAGAGGATTTACTAGGCAAAACAATATTGTAGTCAAGATTTTAGTAAGAAAGCAAATATTCCTAGGAAAGCCATTGTCAAGCCTCCTAGAAGACTCTAGAAGAGCCATGTGACTATAAGTATTGATTATGCTGATTGTTATAAAATTCAAATGCATTTCTGGTCTGTTGAATAAGTGCTAATGTATGTAAATGCCCTGAGTTAAAAGCAACCAAACCCTCTGTGAAAACCAGTAATTTCTAATATAACGAGTGGTCTAACACAGGCTCCTTTCCTTCATCTCGCCAGATCAAGTACAAAGCTCACGTGAAGAAAACAAGGAATGACTACAAGTTGGTTACTGACACCCCCGTCTACGTCCAGGCTGTCAAAAGTGGGAAACAGCTAAGTGATGTAAGACCCAGTGGAACAGTTACTTCATACAGAACAAAGACGGGCCACCACTGGAGCAGAAGTGGGAGAAACCAAAGACAGGGCAGGGCCAGGCCTTCTCTCAGTGGGAGACCAGAGCTGATGCCTTAGAAAGCACTTAAGATTCTGCTCTTATTTCCTAGAACCTGATGTATTCCACCAGTTTCCTGGGATAGAGTTGTGAGTGATTCAAGTCTGTGAAATCCTTGGTGCTTTAGAGCATCTCAAGTTGCTTTTTGTATCCTTGTGTCATGAGCAACAGTTTATGCCTTGTAGTCTTGGCCTCCTGGTACGTGAGAGCTCCCCCTGGTAGAGTGCAGAGGGAGAAGGCCCTGCAGTTACAGATGTGGCTTCGACCACACACCATCCGTGAGGCTTGAGAAGAGCACTTCATCCCCTGAGCCTCAGCACCCTTATGTGGACCAGGGGAACATGGACGGAAAGCGCCCCCTGTAGAGGCATGGTGACAGCGCAGGCAGGCCAAACAGGCACAAAGCTGCCTTTTCTATTAACCCCACAGGTGAATAAGCAAATATTAAATCCCACCAGTGAGTTAGAATGTGAAAACCTATCATTTAGGATCTCTTAGTGATAAAGTGTCCATTCTTCCTTTTCTTATGCCTGAGCTGACTCTTCCACTTACTTCTCAGTGTGGGGTCTGCACCCTGGCTCTTGTCCTGTTGGAAAAGGCGCAACATAGGAGAGAGTTCTCCAGGCAAAGGGAAGCAGGCTACCTTATTTTAAAATAAGAAACTTGGGTTTCCATTTACTTTGCTTCTTTCTAACCGTGCTGCTGCAGTCGGGATCAGTCACTCTGCTCCTCTCTGTACCCAGGCCGTCTACCACCATGACTACATACACAGCGTCAGAGGCAAAGTGGCTCCAACCACAAAAACCGTGGATTTGGACCGAGCTCTTCATGCGTACAAGCTCCAGAGTGAGGTGAGTGGTGAGAGCTGGACAGAGTACCCGTCAGAAATCCAGGATGCCGCCTACAGGCCAGGCT
The DNA here is from genome assembly GCF_009834535.1 of Camelus ferus. Lineage (NCBI taxonomy): Eukaryota > Metazoa > Chordata > Mammalia > Artiodactyla > Camelidae > Camelus > Camelus ferus. The sequence continues at coordinate 30,198,343 of NC_045700.1, read as the reverse complement.
TCTGTAGAAGTGGCCTCACCTTGGGCATCTTCAGCCTGACCTTGTAATTAATTGTAAAGGCTGTTCATTCACATGAGCTAAACAAAACAAAACAAAACACAATGCCTCGCCTGTCTTCCTTCTTGGCTGAGAGCAAGCAATGGGCATCTTTGGAGCAAAGCTTACAAGTTACAAAGAAGAAGGCCAGTCTACTACCTCTGCTCTCAAAGAGCTTAAAATCCAAGACAAGATGGCAAAGACAAGACATATAATCACAGAAGACTATTTACAATAAGAAATACACCTAGAAGTTGCTGTTGGAATTCAGAAGAGAAAGAAACTAGATTCCACTCACATATTTAATATCCCTGTTCTGGGTTATCTGGTGGTGCTACTTGGGTCTACTTTTAATGCTACTCTCCTATACTGAATGTTAAAAGTAATTTAGTTTTTAATATTTTAAACACTATTTTTCCTCTTTTAGCGCCCCCTTTACCGTCACAGATAGAAACTCCTTTCCTCCTTCTGCTAGGAATATGAGCATTCTGACCTCTTCACAGCTTGACATCAAGACACTATGTTTATGGGGCCCTGAGGGGTTCCAGAGATGTGTCTGAAAATTACAACTAGCTCGGGAACTGGTGATGGCTTGAACATCACCTAAGGGTAGGGTTAACGACAGAGGTGGCACCAGCTGCCTGCTTTCTTTACTTTTCCCTGATTCTTGCTAGATGCCATGCAGTCAACCAGGGATTTGTTTAGAAAAATTATAGAAGAATTATTTTCTATAAGCCCCTTTATTTGCTGCTTTTTTTTTTTTTTTTTTTGGAAAACAATTTGTTAAGAGGAATCTGATTCATTGCTTGGCTCTTAGAATTTACTTCGTTTCTTCTTGAAATCAATTCAGTAAGCATAAGTACATTAAGGATCAAATTGAAAAACCTAACAGGAGCTGGCTCTGACTTGTTTAACGTGGATCAGTTGTCTGATGTAGGTGTCACTTAACCTGCTCTTCCTCGTCCCGGCAGAATCTGTACCGGAAAGTTGGCCTGCAGTCCCTGCCCACTGGGTATAGGCTTCCAGTCGACACCCCTCACTTCAAACACACCAAGGACGTCCGATACATGAGCAGCTATGTAAGTGGTTCCCTCCTCATTAAGATGGCTTTTTGAAGTGGGAGGGGGACGCATATTAATTTATAGCTGATCCTCATCCCCCTAGTGACGGCCTGAAGGTTCAGCATGATACAGTGATGGAGCAGGGGAGGGGAGGTGGTGCATCTTTTAGGGGTGCTATGAAAATGGCTTGCTCCTGCAGTTTCGTGGTGCCTGGGTGTCTGGGTGAGTTAGCATAGGACTTTCATGGGTTTGCATCTGCATGAGTCGGTTACCTTGCTCAGGGCTCACAGCCGCCATGATGCCACTACTTTTGTTGACCTTATCACAGAAGCACCCTGAACTATCCCAAGTCATATACTGGAAATGCAACTTCATATAAGCTCTACTGCTGTGTGGCAATAGAATTGTCTTCCTTCTGCAGTATTTCATTGCAGAAGGCACATTTCTGTGTGTTCCTTTGAAAAGAAAGGGCTTGTTGCCTGGCTACTGGCTCTGATTCTTGCCTCACTACTTACTCTCTGTGCCCATTTCACAGGAAACTCAGAGGAGTAGGTAGGCTCTCACTACCTGTGGCTTGACCAGGCATTAGCTCTGACATCAGCCTTCCCCACATATGCTGACTGGGACCTGATGAACAAGGCCTAGAGCAATGATGGCTATACCAGTGACTCTGGCCTTCAGGCCCTGCCCACAAAGCAGCCATCAGCTGAAGAATAAGCTCTTCTTTCCCTTTTGCCCTCCAGAGTCCTGGGGGTCAAGCCTGCTGTCCCGCAAAGTCTCAAAGCCAGTGGCCCAATAATATGATTTCCAAAGCAGAGTCACAGATACAACATTTTTAATCAGTCTATAAAGCCAGTCATCAACCTTAAAAATAATCTCATTTCTGCTTTGGATTTATTAATTTTCTAGCCTCACTGGGGCTAAAAATATAGGGTGGACTTTTTTATTCTTTCTTTTTTTTTTTTTTATTTTGCATTTTGCATACCTACATGCAAACAGATTTAAATCTAGGCAAGCATGAATTTTATTCCTTCCTGGTCCTGGCTTTATTAGCCAACAAAATAATTTTCAAGACTCAAATTATTATTGAAATTTTGTCAATGGCTTTTCTGAATACTTAATGCTTAGAGAGTAATTTTCAAATGAAGTGACAGCTCTTTTCCATTTGAGAAATGTAGCATGACTCTTTGTTCAGCCATCAGCGATCCCATTCTCACTTTGCTTTTGCAGTTCAAGTACAAAGAAGTTTATGAACACCTCAAGGCATATGGGTATACACTTGGACCCAATGATGTCCCATTTGTCAATGTTCGGAGGGTCAACAGTGTTACCAGTGAGGTACTGTGAATGTTAATTCTGTGGGGGAAATACTGAGTTTCAGATTTCAAAGACTGTGGCTTTATTTGAAATACATTAAGAATTAATTGTGGGGGAAGGGAAATAGCTCAATGGTAGAGCACATGCCTAGCATGCGTAAGGTCCTGGAGTCAATCCCCAGTACCTCCGTTTAAAAAAAAAGAATTTTATTTCAGCTATAAACCTACACATCAGCAAGGAGTAAGGGGATCCTTTTTTGTCACCATTTTGATACTGGTGTCCCTTGGCAGTGGTTTTTTGTTTTTGTTTTAAATATACTTGGTAATGCCATTGTAGAGACCCTGTTCTGTAGATTATAACGCAAATTAATTCCTTCTTTTGACATATGTATTCAAAAATCTTTAATAAGATTGCATATTGGTCTGACTCATGAACTTGGTTTTCTACATAAACTATTGATTTGAATATCTAATTCTACTATCCAGCCATCTGATAGAAAGTAGAAGAATTTGTGCTCAGACTTCTTTGCCTAAATAAAATAAATATCATTTTCTCCTTTTTCCTAATTTCAATCATTTTTCTATCCTTAATCTCGTCTCTCATGGCTCTTTAAATATGTAAAATATTTGATTGTTGATTAGTGTATAGATGCCCTCATCATCCTGCACTAAACACCAGGAATGGTTCTTCCCCCAATGCAGAGACTGTACCGACAGTTGTACCACAAACTGAAAGACAAGATCCACACAACCCCCGACACGCCTGAGATCCGCCAGGTCAAGAAGACACAAGAGGCTGTCAGCGAGGTGGGTATTTTCTTAGGAGAGAGAGGAGGCCATGGAACCCAGGGATAAATGTCAACCATTTATTTGGTCTCTAATTTATGTGTTTATGGATTTTTTTTCTTTAGTTGATTTACAAGTCAGACTTCTTCAGGATGCAAGGCCACATGATCTCGATGCCATACACACCCCAAGTGCTCCATTGCCGCTACGTGGGAGACATCACCAGTGATGTAAGCATCTCATAGGGGTCTGTCTGGAAGACTCTTACCAAAAGGCAGGCTTGCTTTCTGCGTGTAAACCAACCAGTCTTTGAATAATCTTTTGCACTGAGTGCTTCTAAACTGAGTGTACAACATGGAAACAAAATAGTGTGGAAGCAGGACCCCACCATTCTCTAGCTATGGAAGCAGTAGTAAGAGAATCACTTGGGAAATAAAAGAATTGCTGACCATTATTCTACATTCAACACTGAATCATTACCAACTTCTCACTCCAAGTGGCCTCTGTCCCAGGTCACGTTTAGTGTCTTTCTCCTGCTCAGCCCTACTCCCACCCCTCTAGCAACTTCTTGTTGCCCTTTTTTTTTTCCCTCCCTAAGTGTTTCCCTCTCCTAACAGACAACTCCATTTAATCTATGCTTTTTTTTTCCATCAATATAGTAATAAAATAATAGCTGTGTCAGCTCAAGGTTAGCAATTTTAATTTTTAAAACCTATGATCTATTTGAGTGCAAGCAAACTAAGAGTACAGGGTGGCTGTGTTGAACCAAAATGAAAGATACATCAATAAAACAGTGTCAGTACTCTGTCTTGTTTGTTCTTGATTTGTATTTGCTCATGACGAGCTATATCTCTGTTTTTGTGACACAGATTAAATACAAAGAGGACTTGCAGATCCTGAGGGGTCTGGGCTGCTTCCTGTATGATACTCCTGACATGGTCCGCTCCCGGCACCTGCGGAAGCTCTGGGTGAGTGCACAACTTCACAGCACGTAGCTACCCCTACGTCAGCTTCAAGCTGCTGGGCTGGAAGAATCTTTGCCTACAGCTTCTTTTCAGGGGAAATTTGCCATTAACCCACTTGAGCAAGTCATGACCCACTTAAGATGATCTGTGCCTCCTATAAAACGTAATGCGCTTAGTTAAATGACAATTGTTTTTGTTCCTGCTGGGGAAGACAGCCAGGATACTGAGAGGGTCAGCGTGGGTCACACGTGCCAGCCATTTGAAAGACAATATGTGACCATGACCTGCAGTTCCTTAAATGGTTAATCAACTTGTATTTCCATTGCTGTTTGTTGAAGTCTAACTACCTATACACTGACAAAGCAAGGAAGATGCGAGACAAGTACGAAGTGGTGCTTGACACCCCAGAATACAGAAAAGTGCAGGAACTGAAGACACATCTGAGTGAGGTAAGTAAACCCGTCACTACAAGGGACTCATTCCTCCAGTGATCTTTTTTCCGGCAACTGTATTAGGCAAAAATCTCCCGTCTGCTTTTAATTACAGAGTGGCCACTATATCTAAGCAAGTCAGTTGACCTCACTTTGCCTCTGTTTTCTTATTTTCTCCTTTTTAAGTAAGTGGAGGATATTGATACTTGCCTTACCTATGACTCGGACAGCTGAGAGCTTACATGATTTTATTATAGGTTAGCAAGTCCTTCTGTCTTACACTATTGTTGTAGTCTCCAAACTGAATTTATTTCAAAACTTTCTCTCTCATTAATTCCTACTATCAGGGACCCTAATCGTGGCAGTGCTATTTGAAAAGTTCTGCAGCCCACTCAGTAAATTCCAGTCGACGTAGTTTCATTTTCATCTGCCCCAACTGGCACTGAGGCACCTGATTTATTACAGTTAGTTGGGCATAGATCTAATGCTCTCTTGTAGACTGTTGGGTCCTTGAGGGTTGCCTCCAGCTTACTTAGATGTGCATCCCATAGTCCCAGGGCCATAACGGATGCCCATGTTTTCCAAATTACTAAATGTGCTTCGTGAAGATAAGGGCATCCCACAGATGTAAACGGTTGCTCTGAATGGTTAGTGGGCCATTCTCATTCAACTCTCAATTTGTCTTGTGGCCTCATCCATCAGACCCCACCAGGCTGTCAGGTCACTTCATCACTGACTCCCCATCCTCAGTAGCTCTGGCTGCTGCTTAGTTATCACTTTTGTTCTTAGACTTAGAGGTGCCTTTGCAAACCGAGTGTTGCCCTCAGTGGAGAGAATGTGCAGCTTCCTGCACTCTTAGTGAGCCAGAGGCAGAGGATGATTCAGTCTTCAGCTTTTACAAATGCTACATTGAACCCATTTACTTTCCTGAGAGTTTCCCTCCATTATTTCAACCAGTGCTAGCACTCAGATAGGAAAGCTTATGTTATTATTTTTCTCAGTAAAGATGTCTCTCCATTCTGGCTAAGTATCAGAATAATCTATGAAATATTCTAAAACTACCCTTGAGTGGGCTCCAACCTCAAGCCCCACACTAGACTGATTCTCTATGTCTGGACATCTTTAGGCTTTTAGCTGCTTCGTGGATAATTCTAATATTCAGCCAGCATTGGAAACCACTTCTTTATAAAGTATTATATATTCCCTCCAGCCACCCAATAATTAAAAGTTGTTTGATAACTAAAAGTACCTACTTGTATCTTTGAAATACCTTTACTTCTCTTAGCTATCTGGGTTCAGAACTATCTAAAACTTTAATTTCTCTTCTTCCCAATTCCTATTGGGATTTTGTGCATATTATGCATCAACACTGAGGAAGAAGAATGGATATTTTTTTAGCAGTGCAATTCCTCTTTACTTACCTCACTGTAGAATGACCTGGGCTTGATAAAATACCAATACAAGCTACTACCCTGGATTCTGCAGGTCTTGGGTAGAGCCTGCAAATCTGTTTTTAATAAGGACTTTAGGGTTTTTCAGGATAAGGAAAGTTTGAGAAACATTGGCCCAGTAAAAAGTGTGATGGCCAAAAGTTCAGGTTGTTGACTTTTGAATCATTTTTAAATTGTGTGGATTTTTGACATATATATTTGTAGTATCAGGAAGCAGAGATGTTATCCCAAGGAGTATAAACAACACATACCTAAGTACAGGGGAAGTACACTTCAAAGAGAATTCTAGAAATGGTCTGAGAGAGTGGGGTCTGAGTTCCAGATTTACTTCCAATTTGTGGCATGACCTTGTCTCATTCAGAACTTCAACACCTCAGTTTCCTGAGCCAAAGAATTGGACTAGATAACGATTTGGGCTCCTTTTAACCATGAAATTCTATGAGTTTGTCCATTTGATTTATTCAAAATTCAGCCTGGGAGAAACAGTAAATTTCTATTTTGTTTATCTCCTCTCTTTCAGTAGTAACACCACAAACAGCCACAAGTAGATGAGCTACATTTTGTTTCAGCTTGCACTTGTATATAATTTAGATGTAAAGAAATGGATATGTACATACACATGTATATACATATTATTTATTTCCTATGTTTCATGTGTTCAACTGGCATTTGTATCCATGATAGAATTTATTTGTTAGCCACTTGTACTTTATGATTTGCCTCATTATATTAAATATCCTCAAAATATATTAGAGGACTACTGTTTTTCAGATCTTTTATCACAAGGTAATAAGAGAATGATAGAGCTGATCTCCTGCGTTCCATGGGCTCATGATCTCTGAGAAGAAACAGACATCAGTATGATGAATGTGTCCTGTGGGAATAATCAGGACAGTATGGGCTCCAGGAGCTCTCCAGGCAGATAAGAGGGGACGAGAACTCCAGGTAGACAGGACGGTATGGGTGAGTGGCTGTAATGAGCTCTAGAAATTGAGAGTAGTTTCAAACAGCACCTGGGGAATGTGGAACACTGTTGGGAAGTGAGACCAGAGACATAGGACGGAAGCCAGGTGGTGAAAACTTGTGGCTGCTATGTTAATAATCCTGGGCTTGATGAAAAATTACTGAATTATTTCTGCACAGGATGGATCTGAGCATTAGGACCTAATTAGATCTGAGCTTTAAGAAAATCTCTTTCTCAGATTTGTGAAAGATGGGTAAGATATGTGAAGTGGTCCAATAGAGGATTTGGGAAGGTGGTTTAGAGGCTCTTAAGGATGTGTCGAAAGAAATAATATAGAATGCTGAACTAGGGCAGTGGCAGTGGGGAAGGACAAAAGGTCAGACTTAAGGACTACCACAAAGTTGGAGCCCAGGATTCATGACCACTCTGATGTGGGAATGAGGGAGAAGGAGTCTAGGATGATGCCCCAAGTGTCTGGCCTGCATGACTGGGAGACCAAGGAGCCATTTAGCAAAAAGAGAAAATAGAAGAAGCATATTTAGGCTGGAGATGGGGGTAATATAAAGAATTCTACATTGAACATGGTAAGTCCCCCAAGTTCAGAATGTTGTTGATAAATTGGAGCTCAGGAGCTCAGGAGAGACACTGGCTATTAATAAATTTGTAAATTATAAGTGTAAATTTAAAATTATAAATTCCAAATTTATAAATGTGGAAGTCATCAATCTCAAATTGACCATTGAGGCCCAGGGTACTCAAAGGATGAGATCACCCAAGGAGAAGGTATAGGGTGAAAGGGGCCAACTTTTAACTTCAGCTGATAGCACTCTTTAGGGGAGGGCAGAACCAGAGAGGGAAGCTGAGGAGCACCCAGAAAGATGGGAGGCCACCAGGGGAGAACGGTGGAATAGAAGGCAGAGAAGAGGGTATCTAGGAATGAGACTGCTGAGCAGTTACAGTTGCCACAGAGAAGCATTCTAGGATTTGGCAATTGTAACATTTTAATGAGGGTTCTTCACTGGAGTGGCTGGGTGGAAGCCACACTATTGCCTTGAGAAATTAATCAAAAGAGAAAAAGCAAAAACACATAGTCCGCTTGGTTGTGAAAGAAAGGAACAAGGCCATTGGCAGAAACTGGAAAAGGCTTAATGAAGGCAGGGACTTGGGTCTGATTGCAGAAGGGAGAGGGGTGGAAAATCCAAGAGGGTGGGAGATATAGAAGGGAAGTGGGTAAGTGCTGGAACAGGATCCTAGAAGAGACAGGTGAGAAGGGACCAAGAACACAGCAGGAGGCTGGAATCTTGGACAGGCTGCAGAATGTCTCTTATTTTTGATACAAGGGGAAAAAGAAAAGGAGGACTGGACTGGAGAGGTAAGTAATTATTGGTTTATTGGACAGAATTAATTGGACTGAGATTGTTACAGCAGGAGGGCCCCTGCCTGCTTTTTCTATGAAGTCAGCAATAAAGGTGTCTAAAGAGCACAGAACATGTTGATGAAGCAGAAATGATGTCGTGACTATTTTATTTCCAGCTGGTGTACAGAGCTTCAGGCAAGAAGCAGAAGTCAATCTTCACTTCCGTTCCTGATACTCCAGATCTTTTAAGAGCCAAGAGAGGGCAGAAGCTTCAGAGTCAGGTAACGTTCATAAATGAAGGTTCGTAAACCTGCCGCGCTGGCATCACAGGGGATGTTTCTGTGTGCCTGGCCACTCCTGGTCAGTAGCAGGCAGACCCTCGCACTTGGTTGTCCTTGATGCAGTCTCATGCCTGTTAACTTCAGGAAGCTGTTTCCTTTTAGGCCATCGTAACTACAGTTACGTTTTACATAAGCAGGTAATGCTATGCCTTCTTTTCTAAGTTCTACTCATCTTTCATCATTGGATGAGTGGTCTGTGGCCTCCAGGTATTAAAAATAATTTTAAAAATTCATTCCATAGGACCTACCTATTGTCCACAGACAAATGAAACCACATTTCATGCATTCAGGCAAAAATGGAAAAAAAAATTGTTGATGACTCTATCAGGATCCTTTTCTATCAGCATTCTTTATCACGCGATGAAGATTAGACTGGGCCATACTCAGCAGTAAGAGTGCTAAATAACTGCGTATGTGTGTTCCCTAGTGTGAGACACAGAAACAAATACACAGAAACACACGTAACAAACAAACAAACAAACAAAATAGGGCAATAACAAGTAGATACCACCTTCCTATTTTAGAATTAGAAATGAATAAAAAGGACAAAATACAAAATAAGAGGTGATTTATCGCTATGACATCTGATCTCTATTATTATTTAGTATCTGTATGTTGAACTTGCCACCAAAGAGAGGCCTCATCACCACGCTGGAAACCAGACCACGGCCCTGAAGCACGCCAGAGACGTGAAGGACATGGTCAGTGAGGTAAGCCGGGTATTCGGCACCAAGACACTGGGTTAAAGAAACAAATCCTTTGTTAAAACCATCACCTGCTGCCTCTGATCGGAGAGCTCGTTTCTATAAGTTGTGCTCAGCAGCATCAAGACACAGAAAGCAGAGCTGTTGTCTTAACAAGCATGAGACATTGTGTCCCTAGGCTGGGTCTGTGACATGGTTGTAAATTGGGAGGGATGAAAACACTTGAACTTAAATTTCTCTCTCTCCTATCTTTATTTCTTAGAAAAAGTACAAGATTCAATATGAAAAAATGAAGGACAAGTACACTCCGGTTCCGGATACACCAATCCTCATCAGAGCCAAGAAGGCTTACTGGAATGCCAGTGATGTATGCAGCCCTTCCTTCCTTCTTCTGTGGGAGGGACAGTGAAGTTGGAAGTACCTGAGAAGCATAAGATACTTGATTCATTTCCATAGTTCTAAGTCCTGGCCCACAAGGATTAGGAAAAAGACAAAAGCACAAAAAAACTCAGGCACAAACAAGACCATTTGGCAAAGTCCCTAAGAGTAATCCAGGGAGATGCTAAAAGCCTATTAGTTTTCTCATTGATCTTCTGAGCAAAAACATAACCCTTTCTTGTAATTCTTTGGTAGCAGTTCCTAGGAATACTTGACAATTAATTATTGTTATTCATAAAATCATGTTCCTGGAGCAGGTCAAACATGGTTTCAAATCTTGATGCTGTCCCTTGCCTGCTGTATGATTCTATATAATCGACATAATTTTTCTGAGACTCTGTTTTCTGATATATGGAATGATGGTAATTGTGATAATTAGGCTAAACAAGATAATGGATATACATGTCTAGCACAGTGTTGGGCTCTTAGTTGACACTCAGAAAATGTCTGTTCCTCTCTTCTCTTGATTGCCTAAATCATGCGAATGACAGGTTTGTTAGAATTATGAGGGACAGACTTTTGTTTCCCATCCCATGTGATCAAGGACAAGACTGCCTTTCAATGGTAATGAGATTATCTGTTAATGAAGATACAAAATTAATCAACGCCAGTAGATGGCCAGTCCTTATCAGTTTTGGGTCCCAGAGCCCAACTGTGAATGCATTGCACCCTTTACCAGAACCAGAATCCCTGGAGAACTGGACATGTTGGGACTTAAACCCAGACAAAAGCGCAAGCAACCTAAGAACCCCTCAACTTAGCAGCATAGCTCTAGGATTTCAAGGCATCTTAAGTAATTACAGTGATCCCTAAACAGAAATGTGAAAGGGTACAGCAGATTGGAACAATATCTCAATTCTGTAATTTTGTCAGAAACTTTCATTTGGAGCTGCAAGGAGTCTGCCAGTTGGAAAGAGGCCATATAAGCTGAGGAAAGTATATACTACCCTCAAAATCTATTCGCTAGGATCTTTTTTATATTCTTGAGACAGGCCTATCTTTATCACTTCAAGGTTACTGTTGGATATTAATTTGAACCAAGCTTACTCTGCATCACCATTTTTCAGGGATGTCCACACAGTGAAATTGGCCCCTGGGGCTCATTTTGCCCCATTGGACAGCCCCATCCCAGGGCTTTGTCAGTACCTATACTGGTAACTCTAATCTTTGAAATTGTCCAGTGTAACAAGGGTAGTATCTGGCATTAAGTTCAGCTTTATCCACCGTGGCTAGCTCCACAAGTAAAGCCAAGTGATCTTAGGAGATTACCTATCTGAAAAACAAAATTAAAGTTAATGATATCCTTCATCATGTGTTTGCTCAGCTACTCAAAAAGGAAAGATTTGTTTGAAGTTGAAAACAGACTGCTCAGAGAAGTACTCTCATCTTGTGCAGATGAGATGAATTTTCTTAGGTTAAAGTTGTCTTTTGAGATACCAGAAAGTTAAAGGTTTTAATGAAATAAAATTTCAGGACTGTTTCATGCAGAAGGCATTATAATACCAGGAGTTAGAAATGAAATCTATCTCCTTTTTCCAAGTATGATAGTAGGTCTTGGGCTCAACAAAGTTATGGAGGTTTTTTCTCCTCCTTCCCAAATGAGCTTTTTGTTTGCTTATTTTATGTTTAAATGAACTTTTTTATTCTAAGTAGTTTTAGATTCACAGAAAATTTGCAGTGATTGGACAGAGTTTCCATTCTAGCCTAGACCCAGTTTCCCCTATTGCTAGCACCCTACATCCCCATGGGACTTTTGTCACAAATCAATATTGTTACACCATTTTTAACTAAACTCCATACTCTATGCAGATTTCATTAGTTTTGTCCTAATGTCCTTTTTCTCTTCCAGGATGTCAAAGAGCTTTTTAATCTCTCCTAAATTTACTCAAGAGAAAACATGAGTGATAAGACTCAGGAGACTTCAAGGTTAAAAGAGCTCAAAAAGTTAACTTGGTAGTTTTTCATAGTCCATCATGTGCTTTCTCTTTCCAGCTACGCTACAAAGAAACATTTCAAAAGACCAAAGGGAGATACCACACTGTGAAGGATGCTCTAGATATTGTGTATCATCGCATAGTCACCGACCACATCAGTAAAGTATGTCCCTGCATGATTCTACTTGTGTTGGGCTCAAAATAACCCATTTTTTAAAAGTATCGTTCCTTTCCTAACACTCTCTGGAGAAAAGTGGACTTTTTTACATTAACTCTAAGTAAGACTTTATAGCTGTCTTTGTGCTTTTACCACAGATAAAATACAAGGAGAACTACATGAGCCAGCTGGGAATCTGGAGATCCATTCCTGATCGCCCAGAGCATTTCCATCATCGGGCAGTCACTGATGCAGTCAGTGATGTGAGTCTTGAAATCTTCTATTTTTACATATAAATTCATATGCCCACACAACTTATGAAATCAAACACTGCATAAAACTGAACACTTGACTAAATTTTAGCTCTAGTGTAAGGATATTTCAATCATAAAACTCATTGCTAAATAAGTGAGCATCAACTTGGGAGAGAGAAAAATGTATTTAAATTTATAACCCTAATTTTTCTTCTGAGTGAGTTACATCACATTACATGGCTGGAAGGGATATACTTCATCTAAGCAATATCCTATTTTTGATCAGCTGAAGAGACAACTTCGTGAAGCAGTTAAGACACATAACAAAGCTCATTTAGAGAGAAATTTCAGCTCTCTGTAAGAAAATAACAGCTGCCAGGCTAATGATACCCTCTCAAGGAAAGTACGCAAGTTAAATCTGAATTGCTTTCATTGGTATTATAATGAAGATTTCCGTATGCGATACAGTACACCAAAAAGTGAGCAGAAATCAGCCTTACTGGAAACCTCTCTTAAATAATGTCTCAATACTTTATTTCTCCATGTACCTCAGCAGTCAGAGCTTCTATCTGTTCACCGGTATTGATCCTAACTTGCTATTTTTTGGAGATAGGTTCTTACAATTCTTTGATGATGTTTGTCTCCTAGATAAAATACAAAGAAGATCTGACCTGGCTTAAAGGCATTGGTTGCTATGCCTTTGATACCCCAGACTTCACTTTGGCTGAAAAGAACAAGACTCTCTACAGCAAGGTATATCTTCTCAAGGATAATGGCTACATCCATGCAACATACTCTGGGGCCCACAGAGAGAATTAGTACAGAGGCAATAGCTTTTCATATTTTCATCCCTACCCTTACTTCCAGACCCTAAAGTTGGAGTACATATTGCATTATTCACTTTACTTACGAATTATTTTAGTACTGACCTCACTGACAGTAGTAACCATTTGTTTATATTATTCATTTGAATTTGATAAAAGGCCATCTCAGTACAACTCCTCCTAGCTCTTTCAGGATCTCCTCCCTATAAATATGTCTCTGGGTGATTTGATAGGGTAGCAAATATAAAGTGAGGTTATTTTAATCCACAAACTTGATGTGTGACTTGAAGCAAATAACCTTGGTTTTATGGCCTCATTTTCCTACTTACAAAATAAAGCAGTTGGATTAGCTTCCTTTGAGTTCTAAAACAAGGGTCAGCAAACTTTTCTGGAAGGTACCAGATAGTAAGTATTTTAGACCAAGTGGACCACATTCAATCTGTCACATTTTCTTTGTAAAAAATCCCTTAAAATTGTTTTTAAAAATTCTTAGTTCATGGGGCTGTTTAAAAACAGGTAGTGATCTAGATGTTGGCATACTCCTGCTCTAAAATATTATGATTATCTGCATAATTACTAGAAAACTATTTCAAATTAATGGACTAAAAACTGCCTTCAAGTGCACATGGAAATACCTTCAAAGTAAAATAGTTATTTCATAAATATTGAAACAAAGAAGAAACTGATTTGGATTTTTGTCTAATATGGAGAATAGATCTATTTGACATCCATTCAAAGTGTGTACTTGGGAGTAGTTTTTAAGATATCATGGTATGTATATACCCTTCATTGCCTTGAGAGACTAAGTGCTCACTAGTTACTTGTTATCTCTATGAATGAATTAATCACAATTGTGTGATGAGATAAATGGCATATCTCATTAAGATAATCACAGCCTGTTATCAAGTAACCACACTCTGTTTTCTCTAGTATAAGTATAAAGAGATATTTGAAAGGACGAAGTCAGATTTCAAGTATGAAGCTGATTGTCCAATCAATAGGCATTTCAAGTTTGCAACTCAATTGATGAATGAGGTATGTATGACCTGATCCAGTTAAGCCCAGTCAGTTCCCCTGAGAAATTTATCAATGGCATTTGATTAAAACCCCATACATAAAATGACAGGAAAGCCATTCTAAGTGTTGATTCAAGATAAATATTTGGGAAGACTCTTATGATGTCTCTCTCTGATGGGCTCTGCCAAAAGCATGAATAAGAGCAAGTGAAGGGACTGTCCAGGCTGGAGCCAGCATTGCCTGTGTTTGCACCAGCACAGGCCTTTGGGTGATGAGAGACAGGAAGTAAAGGATTTTGTTGACTGTCAGCTGAAGCTCCCTTCAACAGGATTCTGTGTAGAGCTGGGAGACCCAGAAGTTCCAAGTTCATTTAGTACCCCTACCAAGGCACCGAAATGGCAGCCCTCGGGCGTAGTTGTGATTCATGCAAAGTGTTGCCATTGTTACCCATCCACTGGGGCAGAGAAGTGTCCATTTGCACTCAAAATATTTGTCTATATTTCTACCCAGTCTTTCCTGGAACTGGGTTTGCAATAGTTTAAGTTAAATTTAGCTTAAAATGATGAAATAAGCAAGCTATGAATTAAGGTATGTTTGAATGGTTTACATTTAATTTTCTATCTTTGTATTTTCCACAGATTTATATGAATTCAAAAACAATGTTAGAAAATTAGTAGAATGTATCTAAAAATGAAAATGTAGCCAATGGTATATTTATTTCAATAGATGACTCTTGTTGTTTTTGTTTTAAAATTTGATTTAGTTTATTCTCAGTAGATCTTCAGGTGGGACAACTCAAGAATTATTTTCAGTAGCTTCCTAGGAAGACAGTCTTAATATATTTTGTTTCTATTTTTTTTAATTCACAAAAGATTTCCAGGTCTCTTTCATGATCAAATTATTTAGCATTTGGAGACCATTAGAATTTGTCCATGAATATGCTTTTTGATTCTCACAGCCTAAAGTAGTGAACCTGCAACTTATCAGTGCCATATTTTAAATACAATGTAAAATATAAGACCAAACATTGCTAATAGCATTATATGTAAAGATGGAACATGTTTAGGACAAGGTGCTTCCATTTTAGTGTCATAATCAGATCCATCTGAAGCCCCAGCCTTCTCCAGGAGATCTTCCTTTGCCTAACTCTCTTTGCCTCCCTGTTTTCATTACCCTGGATGCTGTGGGAGCCCACCTCTAGAAAGGACATATTTCTGGCTCTCTGAAGTGTTTATCTTGGGGCATTTCTGTCTAGCCTTGACGTTGTACTCTTGCTATAATTTGATATGATGTTTGAGCAGAAAAAATACAGAGCTGATTATGAGCAGCGGAAAGATAAATACCACCTGGTAGTGGATGAGCCTAGACACCTGCTGGCTAAGATCGCAGGCGACCAGATCAGTCAGGTACTGTGGCGGGGCTGGCTGGACGGCCAGACAGGACTGTGCTCCGGGTTTCTGATGAGATGTCGTCTCGTCTGCTGCAAGGATGTCATAGGTTCTGCCTATGATATTGGGATGTTCTGTTCCAAAGTATCTGTCTAGCCACCCAAAGAGCCCACAAGCTATTTGAGTGTGCCAGTCCATGCTTTGTGCCCTCATGTGTGCTGTGGTGAAGACGAGACTGGGTCCTAAAAGCTGGATCCTCCCACCCTTCATTTGCCAGGAGGGCCTATGTGTTAGCTGTAATTGTAAACTGTATTAAGGTGCAAAAGCAAAAACAAAGAACCAAATTAATGGAAGGAAAAAAGCGAGACCTCCTTACTGTATTTTTCTACTCCAATAATGTCACCTTTTCTATAAGGCAGTTTTAGTGGGACTGGCTCTGTTAATCCCCATTCACAAAGGCTGTGGATGGTCGACTGCGAGTACTGCAGTCACCCTGCTTGACACAGTAATGCATCTGGTGTCTTCACCCACATGCACATGTGAGTACACATTGTGTGCGCCTACATCTCTTCACTCAGAGGTGATTGGGATATAGTGCCATGTTCTCTTCTGTCTTCATAAGTCTCTTTTGTGCTTCACTGCTCTTTGCATGAACAGAGAAAATATAAGTCTAGTGCCAAGATGCTTCTGAAACAAGGATGTAATGAAATTCTGCGTCCAGATATGTTGACTGCCCTCTACAACACACACATGTGGAGCCAGGTAATGTCTGCTGTGATGTGAAGAAGAGGTGTAGAAGCCTCGGAGGCGTTCACCTTTATGCTTTCCCTGAGTTCCTTGGCCTGCCCCCTGCCCACGCTGGTTTCATGTGGTAAAGCTGCATCAATGTTCATTCTTTGTAAATGATCTCTGGATGTGGCCGAGTGCAGTGACGTGGCAGCTGTCACTGACACCTTTGAAACTCCTAGTAAGGTTAACTGAGACTTTTTCAAACTTTTTTTAAACTTCTCCAAGTTGGTATAACATTAATGTATACTTCCTAATATTTGCCCCAAAGAAATAGATTTTGTAGAGATTGAGGATATTACGTAAAGTCAATAGTTACCTAAGAGATCTGAATATTTAATGTTTTCATCTAATTTATCCACTGCTCAAAAATGACTACACTGTACCATTTCGGCAAAATGAGGACAGCAGGGCAGCCCCTTGAATATCATGAACAGTCATGGCCCCTCTTGAGTTTGTGTGTGTATATATATATTCATTGAAGTATAGTCAGTTTACAGTGTTATGTCAATTTCTGGTGTACAGCATAATTCTTCAGTCATACATGAACATACATTCATCTTCATATTCTTTTTCACCATATGTTACTACTAGATATTGAATATAGTTCCCTGTGCTATACAGTATGAACTTGTTGTTTATCTATTTCATACATAGTAGTTAGTATCTGCAAATCTCAAACTCCCAATTTATCCCTCTTGAGTTTGATGCTGAATTTGCTGGGTTATTTCCAGCACATCTGTCCTCACACACACTTGTTAACAACACTGCTGATCACCTTGCCTTCCTACAAGGTCCACTGAAGCAACACCAGCTCCTTTCCATCATATGTCAAAAGGTAAACTTGAAGCAGCAAAAAACAAACAAACAAAAAAAGTGGTGATAATTGCTTAACCACCAGATACAGTGTTAATAAAATGCCATTGTTCCCACACACAAGAGGTTTTAATCAGTCTTTTGTGTTAGCAACTTGTTTTGTCACTTTAGCTTGATGGCAGATCAACAGGTGAGATAAGGAGGACCAGGTCTCCCTGTGAACATTCTTTTGGCCTGAACTTTTTCCTTTGTCCTGACAGGATCATCAAGTAGTTGTGCATGAAATTTTGCTGCGATCTGTGTCTGTACCGCTTGAAACAGCTTATGTGCATGAAAAAAACCATGACTTGAAAATTTCAAAAATGAATGTCTTTAAAACAACCACTTTAAACTGTGGGTATTCATTTTTTTATTTTACGTCTGTTTCCTCTTTGATGTGGAAACACTCCTTAAGAGGTCATACATATTCGATGCAGCATTTTCTGAGTGAATCTTTACTTGTCAGAGTCCAGAGAACGTGGGTCTAGTCCTGGCTTTGAAATTCACTCTCTGTGTGCCCTTAGCTCAGTCTCTTAACCTCTCTGGGCCTCAGTTTCCACATGGATAAAGTATATGGAAAATATCATTAATTATCATTATTTTAAATTATTGTTATTTGTTCACTCCATTCCACTATTGTGATGAAGTAAAGATTCATATGAAACACTTCCAGTTAAGAAAGCACGGCATCATGCCCCACGTCTCTAGCTTATATAACATTCCTACTGCTGCTGTGAGACTTTCTCAAGAAGAAAGCTAGATTCCCTGAAAACTCGCTCTCCTACTTCATCCTAACTTGTTCTTCTCCTCTATAATTTAGATCAAGTATAGGAAAAACTATGAAAAAACAAAGGACAAGTTTACCTCGGTTGTGGACACTCCAGAACACCTGCGTACTACAAAAGTCAACAAGCAAATCAGTGATGTGAGTACCAGAAACCCTGAATGGATTCTTGAACTTGGAGGGCATTTGCAAGTGTGGAGGGGCACGTTAGACAGTCACAACATTTGGAAGACTCTACTGCATTTGGTGGGAGGGAGGGAGGGAGGGAGGCAGGGATGCTAAATGGCCTACTAATGTCGAGACTTTTCTTTTACAATTAAGAATTGCTCCAACCAAATTGGCAGACACCTCATTTTAGAGGCACAAGAACCTTAGCAGAAAGCATGAAAGCACCTGTTGAGTTTATAGAATTCTCTTTCCTTTATATACACTCAACAACAACGTTGCATTTATAGCTTTATGTTACATTACAATGTCAATTGAGATGCATCACATTGTCTCTTTCTGCCTTTTCTCCTGCAGATACTGTACAAGTTGGAATACAACAAGGCCAGACCCAGGGGCTACACCACAATCCACGACACGCCCATGTTGCTGCACGTCCGAAAGGTCAAGGATGAAGTCAGTGATGTAAGTACCAGAATGGCTTTGCAGCACCTCTCACTGTGTCTCTTTCTAATGTGCTATAACACACCCAGGTCCATTCGTCTATTCCTGTGTATCAACCTAGCTAAAACGTAGTAGTTTTGGAGGACAGTCATCCTCATTTGCTCACCATCCTGTGAGCTGGTGGGCACAGCTGTGGGCAGATAGCTGAAGCGCAGGGCCGGGGGCCAGGACGTGGAAGGTGGCTCGCTCATAGAGCCGGCAGTGCTGACGGCTGGGCTGGGAGCTCAGCTATTGTACAGACAGGAACCCCTGTACGTGGCCTTTCCATGTGGTTTGGATGTCTCACAGCACAGTGAATGGGTTCCAAGAGGCTAGAGTAGAAGCTTCCAGACCAGTTGAGGGCTATTCCTAGAATTGACAGAGTCACTTTTGCATCATTTTACTGGACACAGTGCACATCCATATTCAAGGGTTGAAGAGGAAAATGCCCCCTCTGAATGAACAAATGGCAAGGTCACACTGCAGAAAAGCATGGCGGGGGGTGGATATTACTGAGGCCATTTTGAAAAATGCAGTGTGCCATAAACTCTGTTAATACTCTATAGGGAGGAGGGTGCAGCTTAAGTGGTAGAGTACATGCTTAACATGCATGAGGTCCTGGGTTCAATCCCCAGTATCTCCTCTAAAAATAAATAGACCTAATACCTCCCCCCACTGCCAAAGTAAAATAATTAAATACTATAATAATAGATAAACAAATAAAGTATTTTTTAAAAATACTCTGTAAGTTTCATTTTGACTAAGAGGAACAAGGTAGCCATTAAATTCTAATACTCTGAGGAGAAAGTATATTCATAAATTTTCATATATATAGCTATATTTTATGTTGGAAAACTCTCATTATTTTGGTTAAAGAATAGACTAAATATTTTAAAGAACTCCATGGCTATCTGGGCACCAGAGGAATAGTCAAGGCAAGTATGGAATAGCTCATCCCTACCCCAACACCTTGACTGTGGCTGGGACTTGGGAATTCTTTGATAGATAAATAAGTGGGTTCACACTGTTGACTCTCAGTTGCCAAGAAAAAAATGCTGAATACATTCAGCGCACTGTTTGTGAAGGCAGAGATGTATAAATCATTTAAAAATATTTTTTCAAATTTTTCACATTAAAATAAGTTTGGGCACTTTCAACATGAACATCAATTATTCATAGACATCTATAAGGTAGACCCCTTACATGGAGCAGACCATTCACTCTCACTGTAGAAAGATGAAGCAATTCTGTATCTTTTCTCTTGAGCTTTCTGATCATAACAATAACCTGAGATGTTGGTGAAAAATATAGATTTCCAGCCCTGTTGCCTAAAGATAGTGATTTACTACATCTATGGTGAAGCACAGAAAGTTGTGATTTGTATGATCAGGCAAGTTTAGTTATTACTTCTATGGCTCCTTTGAAACAGTTTTACTTCAGGCTTCACCATGTTAAGACCTAAGATCCTTCTGCAATAGTAAGTGAGAAGGCCCAGATGGGGCCGCAGGGCCTTGAAATCTGAAAGGAGCAAAAATGGGTGAAGCTAGAAATTCCAGGTTCAGGACGAAAGAAACTGCCAGTTGGGCTGACAGGAGCTAAGCCTTCCTCATTTCTCTCCCTCCCATCCAAACCCATGCCTGCCCAGACTTGTGAGATGTGGCTCCAGCAGTGAAAGTGACGACTGCATTCATCCATCAGTTCATTCATTCATCAGATATTTATTGGGTTTCTGTGAGCCTGATGCTAGGAATGAGACGATGAATGATACACAACTTTTACCCACACGGGAAAGAATAGACAGACAGACAAATAATTACAGTGGGATGTGATAACAGCTACAGCCGTGGGGGCGTAGAAGGAGGGCAGGACTGATTCCGTCCGGCTGAGCCAGCGGGGGGAGGCTTCTCATCCGTCAACAGTTTTCAAGATGTTCTGAACTCAGGATTTTCTGATTTGGGGAAGGGAAAACACACAGGGATAGCTGTCTAGCTGTCCCTTTCAGCACAAGCTCCGAGGACCTAAATCCTATGGTGACACTGGTGAACATACTCAGTGTGTCCTGGGAGCTGGTTTTAAGATCTGAGATAGGATTGTGCATGTCTGCACAACTGTGTGGCTGCATCCTTTCTCCACAACAGATTTATTCAGTCTCAAGGAGTGTCACATATGATAGTTATGCTTTTAATTTCTTGTTTTTTAAGATACTCATGGGCTGCTATAAAAAATTAACCTGTGTTTCCTCCCCTAGCTGAAATACAAAGAAGATTACCAAAGAACTAAGTCCAATTGCACCATTAAGCCAGATGCTGTTCATATCAAAGCAGCCAAGGATGCCTACAAAGTCAACACCAATGTGAGTTCCACAAGTGTCCCCAAGCCTAATAGGGGTTGATCAGCTCCTGCAGGACACATTGCCTCTGCACCTGCTTCTTCCGAAACAAAGAGAACATTTGAGCCAGTTGGTGCTCTGCGGATTTGGTCTAGACCTTCCTCCTGCTCACATCTCCCTATGCTGACTCATTTCCATATGATGGGGCATCTTAAAGCCTCAATCACAGAAACACTTGTGCATTTAGATGAGTACTGACTTCTTAAAAATGTATAAATGGTTATATGATAAAAGATTATAAAACCCAACTGGTGCCCACTAGTGCCAGGGAGAACTTGTATTTATTAGGGCCAGCAAACGAAAATGCCTTTAGGGGCCGGCAGGTAGCTTACAGGTGCCCTGAGGATGGATTGAGGGATGAGTACCAGGAATGAAGTGGGACAGAGCAAATGCAGTTAAATGTACACAGTAGGGTGTGGGTGGTGGGTGTATGGGTATTCTCAGTAAGACTCATGCAACTCTTTATATGTTTGAAATTTTTCACAATGAAATTTTATAAGTAGAAGCATGTGTGTCTTATGGTATACAAATAATACCTTGACCAAAAAAGTAGAGAGAAAAAGAGTGAGGAAAGAAACGAGGCTGTCAGTGAGGGTTCTTCCCAGGGACACTCAAGTTAAGTCACACATACTTCTGTGCCTTAGATTTGGCCCAAGGCAGCCAGTTCTCCAGCCACAATGCAAGTCTAGCAGATATATAAGCACCTCTGAAGCCAGGCTGCCCGGGTTTGAATCCCAGCTCCACTGTTCACCAGCTGTCTCACCTGGGTAGGGTACTTAGCCCTTCCCATCTAGGCTGTTCCTCCTTAGCTGTTGATTTTTTTGCAGCTGTTATGAAGATTAAATGAGTTAATATTTATAAAGCACTTTGAAAAATGCCTAGCGTGAAAGAAATGCTGCAAGTGTTTAATAATTTTTTTAAAAAGTTATCTGAATGTAGTTAGAAATTAAAAGTACTTGACTCTGAAAATGATCAGACTGCACTGGGAGAGTTAGAGTTTGATGAATCATTCTACTGGAAGCCTTTAAAAATGTTAGCCCCTATTTTGAGACCAAAGGGTCCCACAAGATGACATCTTGAGTGACCAGCTAGCTGCATAAATTATACAGAAATTTTAACTGGGGTTATCTCTTGCATAAAGCACCATAATTTGTTCTATGTTAAAATGCAAGAGGAGTCCCTCTGTGTCACATGTGTGGTTATGAATTCAGGCCATTGAATGAAGTGACTTCTTTTTGTCTTATTAAAAACAGCTGGACTACAAGAAGCAGTATGAAGCCAACAAAGCCCACTGGAGGTGGATCCCCGACCGTCCAGACTTCATCCAGGCTGCCAAGTCATCCCTGCAGCAAAGCGATGTGAGATAAGAGAGACAGAACTGCATGACATGCCTGAGACAGAAAAATTAATAATTATTCATAATAAGCTGCAGTTAAGCCTACCTCATCTGAGACCCAAGAAGGACAGGAGGGTTGTGAGGTGTGGAGGGCAAGCTCAGGAAGAGGGCCTGGCCATCGAGCCTGGTCTCTCAGGGCTGGGCCCAAACACAAATGGCTCAGAGTCCCAAGGGAGACCCATGAAGCTGCGGGCAAACGGGCAGGAGGGCTTTGTCCTGGCCTCCGGGCTGGAAGGGAGGAGCCCAGCAAGCAGTGAGGGGCTGGGAAGCACCCCCCCCCCCCCGATTCTGGCAGCAAATCCTCATAGACTCCTCTTCCTACCAATTTAACCAAATACTGGCTTCCTCCTGTACCAGCCCCCCTTTTCCATCTTCCTCTGCCTTTCTTCCCTTACAGTTTGAATACAAGCTGGACCGAGAGTACCTCAGGGGTTGCAAGCTCTCTGTCACTGATGATAAAGACATGGTGCTGGCCCTGAGGAATTCCATAATAGAAAGTGACGTAAGCATCCAGCCCCTCCCAGGAGGCCCCCCTCACTTGGGTGTCCTCTGCAGCCCAGTCCCCAGGGACACCCAGGAGAGGACGGTGGGAGGGGGGCTGCTGTCCCCTGTGAACCCCAGTGATTTAGCAGAGCAGGGCGGCGGCAGTGGGAAGCTGTTAAAGCCAGGGGGCCATTCGTGATTAATCCTGCACCACCCCAGAACCCACACAGTCAGCACTGGGAATCTGGAGGCCTGGCTGGATTCTAGAAGGAAATGTGTTCATTTCTGTGGGGTTAGACTCTGTGCTTCCTACGTTTCCTCATCTGGAGAGGAGGAATAACAGTGCCTCCCAGGGTTCGGGGGAGAGTCCAATGACATGTTTGAAAGTGCTCTGAACTAAGGCTGTAGGTATAGAGCTATGTCGTAAAACCCATTCTGATTGTTACTGAGGCCTCAACTGGCAAGAGGAAAGCAAATCCTTTTTGTATATTTCCCAAACATCACATCTTTTCCTGAGTTTAATGTTTCTGCTGTGTCAAAGATGCTGTCCACCGAGCTCCTTCTAGTAACTCAGGAGCTTAATAAAATAGGCAGGAAGCTCCGAGGAGCTGAAGAAATGCTTATTTTCACCCCTGCAGCTGAAATACAAAGAGAAACATGTCAAGGAAAGAGGAACCTGCTACGCTGTGCCCGATACTCCTCAGATCCTTCTGGCAAAGACTGTCAGCAATCTGGTGTCCGAGGTAACCCTCCCGCAGCCCACGTGCTCGCCTTCCATCTCGGGCTCACGCCCCAGGCAGACGTTTCAGCAAGCTCTCCGTGCATTCATTCCCCCAGAACAAGTACAAGCGCCACGTGAAGAAGCACTTGGCCCAGGGCTCATACACAACCCTGCCCGAGACCCGGGACACCATCCATGTCAAGAAAGTGACCAAGGATGTCAGTGACGTAAGTGACCAGGGCTCACAGTGGCAGTGGCAACCCCACCGCACCTTAGAATCCAGCAGTGGACTGTAAGCTGCCTTTTTGCTTACAGACCCTTTCCTTTATGTCACTTCACTCCTACTGTCAGTGATTATATGTGACCTTGGAATTCTGGTTTAAAAGACGACTCAAAATTTATTGGCTTTCCAGTTGTGGCAACTGCAGCAGATGGGGGTTAGGCCACAGGACATAGTATTTAGCCACAGAAGATGTCACTAAGCAAGTGCTGATAGGGGCAGGAAGCATCTCTCCTCTCATTCAACTGTCCACGCCTCAGTAATTTCTGCCCACTATTTCCCTATGGGTAATGCTTTAATAATCATGGTGTTATACTTCATGATCCCTGTATGGTTCCTTTTATTTTTATTTTATTTTATTTTATTTTATTTTATTATTTTTATTCTCTTCTATTCTATTTTATGGAAGTACTAGGGACAGAACCCAGGACCTCATGCATGCTAAGCATGCACTCTACCACTGAGCTATACCCTCTCTATCCATTTATGTTTTTAAAAAGTAGAAATGGTGAGTGAAAGAGTTTAATTTGCCTATAGTCAGTTCTCCAAAGATTGGGGCGTGGTTCAGCTGTTAGGTTCCAGGCAGAAATGGCAGGGAAGAGCTAGATTACGGATCAGAGACCCCAGTTCCAACATGACGCCAAAATGGGGAACCACAGGTTTCCCTCAAGATCGTCTCACAGTTCTTCAAGTAAAACAATTCTGCTCCCAGCTTTCCTCTGTTCACACAAGGAGTTCTGGCTCTTTTTAGACAAATTACAAGAAGAAGTTTGTCAAGGAGAAAGGGAAATCCAACTACTCCATCATGCTGGAGCCCCCAGAGGTGAAACACGCCATGGATGTGGCCAAGAAGCAGAGCAATGTAAGTTTCCCCTCTCACTCTCAGGGGTCCACTTGGGCCGGCGGATCCCAACTTGGTGGATGCTGGGCTAGTTCCAGTGAGTGCTCACCAGGATTTCTCTCTCTGGTGGTTTAAAAAATACAGTGGTGGGACTGATTTTGTTTTAATAAAATGTTCCTTGTACTTAATGAGGACTTTCAGAAATACAGAGTATTTCTCAAGTGAGTAAACATTTTTTTTTTCTCCAAATAAAGATCGCTTACAAAAAAGATGCCAAAGAAAACCTGCATTACACCACAGTGGCCGATCGGCCAGACATCAGGAAGGCCACGCAGGCAGCCAAACAGGCCAGCGAGGTAAGGATGTGGCTGAAGTGTGGCCAGTCCCCAGTGGTCAATGCCAACAGGTAGCATAAAGCACCGGCCACCTAAAGTGTGATGCCCATTTTGGTTTTCTTTGATTCAGGTGGAGTATAGAGCCAAGCACCGCAAGGAAGGCAGCCATGGGCTGAGCATGCTCGGTCGCCCAGACATTGAAATGGCCAAGAAGGCAGCCAGGCTGAGCAGCCAGGTAACACAGATGGGCAGACAGCGGCTCTGATGTGAGGAGACTTTAAAAACCTTGCCAGAAGAAGTGACTCCCAGAATGAAAGTATAACATTAGCAACCAAAGAGATACTGGGTCTTTGATCACACTGCAGAACTTTGAAAAGTTACATCACGAAAAGGGTGCCAAGGACCCACTCTCATTTTCCTCTAGTATCTCTAGGCCTTTCTTGTTCTCCACTTTTCCATTCATGGGCTTATGTCTATCTGTTTGTGTGCCTCACTATTTTCAGGCTACAAGACAGCAGCTCATGAGGTCCTGTTGAATCCTCTCCCCAGGTCAGGGGAGCTGCATCCCAAGGGCCTGGTTCGCACATGAGTCACCAGTGGGATCTTGTTAATGTGCGAGAGTCATGAAATTCTAACTTCTAGAGCCCAACCAGCAGCAGTCACTTTTAGTTTTGCATTCAACATACGTATATTGAATGCCTGGGAGAGGAACTAGTGGGGAATAGATGTCCTCAGACTGTATGTCCGTGGATAAATAATTACCATGTGGGGAGATAAGTGTTTAATCAAAGTATGTGCAGGGTGCTGGGGGTGGGAATGACTAATTCTAGCAGATTTCATATTATTGAGAAGGTGGACTCAGAACTTTGTCCAAACCTAACTGCCACGTTTCCTAATTTCCCCTGCTAGACCAATTATGTAGCTACTGCTGAGTTACAAGTTTTCCGACTTTAGCTGAGAGACCCCCGTGACCAACCACCACATCTTTCAGAGAGCAAGTTTTTGTCCTGAAAGACTTGAACTCAAGAATATCTTATTTCTTTTCCAATTCAGAAATCCTACCTTCTTCTTCCTTATTGTCTGTTCTCTAACATATCTGTTTGAGGAAATAGGTTTAGGATACATTTGGTTGTTACATCTGTGACTTTCAGCAACATGAAACATGGGATCCCAATCCTTTGGAAGCTATAAAGTAGTGATATCAAGTGATAAAACAAGAGGGAATTATGAAGAGGAACACAAAGTTCAGATGACTGATGACAAGCAAATATGATTTTTAAAAAGGTTTTGAATTTAAAATTCCTATGCAGTACTTTTATAAATTGAGGGAACTGCATAAGTTCTCAAAACCAAGATTTGAAATCACCAACAAAAAACAGTGGAATCTCTTGTAATGAAATGTAACAAGAACTTTTCAATGTAAAAACTTTTAATAGGTTTTAAAATTTCCAAGGTTATACCCTTATCAAGTCAAAAACAAGCTGAGATTTTGAAGACTTTGCTGTTTTTGAAAATAGGCTTGTATTTCTAATCCCAGGTGGAGCCTATAATGTGGAGAATGAGACCCAACCAGCTTCTTTTAGGAGCTCCCCTTCCTGGGTTACTTGCCTCAGGAGTTACAGCTTCCTGCGGTGGCCTCTGGCCCCTGGAGGCTCCCCTCCGCATGGGCTCCCCACCCAACCCCGTTCTGACTCTGCTGTCTTGCTGGTGCTCTAGGCGGAATACCTCCAAGGCCAAAGGCGAGGGCACGGGCACGGCGCCGCGTCTTATGACACCCCTATGATGAGGCAGCTTAAGAAAACTAATGCGCTCGTCAGTGATGTAAGACTGACCCCAGCAAGCCAATATCTCTATCTTTCTCTTTCTCTCCTCTACTTCCTTAGCCTTGGTCCAGGGACTGACCAAGCTGCACTCTTTTCTGTTGGTTTTGTGTTGGAATGTGTAGAATGCTGTGGGCATTTGTCAGAGGGTATAATTTTGCACACTCCTGTCTCTTCCTGCATGAAACTTCCCCTCTGGAACGTGCCCCTGGAATAGGAAGGTGGGGCAGACTTGGAGATGGCCTCCCAGTGTCCTGAGGTTGCTGACCCCAATCAAATCTGTGAAATGAAAACAAACTGAGACTCTCATCTCCAAAAACGTGAAGAAAGGCTCTGCTTATCACCATTGCTGGTGTTTGATACATTTAAGACTGGTATTTAATACAGTTTCTCAGTCCAGACAGCCTCTGAAGCAACAGAATAAACTCAAAACGTTCTCAACCGCAGCTTTCACTCTGTTTTACAGCCTCAGCAGCAGGAAATTTTCTAATTCTTGGACCTGTTCTTCAGTCTTTAGAAGCACCGCTATACAGTTCAAGGCCCTGAAAAGGAGTAGAACAACTGGATGTTAGATCTTTAAATTCAATTAAACTTTGAAAGAATAACGGATTCGAAACCACTTTCCCATGGTCTGTCTCCAGCCGTCAGCGTCGGAGCCGGTGGGATGAGGGGCACCGTGCGGCACTTGCTGGCAGACGGCATCACGTGGGTCCCGCTCAGGCTTCCCTGGTGAACGAGGGAGAGAAGGCTTTTCCATTCCATAATGCCACGTGTTTGTGGTTTTACTGTGCTTCCTGCCTAAGCCAACAGCTTGCTAAGCTCCCTGCAGTCCTGAATCAGATGTGTGTCCTTACCGTGCAAAGTACAGCAGTTCTTCAGAAGATGCGGTCAGAAAGGAGGGTCACATGTGCTGGTTCCGGTTCCCAGCAGTGGTCGTGCTCAGCTGCATTTGCTTGGGGGCCTTCTTATGGAGAGGGGAGGCGTACCTTTTCTTTCTTTTGAATTAAAAAGTTAGAAATTTAAATTTACTGAATATTAATGGAAGAAAAAGGAACTGAAGTGAGACCAGGGGAAGTGCTGTTCTTCAAATAAATATTTTTTCAGAAACGAGCCATTTTCTAAAAGAAAGAGGACTTAGAACATACTTCTAACAGAGGCAGATTTTATTCTCATCAGAGGTGGGCCGTCGCATCTCTTCTTGCCCAGGCGGACTCTGCGCATCTAGTTTTCTCTGCTTTTCTGTGTTTCGCAGCTCCTGGGATCCGCCCTAGTCTTAGGGGTTCTATACCCTTAGAAGGAGTGTTCTCTTGGTCCAGACACCAGCTCACTTCCTCTAACTTTCCTCAGCAGGCTTTTCATTTCCTTATTTTGGGAGTGAATTTCCTTTCAAAGAGCCATGGTAGCATTCATTTACATTTTGTTTTCCTGTTACGTTGTTTCCGCTCCTCCGGGGTCTGACTCCGTGTGCCTGCTGCATGCTTATTTTGTGTCTGCATTTCCACAGTAAATGTGTTCCAAATAAACGAGTCTCAGCCCTGTGAATGCATTTTCTCTGATGTGGCAGATTTCATTGTTCTTAGCATCTGAGTGGTCTCATTTTGTGTCCATTCTGCTGGACGGGTAAAGTTGTGGAGAAGTTAAGTGATGAAGCATGAGGGATATTGATTTTAAATGTCCACAGAGTGAAACATCCTGAGTGACCAGATCCTGGTGTGATAACTTGGAATGAGTGAGTCTTTCATCTTACAGTAACAGAAATTCTAGGTTTCCTGGAGTGTCAAATATGGCCCTTTTAGCTGGTTAACATCTAGAAATAGCTCATTTTTCATTCTTCCTAGAGTGATAACTAGTGGAGAGCTCTACTTCGGGACCTGGTCCTAGAATACTATTGACAAAGGCATCAGGGTATCTTTCAATAAGGAATATTTCTCTAACCTTCAGTTTATTTTGTTGAATTTTCCTAAAATAAATTATCCTCTTTAGCCATTTTACCCAAACATAATGACTGACTCCTCCTTTCATCCAATCAAATCGCATTTATTGAGCAACTACTAGTGCCAGGCACTGTGCTTACTTTTTAAATTGAAGTAACTTAGTCCTTGGCATAGTCTTACTTTTATGTATCCTGCAAGACTATTTAATCTTATTTTTCTCATTATGCTGAAGTATCTCACTTCTTTCTTTCTTCTAGCCTGAAATGCTACTGAAGCCACTAATCCCCAAATTCTGTCCTTCTTTTACTCAGAAATTATGTCAATTTTTTTGCCAAGTTTAAAAAAATTAAAATGGTGTAGCCAAAGTGCTATTTTAAAATAACAATAAATGCTCCTAATTTAACAGATTCCTTACTTCTTCTCTTCTTGATCATTTATAAAGCCTCTTTGAACTCTTGGCAGTAGACCTAAAATGCTTTTGGTTTTGCTAGTTACGAGGGCCAAACTGCTCTGAAACAAATCCATTAGATCATTTCTCTGAGTTTAGCCTGAAGCCTTTTCCCACTCATTCTTATTCTGCATCAAAAAGAGGTGATTATCTTTCATACCTCTGGATAATATAAAAATGAACAAAATAAATGCTACATCACTTGATCTTATTCTCGACTGCCTGTTACCCCAACACAATTATTAATAGTGCTCCCTTTTACTCCTAAAAGTGTCCTGGTTTGGATAATAAATTGTATGATCACTTACTGTATAACACGAACTCTTTTGCATTTACATTTTCTCCATTCCTCGGTCATCAAATTAATTGACATTCAGGAATAATTTGGATTTTTTCCATTTGCTGTTAGATTACATACCGAGAAAATTTCAACAAAGAGAAGGGCAAGACACCAAAGTACAATCCAAAAGACAGCCAGCTTTACAAAACCATGAAAGATGCTAATAATCTCGCAAGTGAGGTATGTGTTTGTTTAATTGTGGTTAAATATATAATGTGAAATTTGCCAGTTTAACTATTTTTAAGTATATAATTCGATGGCATTAATTACATTCACAATTTTGTCCAACTACCAGTATTATTTTCAAAACTGTTTCATCACCCCAAACACAAACTCTAACTATTAAGCAGTGACTCTCCGTCTCCCCCTCCCACCAGTCCCTGGTAACCTCTAGTCTACTTTCTGTCCCTATGAGTTTGCCTATTAGAGATTCCATTTAAGTGGAATCACATAATATTTGTCCTTTTTTTGGTCTGGCTTATTTCATTCAGTATAGTATTTTCAAGGTTCACCCATGTAGCATGTGTCTGAACTTCATTCCTTCTTGTGGCTGAATAATAAATAGCCCATCGTGTGTATACACCACATTGTGTTCTGTCGATGGACACTTGAATTTTTTCTGCTTTTTGGCTACTGTGACTGAGGCATGGTTTTTCATCACCATCTCCAGCATTTGTTCCAAGATGGGATATCTTATTCTGGTTTCCATTAGTACTATTTTCCATTTCCTATTTATGTGATTTCCCTTTTTTCCCCCCTCAATGTACAGGTAAAATATAAAGCTGACTTGAAGAAACTTCACAAACCTGTGACTGACATGAAGGAATCTCTGATAATGCATCATGTCTTGAATACCAGCCAACTCGCCAGTTCTGTAAGCTCAACGTTTGCTCCAGAAACAGCCTGTTTCACCCGTGTTCGCAACTAACTTCCTTCTCTGAGCTCACGTGCATCTCCTTCTCTGCTACTGAGACACTCGATTTGTTAGAAAGCTCTTCTGTTGCCTGAGTGCATTCTTCCAATTACAACATTAATCTACCAATTCTCCACTGACTGTAACACCTCTTAGGGTATAAAAATGCTTCTATTTTCGGACTATTTAAACTTTTTTGTTCAATTAACCACTCCTTTCCCTCCTTCTAAAAACATAGAATTATCACTTGGAATAGTTTCTTTCACTTTCATCTTTTCACTCCTAAAACCAACTCTGAATAAGCCGTGTAACCTACGTGCTTACATCCTTGTATTAACCAATAATAGTGAACATGGATCTTTATCCTTTAAAACATTTTATTAACCCCCTCCATAGTGTTTGCTAATTTTGATTCGGTCTCAATGCTGCTGCTGTTAAATGTCTAATCTCAAGACAAAACACAGGAATGCCGAGCAGCTTTCCCATCAGTGTGCCTTTTTTGCCACCCTCCCCTCAGTACCAGTACAAGAAGAACTATGAGAAGAGCAAGGGCCACTACCACACGATACCTGATAACCTGGAGCAGCTTCATCTAAAAGAGGCCACAGAGTTACAGAGCATAGTAAGTCAACAAAGATGGACTTCTTTCCTGCACCTTCATCTACGATGTCAAAACCTTTCACGGATTCCCCCCAGGACAGTAGTTATAGTTGTAGTAACTGTTGCTTGAGAAAATGCCCAAAGATAGTAGGGGTTTTGAATTTAAAAACACATTGAAACAGATGTGTTTATGTCACGAATGGTAACAGTGTCAACATATGTTGGAGGAACAGCACGTAGACATGCAGCATGTGGTGGGCAGTTGCTGACAGGGACTGGAAGCGCAAAGACAACGTCACAAGGGAGACAAACCCCTCATAGTAGCCCCGCTGTGCTCCAAGGAGTCTGCCCCCAGCTTACAGGACATTCCTAAGGATGACAGGGAAGCTCTGGAGGGTTCTGAGCAGACAAGCGTTGTGACCAGGTCGACCACTGAAGCAGTCTCTGGGTGTTTAAGAAATGGCAAAATTTGTACAATCATTAAGATTCTCAGAGGAAAGAACTCAGAGAAGGAGCCTGCTGTCACATGACCTTCTATATCACAAATTCAGCACTATTAGCTCCCCTGTTGGGCATTAGCCAAGAGCTAAATTACTGGAAGTGCCCTCATGTCATCTGTAAAGCAGCCCATGTTAGGAATATCTGTAGGCTCCCCCCCATTCCTGGTCACGTGAGGTGAGAATGAGGAGATGGTATTTGTGAAATAGCTTTGGGAGAGTCTTATGGAGACTGTCAGGTTGTTAGTAAGTCAGTCAGCAACTAGTCAACTGGATTTCATTTTATACCAGTCTATACTGGCTGCATTAAATATGTGACCAGTTAGGACCTAGATTGTGTTACTGACATATAAATAAAGTCATGTGTAGTATCTATTAAGTCAAGCCTCCAGGTCTCTCTTAAAAATTCTTATGAAAGAAAATGGGAGATTTTTATCAGAAATGTTGACTGATGCACTGGCTAAAATGTGCACATCTACACACATCCAGTCCCGGCCAATGTTATCTATGGGCGATTTCCCCATGTATTTCCTTGTTTCAATGCTTCTCAGCTGATTTTTCTGCAGTGATTCCCTTGTCTCCTTGAATTGAACATAAATCCTGGCCATGCCTTGCAGACAGTAATGGTGATTTCCCCTTAGGCAAAAAAAAAAAAAATCTACTGGATCTGATTTGAATGGCAATGAGATGCCACCCAATTGGACATAATGTATCAATTAAAAAATACTATTGCTAAACTGGTCTCTGTCCACGAGTTGACCAGAGATGAGATATCTAATAAGGCTTTTCATCACAGGTGAAATACAAAGAGAAGTATGAAAAGGAGCGAGGAAAGCCCATGTTGGACTTTGAAACACCAACATACATCACCGCCAAAGAGTCTCAGCAGATGCAAAGCGGGGTAAGTCCTGCACAAACCCGCCACACAGCAAACACACCATCAAGCTGATGAAAACAAGCTCCACTCAGAAGTATCCAGCCTGCTGTTACCCCAGCTGCAGGTGACGGACTCTTTAACAAGTGATCACGAAAATTTTTCTCAGTCATCTGTGGTTCCGTTATAATAGACGTTCTCAATAGTAAATATTTACCATGTATCTTTTATTTCAACTATCATTTTCATAGAATTAGAACATAGCAAACTATTCCCAACAATGAAACAAATTATATTGAATATAATGTCAGTTTTTCTTTAATGAATGAAAAGTTCCCTCTGCACAGACCATCCACTCACTGGCTTTGGATTGCTCTTAATAGGAAGCCCCAAGCCAAAAAAAAAAAAAGAATTTTTTTCTTTTGATCAAGATGTTTATCAAAACATCAAAAGTCAATGTGCCATGTTTTCTATTTTAGAAGTTTTATGCAGAGGCATTTAAGTTTTTTTTTCATTTTTAATCAATAGTGGAGAAGAATGAAGTCTTATTTTGAATTGTAGAAAGTCTGTTTTCATTGGGAAACAGGGCTTTTTTTTTTGGATTTCTTTGTGTCCTCCATAAGCACATCTCCAACCACAAAGATAGTTTTTAAAAGTGGCAGTTTGGGGAGGTGTCTGGTGTATAGAATGCCAGATAATGAAAAATTTTAAATAGTTTTAAATAATTGGTGAATCTGCGTAAAAGCTCTATTGGAGTTCCTTGTACTATTCTTGCAACTTTTCTGTAAATGTAAAATTCTATCTAAATTAAAAATTACAAAATCAAGTTCCAATATCTATTCCAAGCCTCCCAGAGAAACAGCCTCATCCTGGGATTGGAGAGGAGATGGGGGAGGTCACAGCCCTTTCTCTCAACAGTAAACAGGCCTGAGAACTTCTCAGGGCTTCATCGTCCACCTTTTCTATTCAGTGATTAAAAATAAGTCAGGATTATGAAAAAGGCCAAATTTGCGTTTAGTGCACTCAGGTTCCCTTCCTCCGGGGGTGGTTCCCCCCCCTTGAGTCTCTTCTAATTCAGAGGTACAGTGTTTTGTTGCCTCCAGAGGAATGTCATCAGGAGAGATGACAATGGATTCAGAGTCTTGGTGGCCCATCCCAGCCGTCCACTCTCTCGGGGGCCAGCCCCAGTCACAGCGTCGGATGGACGAATGAGAAGCCCACCAACATTTCTCAGCCTCTGGGTTTCTAGGGCTACTTGCTCTAAATAAAGTATTTCCAGAACAATCAGACATGCTTCAAATATGTGACCATTAGCAGAACTATGATCAGGTTAAGAGGCCATACTTAGGAAATGTAATTCTCCCCAGTAGGATTGAAAAGTAAATTGCAGTAAAGGTTCTTTCTTAACTTGTCTTTCCTTCCTACTCACATTAGAAAGAATATAGGAAAGATTATGAAGAGTCCATTAAAGGCAGAAACCTGACTGGCCTGGAGGTCACGCCAGCTTTATTACATGTCAAATATGCAACCAAAATAGCCAGCGAGGTAGTGCCCACTTCGTCTTTTGTTTCCCTCTTGATCCAAATAATTGCACTAATGACGCTCATCAATGTGTTCCTTCTACCGTTTTCACCACCACCTAACTTCCGGTTTCGAGTTGGGTTCACATGTGTTTGGTACTACCACCTAATCTATTACTCACGTTAACTCTTCTAATTTTTTAATTGAATACCTAATAAAATGTGCTTACTTTAGCATTCTTTTAATTTTTAGTTTCTTATTTGATATTGATATTAACTGATGAAGCTTATCCCTGCCTTTATTCATATCTTCATTTACTAAACTATAACTGTTTAAAATCGGAAGAGTTGTTTTTTTATTTTTGTGGGGGGCGGTGGTTCTTTACCGAAGAGGAACAATCCAGGCTTTCTTCTCAGCACTGTTGCTCGTATTTTGTGCTATAGAAAGAGTACAGGAAGGACCTAGAAGAAAGCATCCGTGGGAAGGGGCTCAGTGAAATGGAAGACACCCCCGACATGCTAAGAGCAAAGAACGCCACTCAGATCCTCAACGAGGTGGGTGCACAGCCAACTGCATGCACAGATTCCCAGCCAAGTTGCATACAAAAAAAGTGGTAAAAAGAGAGTTATTAAATTTCAGACTCCATAGTCATGATTATTAACCATTAAGTAAAATGTCTTAATTTCTGATGAGTTGATAATAACAGTCTGTTTCTGTAGCAGCTATTGTAACCTGTTCTTTATCGGGTATTATTTGTTCTAATCTTGATACATGTGTTGTGCCCACTTAAATAAAAACGTCACACTGGAGAGGTGTGCACCTAAGTGTAATCCTTGTTATATTCCAAACCAGATTTAAAATGTGCTCTCTACTTCAATTTTCTAAGTAGAGAATGCTGAAAAGTGTTCAAAAGGAGGCCTGGCATGAGTAGAAGAGTTTCCTAAAGTGGTTCTGTTGTCACCACACCGTCCTGGCCCGGGGAACGGTGAAGGTGCCCACTAGCAACTGAGGTGCCATGCTATGTGGATCCATTCTCACTCTGCACATTTATTACCTAGTCATGGAAGTTAAGTAACTTTTTTTCAAATGCTACTGTAGAAAGAATATAAGAGAGACCTGGAGCTGGAAGTCAAAGGAAGAGGCCTGAATGCCATGGCCAATGAAACTCCCGACTTCATGAGAGCCAAGAATGCCACAGATATTGCCAGTCAGGTCAGTGTTACTGTTCCATGTCAGTCTTTCAGAAAACATAGCTGCGACTGCAAGGACACAGTGTTGTCCTTCTGTTGTCTTACTTATTGGTCAGTTGCAGTCACATGCATATTATAGTGGCATCTTTAAATATCTGCCTGGTGGAATCCATTCCAAGGAAAGGATCAGGGACCCTTTGCCAGGGCCGCTTGTATCTGTCCTTCTCCCAGCCCTTCTGGAACCAGTTGATGCTTTACTATCTGTTGATGGTCTCCCTCCTCCTTTCCCACACCCTAGCTTCCCGCCCCCTCCCCGCCCTGCCTTGCCCCTGTCCAACTAGACAGTAAGTCTTTCAACAGCTCCAACTCAACCTTTCTTTCTGAATCTTACTCTTTAGTATAAAACTGTAAACACAATAGGGAAAAAAAATGTTGACTATCAAATGAATGAATCCTTTTGGAAAAGAAATATTAATCACCTCTTAATCAAACTAAGCTACAAAACGTTGTGCACATGGTAAACATTTACCCAAGTACTGGCTGTCCTTTTGCAGATTAAGTATAAGCAATTAGCAGAAATGGAAAAAGCCAATTTCACTTCTGTGGTTGATACTCCGGAGATCATTCATGCCCAACAAGTCAAGAACCTTTCAAGCAAGGTAAGGACATTCATCAGAATGCCACTCATTGACCCCAGTCATGAAGAACAAAGTCTTTCCACTATTACTGAAGGAGGTTCTTTAAAACCAGTTTTCCCAGTGAAAAAGAAGGGATACATCCATGATGCAAGCTGGAGTTAGAGTTGAGATTTCTGTATCATAAACTGTAGGAGGGAATTTTAAGGTACTGAAGAACTCTTTTGTGGTACTACCCATAATTTTTTAAATTTATTTTTTCCAGTTTTAGTGAGATATAATTGACTTATACCACTATATAATTTTAAGGTGTACAGCACAACGGTTTAGCTTATATTTCTTGTGAAATGATTACCTCAGTAAGTTTTAGTTAGCATTCCTCACCTCGTATAGATACAGTAAAAAGAGAAAGCAAAAAAAGAGAAAAAAAAACGTTTCCTTGTGATGAGAACTCTTGAATTTACCCTTAAGAACTTTCACATGTCATACAGCAGTGTTAGCTACAGTCGTCATGTTACACATCACATCCCTGGTACTTACTCATTTTAGAACTGGCAGTTTGTCACTTTTGACCACCTTTCTGCAGTTCCCCCTCACCTCCACCTCCCGCCTCTGGAAACCATAAATCTGATCACTTTTTCTGAGTTTGTTTTGTTTTTAGAGTCCACAAATATGTGAGATCATACAGTATTTGTCTTTCTCTGTCTGACTTATTTCACTTAGCATAATTCCCTCAGGGTCCATCCACGTTGTGGCAAATGGCAGGATTTCTCCTTTTTTATGCCTGAGTATTATTCCACTGTGTAAATATACCACAACTTCTTTATCCATCATCTGTTGATGGACACTAGGTTGTTCCCATGTCTTGGCTATTGTAAACAATGCTGCTATGAGCATAGAAGTGAGGGTATCTATTCAAGTTAGTGTTTTCTATCCTTTGGATATGGTCCCAGAAGCAGAATTGCTGGATCACAGGGTAGCTCTATTTTTAGTTTTTTTGTGGATCCTCTATACTGTTTTCCATAGTGGCAAAACCAGTTTACTGTCCCACCAACAGTGCACTGTTTTCCACATTCTCACCAGCATTTGTTATCTCTTGTCTTTCTGATGATGGCCATTCTAACTGGTGTGAGTTACCACCCATAATTAAAGCATCAGTATTTTAAAACATGCAAAGCCTCTTATAATGTGGATGTAAAACTTGTATGCAAATCTGGAAGATGCAAAGTAGACAGCCCACATTTGGATTATCAATTTCTGTAGCAAGATTGAGACTTTGCCATCAACACCAACCACACAATCTAACCCTGGTTCCTCCTATCGTGGATAACTCTCCATCTTCCTACAGATGGAGAGAGAAAGAAAAGTGACATGTCCTTCATACACCAGGGTAGACCCTCATTTGTTTTAATCTTCACTGATGATCAGGAGTCTGCAGTTTATTTAAACAGCCCCAAATTAGAATTTTTGCTTGTCTTCTGATCAGTGAATTCTGAAGCAGTCGTTACCTGACCTGGCTATACTTTATAAACACCTGAGAATGTAGATTTCCTGGCCCCACCCTGGACACTCCTGCTGGGCCTGCCTGCCAGCTCAGTCCTTTAGCCTGGAGCCTGGACCACACCTGCTCCGGCTCAGTGAAATTATCCTTGTCACTGACTAAGGACAGCTTTCAGGAGGCCTTACTGATGGCTCTTAACCCTCCTGCTTTTCTCCACCTCCCTGCTGAATAGTCTGGCTCCATCCAGCTCACTGTAGGCATCCCTGTCTCCCTGCCAGGTACCTCAGGGACCATCACCCTCCCTCATGTGGACCAGTCCACAAGGGCCTCCCTCGGCCAGCTTTGCCATGAAGCGAAGTGGGTGCTATGAAATACCTGCGCTCAGCTCTCCTGGAGAGAAAAGACATGACACTCTGACCGAGAGGGCTCTGCTTTATAACTCCCTAACATCCTGGGGCCATCAAGACAAAGGACTTTCTCTCTGCTGAGCAGGAAGCACTATTTTAGGTTCCATTGGCCCACATCCTTGTGTTATTCACTATCCTTATTTCTTGGACTCTATTCCCAGAAAAAGTACAAAGAAGATGCAGAGAAGTGCATGTCATATTATGAGACTGTTTTGGACACCCCAGAGATGCAAAGGGTCCGGGAGAACCAAAAGAACTTCAGCCTTGTGAGTTTCCTTTGAATCTAAGACACAGCTCATGGCTACCTGGGTTGAGACAGGGCAAGAAGGATGCCTCTGGGCACACACGCTCGGGTATCCCACCCGCGTCAGCCCTCAGCAACGCCCTGCCCACTGCCCGGGAAACGTGGGCTCCATTCTCCTTGGGGCTCATATCTCAATCCCTAATGTAGCGTGAAAGGCCCATCTCTCGCTTTGTTGGTGGCTTCCTGTTGCTGAATATGAACCATCACCATCTTCCACTGGTGGTGTTATCTTTTTCAAAGTTAATTCTAGGCGAGATATAATTAAAAAGAAAAACAACTAGTTTTTAAGGTTTTAAAATTTTTGTTTCTCTACAAAATTCTTATTAAAGAATTTCCCATTGGCTACCTGACTCTGATTATTGTGATTTAGACTTTTTTTTTTAAATATAAGATTTTAACTTCCTTTATACAATATAGGACAATTAAAAAATATATAAAACAATGCTGAAATCTTAACAAGATGTTTACTCTTTCTTCATAGCTCCAATACCAGTGTGACCTTAAAAACAGTAAAGGAAAAATTACAGTTGTTCAAGACACGCCAGAAATACTGCGTGTTAAAGAAAATCAAAAGAATTTCAGCTCGGTATATGTACTATTTATTTTCCATTTAATGCTAACGTAATAATTTCAGTCTCCTCTTTAAAAATATACTAGCCTCACGTTGATTCAGACAATTAACATCTAACCTCCCCAGTTTAATGCTAGCGGTTATTTGTCAAAATTCCCCATACTTTGCTCTAAAATCATCATTCCAGAGACCATTTGAAATAACAACTTAAATCTGCTAACAAAGGAGCCTTTCTTTCTTTTTAACTTTTTAAATCCCTGAGCAGTAACACGTGTTGTCTTGCTCCAGGAAGATGGATTTCTTTTTGACACTGTGATTGATTGTCCCTTCCGAAAATAACTGACTGACTGTATTCCTTAATGGATTTTGTGTTTCATGTGGGAGGGTTTTTTAATCAACAGTTTCTGGTTTTGCTCATCATGTATTAATACAGTACAATAATTTTAACAGAACTCTTGAGATCTGGAAAGTGATGTGTGTTGTGTCTGTGGTTTGAGTTACTGATGCTGACGCAGGAGACTCTTCCGATGCTCCAGCACTTGTCTAAGAACGTTCTCTAGTGCCTTTTGTTTTCATAGACTCCATATTTCCTAGTCTTTCTCCAGGAATTGCTGGGTTTTCCTTTCTTCTGTGTAACACTTCCTAATTCTGAATGCCCAGGTTTTGTACAAAGAGGATGTCTCACCAGGAACGGCGATTGGAAAGACACCTGAGATGATGAGAGTGAAGCAAACCCAGGACCACATTAGCTCAGTAAGGACACCCCTGGGGACTCACTTTCAGTGTTTTCTGTCTCCCTCTGATGATTTACACTGATGTCTGAGCTGCACTCAAAACCTTTGTCACCAGAAGCAGCTGAAGTTGCTAAAGGGTCATTTCATAACTCAGCGCTGATGCAGTTCTCACGAGGGCTGGTTTGACATGGACAACAGAGAGGCCTGTGTCACAGCAAACCAGAGCTAGACAGTAGTTTAAGTAGTAAAACAGATTTTATTCAGAACTATCATAATACAGAGGAAAAGAGATCTCAGTACACATCCGAACTCAATTCTGAATACACCTGGGGAAAGCAGGGATTTAAGAGAGGTGAGGGGACAGGATGGGGGCAGGGAATGGGGAGGTGGGGGTTGTGGGGAGAAGATCCGTGGGTAGAAAATTACTCAGAGCAAACATCAGGGGTGAGGAGGGATTCTGGCTAAACCAGCTTAATAGGCTTCTTGCTGGAGGCAGATCAGGCTGATCAGATGTCACCTGGGGGATGGTGGGGGTTGGGTAAGGAATTTGATCAGATATCAAGGGTGATGAGATACCAAGGGGGGGAATTTTGGCCAAACTGATTTAGCAGGATTCTTGCTGAAATTGGGTGATGCAAAGATGGTCTCAGAAGTCCAAAAGTTGAGGCCTAGTTGAGTAGAAGATTCAGAAGAGCCTGATTACAGGTTGGTCAAGAAGAGACTCATCACTTGTAAGAAAGTAGCAGACTTGAGAGGCAGAGGATGGCCTTTCCTGGGTGTGTGTATGTGAGTGTCTGCTCTGGGCAAATGAACTGTGGGTATAAAACATGGGAGACCCCAGGGAAGAGAAGGGGCTTCAGTCTAAGGGTGGACCCCACCCCCAAAGAGACCAGAGAGAGCCCAAGAGTCCTTGTCCTCGGCAGTGTTCTCTGCTGACCCCATGTTGGAATGTGGCCTCCTGCCCGCTAAGCATAGAGCTTGTGCCATTTAAATTGTGACTGCAAATTGTGGGGCTGCTAATCAAACACGCACACATGTTTCCATCTTTATATCTGCAGGTGAAGTATAAGGAGGTGATTGGACAAGGAACCCCCATCCCGGACCTGCCTGAAGTGAAGCGCGTCAAGCAGACACAGAAACACATCAGCTCGGTAGGGCGCCCCCCGTCCCCGCGCTCGGCCCATGCCTGTGCCGCCAGCCCCCCACCTGCCGCTTCTTCCTTCTACCAGGCTTCCCCTGCCCAAGGATGGTGTGAACCCTCCCTGTCCTGAGAGGGACAGCGCAGTTTGCAAAAGCAGACAAGAAACCTCTGTCTGTACATAATCAAGGGTCTTGGCTTCTGGATTAATCATTGAACCAGCAGTTTCTAAAGTAAAATGTGCTGACAGTAGTAATAAGGTTATTGGGATGATCTCAAGTTAACCAAAAGCATGGCCATATAAACCTAAAAGTAATACAAAGCAAACACACATACATGCCATGGGACATTATCCACTGTCCAGAAGACCCCAGGTAGACTTGTGAAATCTATGCTGCCTTCTCCCGTCCCTCACCCTGTATCATCTGCTCTCTGCTTGTAAATACAGCGCACATTGAAGGCACTGGCTGTCATCTACCCACAAGGGTATATTATATCTTAAGCCTGTCCTCTAAGGAATTTCAGGCACCTATGCACAATGTCTTTGTGTGTGTGTGTTGGGGGCCCCCCCACACCTGAATTATCAGGTTTAGCCCACATTTCTCTCTCTGTCCAGCTAGCCCTGCCTCCTTCCTCCCTTTATCCCCCCAGCACGCGTGCACACACCCCTTTCCTACCCATAAGCAGGGTCTAAGCAATTGCTGGCTACTAGCAAGATTGTGTGAAGTCTGGGAAATAGTTTACGGCCAACAAAAGGTGAGGGTCTTGGTTTCAGAGATTCTCCTGGCCTC
This sequence comes from Camelus ferus, assembly GCF_009834535.1. Lineage (NCBI taxonomy): Eukaryota > Metazoa > Chordata > Mammalia > Artiodactyla > Camelidae > Camelus > Camelus ferus. The sequence continues at coordinate 30,157,183 of NC_045700.1, read as the reverse complement.
TGGAGGCCTGAACTCTCCTCTCATTTCCATGGGAAGACGTTTGATACTTCTCTTCAAATTGTTCATATTATTTAGACCTCATTCCCTTTTCACTCCCTGCTTATACTCTGGCTTCCTGTGGTACAAACTGCAGCCAGAATTGCATGTGCACTAATCCAGGAAAACTAGCCTGCGTCTCCTTTGCTGCTTCTGATTGCAACTCTTTGCCTTTCTCTGATTTTGTTTCGTTCTGTGGTCCATGATCAGTTCTGTTGCCTTGCCCAGTAAAGAAAGACAACTTTGTACCAAGATGGTAGACTTTTAGAGACCCTGAAGAGTTTCCCAGCACCCCCACAAAAAAACAACAACAAATATGTGTATCTCAGCACTAGTTTGTCGGTGATTTTAGGAATTAATCTGTTGACACAAACCCCTAGGTTTTTCAGGTTGCTCCCCAGCCCATGCTCTAGTACAACATAGAATCCATCCATTTAAAAAGAATTCACTCATTCCTTTAGGCTGCAAATTCTTCACTTTGGAGGGGAAGGAAGGAATGTAAGAAGCCAAGAGGCTCTGGAAGTTTCTTATTTGTTTCATTAATATTTACAGTCCTTTGGTACCTCCCAGAACAAATTGGGGCTCCCCCCAGTTCAAGAACACTAATTGACAAGATCCAGCAATCATCAGGAAATATTTCAGGGAAAGACGCTCTTCCTGGAAAATAAACTGTTTAATTCTCCTTACATCAAGGGTACCTAAGTCTAAAAGCCAACTAGGAATTTTCAGAGGAAAATATAAAACAAACAGAAAACTCTCAATGCTGAAGGAACAGAAGATCACACAATTAGAAATATTTAAGCCCAAACAGCTATTTATTAAACACAAACCTGCTGCAGACCTGCTGCATTCAAGAGACTAACACTAGGTGTTATGAACGGTTAGTTTTTTTCACTGCTGAATTTATTACCACTATTTGGTGAATTTTAGACGTGTGCTAAGTGTTGACTAAAGAAGATGCGCAGTCTTCAAGGTAGTAAAATCACTACTTTTGAAGAGAGAACATAAATATTTGTGGCATTTCCTTCCTTATTCCTTGAGTGTTGTGTTTGAAAGCCAGATTGTTTTTATGAGTTTCCACCAAATAGCCCACATGTAGCTGTAATCCAAAGGATTTTTGGTAATTTTACTGTTTTAGATACTCTAATTATCTTCTACAGGTTATGTACAAAGAAAACTTGGGAACAGGCATTCCAACCACTGTCACTCCAGAGATTGAGAGAGTCAAACGCAATCAAGAGAACTTTAGCTCGGTATTTACAAATATATCAAATAAGAACCTTGATTTCCCATTTAAAAAATTACCAGAATAACCCATCATCCTTTTTTTAAAAGTAACATCTTAACAACAGTTTTGTGTGTATATGTGTGTGTGTGTGTTATGACCTGACCAAGACCATCTGTACTTACACAAAATGATTCACTTTTCTGATGGTATTTTAACACTTTTGGTGACTGACAAGTGTGAGCACTTAGATCTAAAATAATGTAAGCAGAATTAACACAAGAGCCTCATTTTTATGCTCATATCCTATACTGCAGTGCTTTCTGTCGTACTTTTTCATTCGCAGGATTAGCATCGTAGAGCTTATCATTTAAATATGAAGTAAAAAGCAAGAGCATTATCCTTACTAAATATTTCTCACTAAAAAACTCCCTCCTCACACACACTCCCTGCCCCCTGTGTTCTCCCTTCCTAAATCTTTGTTCTTGTTTTGAATGTCTTTTGGGTACTTTCTTGTATCTCACAGGTTTTGTACAAAGAAAATTTGGGGAAAGGAACCCCAACAGCTATCACTCCAGAGATGGAGAGAGTCAAACGCAATCAAGAGAACTTTAGCTCGGTATTTCTTAGGGGGCAAAAAACTAAAATTCCTTAAGTTTTATTTAAAATAATATTTTTAACACATTGCAAATATATAATTTTCTTCCTATAAAAATACTAAATTCATATAATGAAAATAATGATACCAAATATTACCTCAGTTTTCAACCCAAATCTAATTTAGTATTTATTTTAGTTCTGGTGTGAAATTTTAACTGCGTTTTTCCTAAAACACAGCTATTGATCACTTCCCTTAAAAACCTTTAATACTTAGTGTTTCCTTCCCCAAATCCACCCTGGATAACAGTAGATGTTTCTAACTGGTGTGACACGAGTTAAAAGTAAAATCTAACACACCTTCAAAAGGACAAGGTTAACTAGAATTTTACTTGTATTTATTGTGGCTCTGTTTGATGCATATTTTATGTTTTCAGCTTTTCTTAAAAGAATGTGATTCTTGAACATTTTCATTCCAGGGACAACATAGCAATTCACAGTAACTCAGAAATACAGATTTACTTGGCTCAGCTATTTTTTTGGTATTAAAAAAAATCACACAAGATATAAATGAGCTTCCTTCCCTTTGGGATAGTTTCAGAATCACTGAAGGCTAATATTTATTTAGCTTTTAATACTTATTTATATTTATTTTACTCCCCCAAACCTCCCTGTCTCTCTTATTTCCCTGATTGAGAATTACCAGCAATTCCTTATGGATGTAAGTTTCACTCACCTTGAACACTGATAAGTCCTATCGTTCTGTCTTTGAGAGAAGACCTGTGTCAGTAATGCCTGCCTGCAGTCTGGCAGCTGTGTCGGTATTGATGCCACCTAGAGGCAGACATCACACTGCGTGTGATGGAATATCCAAAGGTGACCTATAACTTGTTCTAGTTCTTAAAGTTATTTAGGCCTATTCTGTATCATTATGAAAACAAGCAAAAATCCTTTTAGAGCCTATTTTAAAAGTTATTCTACCTAAAAGATGGGCCCAGGCTGATTTGATTGTTGGTTTTGTGCACACAGATTTTGTACAAAGAGAACTTGAGCAAGGGGACTCCCCTCCCTGTCACTCCTGAGATGGAGCGAGTCAAGCGCAACCAGGAGAACTTTAGCTCGGTACTTGGGAGAAAGCTCCCTTAACTCCATGTTAAAAAAAATAATATCTTCCTATAAAACAAAACTTCTATTAGTTCCTTTAAAATAATCAATTTAACAAATCCTTTTTAAAAGAATCTCATCAACTGAATTCTTCTGTTTTCCAGATCTTGCACTCACCGTTTGGTTCTAACGTTTTAGACTTCCTGTAATAGTCCCTTAAAACTTTTAATTGGTTCCCTTCCTTCTCTTTTTATCTTTTAAGTTACTCCTGGGACTTCTGAAGTTAATTCATGTCCAAAACCCCCAAACATTATAGCTCTTATTTACTTGGAACCCTTTTATTTGGTATTTCTGGGTTGGCATTGCAAGAAAAGACACAGGACTTGAGGCCACATGTAGAAGTAGTGGCTCTTGCTGGGGACGGGGGTTACCTTAACACAGATCCTACCTAGTGAACAGCAGTACCAATAAAGCAAATCATTCAGTGTCGGTACCCAAAGCAACTTTATCTGGATGACTGTTCTAGACAAGACATTCCATGAATAGAAATCCAGACCTTCTGATTTAAAAAAAAAAAAGACCATAACTTTATATTTAATGTTATCTTATCTTTTATTAATATTTTTGTTGCTGAAAAACCTTTATAATACTCAGTCTGTGAAACTTCTATGGAAGGATCTTAGCTTCACTTATCCTGAGATGGAGAATCAAATGTCATTAGGAAAGTTTAGCTGAATTTTTTTTTTTGGCGGGGGGTTAGGGAGTGGTTTAATCCAAAATATTTTTAATTGTTAGTTTAAATATTTTCTGAAAATTTGATTCTTCCACATAATTAGATCAACAACTTTCTTTGGTCCCACTGTGTTTTTGTTTTGTTTTCCTCTGTTTTTAACCACTATTCACTAACAATCTTTTGATTTTATTAAATTTTCAGTAGAAGTTGATGTTATATTTTATTACTATTTTTCCTTCTTTTGGAAAGGTTTGCATTAATTTTCAAAATTATTTTTGAATTATTTTATTCTACATTAGAATAAGTATGTAATTGTTTGTATCTACTTGAGATCTTGATGAGCCTGGACAATTTAACCATTTGTGCTCATTTTCAGAGATTGCATTTGGACAAAATTGTCCAGTGGTGCACAGAGCCTTTAAGATACTATGGGAACTAAACAGTACTATGGATTTAGACTTGACCACCTCTACAACTTGAATTTACTCAAAAAAGACCAATTTCCCATATTACATAGATTTGATCTATGGGGTTTAAAATATATCTGTTATTCTGTACAGTAGATGTTCTGTGTAGGGAAAAATACTTGCCAGTCTAATTTTAAAAATAAGCTTTCTGTAGTACACTAAGCATTTTAGTGCTTTTATAAAATAATTTTTTTTCTTAATTCCTAACACATAAAGTAAGCATTTTATATATGAGTTAAAGTTGAGTATCAGATACACTGGCACTTTACGGAGCATGGTCTCATCCAGATTGTACCTGAAAAGACAGGTTGACTTGGTGAATTTGTCCTTCCTGTTTGATGTCTGTGTCTCATAGTAGGTACCTTACACGTTAGATGAAAGGGCTGTTTTGACTGCTCTTGTTTTTTCTGGATGCTTTCTTATATCGTACAGGTGTTGTATAAAGAAAACCTCGGGAAAGGGATTCCAATTTCCATCACTCCAGAGATGGAGAGAGTCAAACACAATCAAGAAAACCTTAGTTCGGTATTTAAAAACAAAAACAAAAAACCTCCCCAAAACCCCTCTAACTAATTTTAAACCATTAAAAAAAAAAAAGATTAATGACTATATTTTAAAATCTAATCAGCCTATCCCAATAAATACTTTGACATGTCTTGTTTACAACTTAATGCTGCCATTCCCCATGGATCAGTTTCCTCATTTCGGTTAAACATTAATATCACCTTAAAAAGTGATATTAATATTATATTTCAGCCTTTAAAAAAACATAACGTTCCCAGTCTCTAAGCATCCATATTTATCCTGCTTTGGCAAATGTGATCTGAACGTAAAACTTACAAAAATTTTGCAAAATCAAACTATTGGCCTCATTTCCTATTCTAACCTTCTCAGTCCCTACTGGTATTTGTATAGATATTTTCAAGTCCTTTTTTAGCATTTTGTCACTGCACTCCATTTGCCTTAAATATAATTAATTCTTCCCAATAATGTTCACCTAAACTAAAAATTAAATACCTTGACTTCTTTTGAAAGTCAACAGATTTGTGTGTATGCACCTTCACATAAGCAATGTTTATTAAACCTAAATATCCATATGTGGTTTATTAATAACATTTCCAAATCAAAATAACGTCCTTGGCTCTTCCTCTGTCCCCACCCTTTCTATTTTCTCCCATCCTCGTAACCAGCTGGGGGCGCGGCTCATCACATTCTCCCGTGCTGCTCTCCTGTGTTCAGTGCTGCAGAGATTAGTTCAACAACAATAACACAACCTTCCTTTCAATTTTCTTAGTTTCCGCTGCTCCTTCCTGCATTCCCTTGCTTTTAAGGGTGTCTTTAGGCTCCTACAGGTCAGATCTAGAAGCTTCTGGTACTTCCCTTCATCTAAATCATTCTCTTCCTCTGCCCTTCTGCTCCCACTTGCTCTGCAAGAAGGGCAGAGTGGTTGATTGCTCTTTTTGTTCTGGATGCTTTCTTATCACACAGGTGCTATACAAAGAAAACCTGGGCACAGGAATTCCAGTCTCCATCACTCCAGAGATGCAGAGAGTCAAACTCAATCAAGAAAATTTTAGCTCGGTATTTTGGAAAGGGAAAACTAGATGCCATTTAATCTCATAATTAAATTGATCATTAACATTTATTTATTATTTTTTTAAACCCACTTCCCTTCCTTTGCTTCTAATATGCCTCCCTTAGCAGAAGGACACACTTTCACATTTCTGTGGGACTACTGTGGATTCTTTTTTTTTTCCAGTTAATTGAGATTTCTATTCCATCTGGCATTTAAAAAAATTTTTTTTTTTAAAAACCACTTCTCTTTTAGTTTGCTTGGATAACAACAAAACAGTTCTAACAATCTCAAATCCCCATGTGACTGTTTGGAAGGTGCCATGCTCATAGAAGTGAAAAAATAACACGGGTAACTCCTCAGCCTTTCCGTGGCAGCTAAGGGCCCTACTGCCCTAGGAGTCAATTTCCCCATCCTGAGTGGCTGCCATTCAAGTTTTTGTGGCATCTTACCGCATATAACTTATAGCATATAACTCCTGACTTCTTGGACTACTGTGCTGTTTGATAACAAGGAAGTTGAATTCAAGCTCTTAAAAATCTCACAACAAATGAAATGTTACTACTTATGGTTGTTTTTCTGAATGCTTTCTCATCACACAGGTGTTATACAAAGAAAACATGGGCAAGGGAACCCCTTTACCTGTCACTCCAGAGATGGAGAGAGTCAAACACAATCAAGAAAATATTAGCTCGGTACTTTGGCAAGAAAAGAAACCTACTTTTTAAGTGATTTATAATACGTATTAATCCTACTTTTAAACACAACTGAAATTTTGTGAATTTCTTAATCACATTTATCCTCCCCTTTAGGGCTACTCCTAGCCTTAACCCCATAACAAGGTTGCTTTAATCCATACTTTAAAGTTCTAATATCAAGAAGTAACAGAATTTCCAATTAAAACATCCTCTTGCTCATCTCTCCCCACTTACTCTCTATTCATTACCCCCAAGGTCTCTTTGTTTTACACATTCGTGAAATTTGGGGAGTGGTGTAGTAGGCATGATAGAGCTCTTTCTGGAACACTGGAGTTGTAGTTTTGTTGTGTTTTTGCACTTACGACTTTAGGTTCTAATTTACCCTGTCAGAATTGGACGAAGAGACCTTGGAAAAAATAACCCCTGATCCTCTCCCTTAGGGAATAATGACATAAATTAAGATCCACTAGTGGTTTTAGCAAGTGAATGTCAATTTACTTAAAAGTGTCACTGAAACTGATTTTTGTTTTACCAGTTTTAGTTCCTTTTGTTCTTCTGTCTTTATCATGGTCTTTAACTGCTAATTTTAGTAAGCCATTTTCTGTTAGCCGATGCTCTGTGATATTATGTATGTTAATAGATTGCCAGTGTAATGGGGTTTGTGTGGGGATATTAGCTTCCACAATGAAGAACCTTGTGGCCCTCCACATTGACGCTGTCTGCAGGTTCTTCCGATACTGGAATGAAGTGCTTCTGAACCCTAGTGTGCCTCAGAATCACCCGGACCCACAGTTTCTCATTCTGTAGATCTGGTATGGGGCCAGAAAATCTGCATTTCTAGCAAGTTCTCAGGTGATACTAACCTTGCTGTCCAGGGACCTCACTTTGAGAACCATTTCTTTGACAGAATTCTTCCTCTTGAATGCCATATCCCAAACCTCCTGTGACTCCAAGAATGACAATGAGGTGACAATGAGGTTGAGAATTTATCATGATGTGTTACTATGTTTCTTACTGATTTACCATGATAGTGATATAACTGCCAAAAACATTTTTTCCTAAGTGATAAGTATGATGATGATCTGAACTAAAGCAGAGCACAGATGATAGCAAGGATACATTTTACTGATGTCTACGTAAACTTAAGTGCTGCAAAAGGGTCTAGTCTCCCCCTGCTTCTTAAGGAGCAGCCTCCACCTTCTCAGTGTTAGTGAAGTGCGTGCCCCTACATCCTGTTAGATGATCTGTCAGGTGCTTGACATGCGTAAATTAGCAGTAGAGTGAAGGCGGTCTCCCATCCTTGCCCCACGCCCTGCATCCCACCCCTCGGAACTAGGCGCAAAACTGCAGTTCCGTCTTGCAGACTGCAAGGGTTTCAAGGGCAGGAACTGTCTATCTTGCTGTAACTACAGTCAACTTGCTTTGGAAACATTTCTTTCCATCTAACTTTATTGCCCGAATGGTTTGACACCCTGAGCCTCCTAACAAATGATCTGTTTTATTTAACCCTTTGGTAACTGTAATTCTGTTTTTCTTTTTGGCTTTTTGGATCCGTTGGACTCCTGTAGGTTTTGTACAAAGAAAGTGTGGGGAAAGCCACCCCAACCCCTGTCACTCCAGAGATGCAGAGAGTCAAACGCAATCAAGAGAACATTAGCTCGGTATTGTCTTTGAGAAATGAAAGTGCTTTTAGTTTTGCAAAGTAACCCCTGCCTTTTGACCTGCTCCTAACTCCATATCCAGGTTAAAAACAAAATGCCTTTTTTAAGAATCACCCCTAAATGACATACTACAACTTGCCATTAACTTGTTTTTTAAGCTTTCTTCTTGATAGCTGGTCTCACTAATAGTAGATTAAACTGGTGTTTTCTCCCCCAAATTGTATTATATTGAACAGCCTGAATATTGCCTCCTAGTGACTTTCGGGTCCAACTTTGTATCTCACAGGTACTATACAAAGAGAACCTGGGGAAAGCCACCCCAACACCCTTTACTCCTGAGATGGAAAGAGTCAAACGCAATCAAGAAAACTTTAGCTCGGTATTTAAGAGAGGGAAAAAGAGATGGTGACTCTTTTAACAAGCCTGGCAAACATGGTTATACCACTAATTTATCTAACAGTAGATTAAACCTGGAGTTTTCTCCCCCAAATTGTATTATATTGAACAGCCTGAATATTGCCTCCTAGTGACTTTCGGGTCCAACTTTGTATCTCACAGGTACTATACAAAGAGAACCTGGGGAAAGCCACCCCTACACCCTTTACTCCTGAGATGGAAAGAGTCAAACGCAATCAAGAAAACTTTAGCTCGGTATTTAAGAGAGGGAAAGAGATGGTGACTCTTTTAACAAGCCTGGCAAACATGGTTATACCACTAATTTATCTAACAGTAGATTAAACCTGGAGTTTTCTCCCCCAAATTGTATTATATTGAACAGCCTGAATATTGCCTCCTAGTGACTTTCGGGTCCAACTTTGTATCTCACAGGTACTATACAAAGAGAACCTGGGGAAAGCTACCCCTACACCCTTTACTCCTGAGATGGAAAGAGTCAAACGCAATCAAGAAAACTTTAGCTCGGTATTTCAGAGAGGGAAAAAGAGATGGTGACTCTTTTAACAAGCCTGGCAAACATGGTTATACCACTAATTTATCTGTTTCCCCAAAACTTTTGTTTATCTTTTAAAATCCTTATTTACCCACTTAAAAATGACATACCAACCCCACCAGTTCAACCTGATTTAATTCCTTCTTCACCTTTTGCTTTTATACAATAACATTTTAATGGCTTTCTCTTCGTGAGGTGTTTCTTATAGAGTGTGACATAATTGAGCCATAACACCAGCTAGATGATGGTTTTCAGAACGGGGTTTTCTGCTCTCTGATGTCTGGATGCTCTCTTGGCTCCTCTAGGTATTGTACAAAGAGAATATGAGAAAAGCAACTCCGACACCCGTCACTCCCGAGATGGAGAGAGCTAAGCGCAACCAAGAAAACATTAGCTCGGTATTTTCTAGGACTAAAAAAGGCATAGTGCAACAACTTAGAAAATAACATTTTAACATCATAAAAAAAGTGTCTTTCTCATTAAACTGAAAAACACACTAAAATGAAGAGAGAAATGCAACATCTTGGAAAGTAACACTTTAACACTATAAAAGTGTGCATTTAAAAAACTGAACTGAAAATTCACACTAAAATTAACACAACTGTGCTTTTAAATTCCAAATGATCATACTAAGACATAACAAGTTAATTGCCAATGTCTTCTCTTCCCTTTTACTTTACTCTGAGGTAATCTTATGTAACCAACTGTAACAAATTGACTTCCTAACATCCTCAATCTTCATCTATTTTTAAGGTACTTTATGAAACAGGTAATTCTCTGAAATGGATGCCTTCTCTTACTTTTGATACTTTGGGTTTTTCATGTCTGAGACTTTGATTTCTGTATTAGCATATTGGTTTATGAAATCTGGACATAAACCTTCAAAAAATGATCACTTGTTCTAAAAGATAGTTCTTTCAAATGTCAGTATCACACTTAGTGCCAAACACCATCCAATGTGCTGGTGCTACAATTCCCAGCAAATTCAAGAGACCACTTTTTCCCCTTTCTTTCAAAATTATACTTTGCCCCTTCTCCTTTGAAAATGGAAGTTAACATTTTCAAAGTCAAAACAAATCCTTTGTCTGATGTGAGTCCTGCCCATCCACCCTCATGCTAACTGTTCTGCTCAGTCATGGTCTCACTGGGGCTTTTCAGGTGACTTAAGCTTCCCTCCCCAGCAAATTTCATCTCCATCTATTGGAAAGGTTCTGAGACTTCAGAATTAGGATGGTACCATGATGTGTACTCATTCATGGTCTCTCCATCAGGTGCTTTATTCTGATAGTTTCCGGAAACAAATACAAGGCAAAGCTGCCTATGTCTTGGACACACCAGAGATGAGACGGGTAAGGGAGACCCAACGCCACATCTCAACGGTGAGTCACGAATTCAAGTTGATGGGTGGGATGCCTTATTGGAACATGTGAAAAAAGAAATGATCACACCATCGTATTTTCACCAAGTGAATTCATGAAATTTCAGGTGAAATATCATGAGGACTTTGAGAAACACAAGGGTTGTTTCACACCAGTGGTGACGGACCCGATCACTGAACGAGTGAAGAAGAACACACAGGACTTCAGTGACATTAGCTACCGGGGTATTCAGAGAAAAGTGGTGGAAATGGAACAAAAACGGAATGACCAGGATCAGGAAACTATTACAGGTAATTGGGGCTGGGGAGGGGGGTGTCAACTTTATGTTAAGGGAATAGAATGAGTGACATGATCCAGAGCAAGGCAAAGGACAAAACACTTCAATCTGTATTTTCATCCGGTGCGAAAGAAAACCCCTATCATTTCACCACTTGCAAAGCTGACATCTACTTTATGCTTCGTTCCCCTCTGAGGAGACACGACCACAACTAAGCTAAACGAGTGTGACTCAATCCCCCTGTGGTTGTTCAGGTTCATGCCTTGGTCTCCTAATTACTGGAAGCTTCCAAGAACAACTGTGCTGATCCTTAGTCTCGCTTTCAGGTTTACGTGTCTGGCGTACAAATCCTGGCTCAGTTTTTGACTACGATCCAGCAGAAGACAACATTCAATCCCGAAGCTTACACATGATTAATGGTATGTGATGTCACAAAAGGCTCAGACATAAATGTTGCCACATAGCAGGCTAACGTCAATGGCTTTTAGGCTCAGCAGCTTCTCCTCCAGGGTTTTCAACTTCCTGAGTTGTCCACTCGGCATAAAAAACACTTCCCTGACTAGGGGGAGCAGCTCATTTTCTAAACAAGTTAGGGAAAGACTTTCAATGCCTCAGGGTAAGTCCCTTTCAGTCCCCATTTTTAACATTTTTCCTCCTAAAGAAAAAAAAGGTAGTATATCTTTCTGTTGGAGAAATAGTAAGGAAAAAAAAAAAAGCAAAGGCAAGAGAATGGCTTCCACCGTTAGCAACTTTCTAAACTGTTACATCAAGGAAGATGAGCCATTCAGCAATACAGGCCACATGACTTTACGCTTCCTATTTGTGTTAAAAGTAAAATAAGATGTAGTGCCTGCCCTCAAAGTATTTTTACCCTAGTCTACTGACCAAGACAGACCAGTAAATCAGTGGTTACACCCTGACATGAGCAGTTTTAAAAGTTCTAAATTCATTTAGAAGTTAGGGAGGACTTTCTGGAGAAGTTGAAAGGTGGAGTTTGTGCACATTACTAATCTGTTCATTTTGATGAGCCAGGAAAATGGGTGGCAAGAAGGGACAGTCAAGGGCAGACTCAGACTGGAAGCCTGGCTGTACCACCTAGACCATTAGGGGACCTTGGGTAATTAAACTCTCATCTGGAAAATGAAAATGACACTTTGTAAGAGTTTGAGGGTTTAATCCGTGGAGATCTTCTTAAAACAGTGCTTGATAACAAACAAAAACCAACTGAGATACAGTTACCACTAGGCATTACTGCTGTAGAAGTTTCATTTCTGCTCCCTTTCCGATCTCACCTCCCCCAGCGCAAGCCCAGCGCCGGAGCCGAGAGCAGTCTCGATCTGCCAGCGCGCTGAGCATCAGCGGAGGCGAGGAGAAGTCCGAGCATTCAGAAGCTGCCCGCCTCTCCACCTACAGCGATGGGGGTGTCTTCTTCTCTACAACCTCAGCAGGTACAGGCTGATGGCCCTGACCTTGATAGCAGTGCCCAGCCAGCTCACTGGTGGTTACAGTAAGAGATGCTTTGAGTAAAAACAAAACAAAGCAAAAAACATCTGGATCCTTTCTTCTGAGAGGACGAGAATTGTGGAGAGGTACATGCAGTTAGCTATTTTTTAATTCCTCCTTTCTTGGAAATTATATTCTTTTTAAACTAGGGGAGAAGGCAGCACTGCTCAGCTGCTTTAAACACAGGTTAAATAATTTTCTCCAAATAAACTATTTCCCCCTTCCTTTCAGCTTACAAACATGCAAAAACTACAGAGCTCCCACAGCAACGATCATCTTCAGTTGCCACCCAGCAGACAACAGTGTCCTCCATCCCATCTCATCCATCCACGGCCGGAGTAAGTAACAATAAGGAACTTACTCGAGTCATTCTCATTTTTTGATATGGGCAGTAATGATTATAGGTATTCTGGTCTTTTTTTTTCTTTTAACCAAACCTTCTATCTTATATAATGCTTTTATACTACATCTCACGTTAACAGTGATAAGTATCAGAAAACCCTCATTACCAACTCAAATGAATTAAAAAGCATTATTCAATGATTTAAAACAAACACACAAAAAACTAAAGCAAAATATCTGTTGCTTGGAATCCTTCCAGAATATACATATGTATGCACATGTCACACACGTAAACTCGTCATATGTTAGATCTCCCCTATTAATATATATTGAAGAGTTAAGAGTTTTAAAGTAGTCTGGCAAATCGTGAACATGATTTGACTTAAGTTTAAAACCTTGGGTCTCATTTATATTACAAAAGCATAATTCTTTAGGATTTAAATTAACAATATTTGTATGAAGAAAACTATCTTTACTAAAGGATGTAAAGATTTATTAAAATACTGAGACCCATTATATTTCAGGAAGGGAATCGTCTAGTCATTTCTCCAGAAATAAATCCATAAATTTAAGGCAATTCCAATCAAATCCTAGTAACATTTAAAAAATTTTTATACATTAATCCTAAATTTGAAAGATTAAAGATGAAAAGAATCAAGCAAATTTTGAAAATGACAATAGGAAAGGACTTAACCATAAGAGCAAGATATGCTATAAAGCTATCATTAAATATGAATTTAGCCTAAGAATAGATCTAAAAATAGATGAAGTTCAAAAATGGACTGGCCCCTAAAAAAATTACGAAATCAGCACAGGAGAAAAAAAAAGGCAGAATTGTAAACTACAGAAAAAGAGAGTCTCTTTTTACAGTATCAGGGATGGGGAAAGTCGTCATCAGCAAATTTCAAAATCTAGAAATGAAGACTGACAGCTTTGACCATAAAATGTTTTTATAATAATTAATATTAAATGTTTTTATAAAGAAACATCAAACTGGGAGAAAATATTGCATCATACATAACAAAAGATTAATATTTAAAAAGGCATAAAGCATTCAAAATCCAATGACAAATCATTCCCCTTCCCTTCAAAATAAGACCTGGAAGCATGTGAATAGTCAATTTATAGCAAAAGAAATAAATGGCCAACAAAAAAAGATGCTCACCATGACTACTAACCAGAAATATGCAAATTAAATAAAGTATCCTATTAGAACATCACAGTACCGAGCTTTTTGAAAAACCTAAAATGCACATAATTTGACCTAATACTTTAACTTTTAAGAGCTCTTTTGATGTATTTGCCTAAAGACAAACACTACAGAGTTTATGGAAGAAAACATGGTAACAGATGCCCAGAAATAGAAATGGCTAAATAACCTGTAATATTACTAAAATATGGAATTCTTTGCAGCAGTAAAAAGAATGAGATCAATTTATATTTACATGGAAAGACCTCCAAGCTATATTAAATAGAAGGAACATGTCACAGTAGTATTTATAGTTTTATTCCACTTACATGGGGGAGGGGACCTATCCTTGAATGTCAATATGTGTGTATTTCAGAATACTAGGAAAAAATATGTAGGTCACGTACCAAATTACTCACCAGTGGCTGTGCCTATGAAGAAAATTAGTGTACTTCCAAATTTTGTTATTTATCTCTTGTTACAATTAAAAAATTACTTCAGTCTTGTGAGAACACTTAAAAATATGGCAAGAGGGTAGTAGGTCTTGTGTTAAGTGTACAATACATTATTGTTTACTATAGATTCAAGGTTGTGTACAGATCCCTAAAGAGTTCTAGAACAACAGGTCTCTACAGTTTATTCATCTTGCTTAACTGAAACATTATGCCTGTCGATTAGTAAGACCCCATTTTCCTTTCCTACCATGCTACATTTTTTCTTTTTTTAAACACTGTGGAGAATAGCTTCCAGAAACTTTTACTATTGATAAGCTCCCAGATTCCCAAAGTGAGAGATACATACAATACTGCTATGATTTTTCAAATTATTCTTGTCTAAAACACTAGATTAATCTCTTCAAACAAAAGGGGGTGCTGAGGGGAAGGCATATATATAAGTACATTCTTTTTTCACACATACATGGTTTTATAAATATATTAAACAGAAAATTCCAAAAGTGAACAATTCATATTTTAAATTATGCACCATTCTGATACCACAATGAAATAGCAAGCTCTCTCGCTCTACCCACTGGGACATGAATGAACCAGCCCTTTGTCTAACATGTCTACGCTGCACACACTACCCACTCATCAGCCACTTCGTAGCCCCGTTACCAGATGAACTGTCAATGTATCACAGTGCTTGTGTTCAACTAACCCTTATTCTACTTAATAATGGCCCCAAAGCACAAGAATAGTGATGCTAGCAATGTGGATATTTCCTTACTGTGCCTAATTCATAAATGCAACTTTATCATAGTTATGTATGTATAGGAAAAAACAGTATATGTAGGGTTCAGCACTATCTGTGGTTTCACGAAATACTAGGGGTCTTGGAACATATCCACTCTGGATAAAGGGGGACTACTGTATTAACATACTATTAAGTTCATCATTTGAAGTATACAAGTCCAATGATTTTTTAGTTCATTTAGAGTTGTTCAACCAACATATTAGAACATTTGCATCACCCTAAAAAAAACCCTTTATACTCATCAGCAGTCACTCCCCATCCCTCCTCCATCCAATCCTAATGTACTTTCTATCTCTATATCCTTTTCTATTTGGGACATTTCATATAAATGAAATCACATTAATATCTGGTCTTTTGTGACTGGCTTCTTTTAATGTTTTGAGGTTCATCCATGTTGTATCATATCAGTACTTCATTCCTTTTTATTAGCAAGTAATATTCCACTGTATGGAAATACTACCTTTTCTTCATTCATTAGCTGAGAGGCATCTAGGTTGTTTCCACTTTTTGGCTGTTACAAATAATGCTGTTATGAATATGGGTATACAAGTTAATTGTGTGGACATGTTCATTCTTCTTGGGTATATACCTAGGAGTAGAATTGCTGGGTCACATGGTAACTCTACTATTTAAAATGGGAGAAACTTGCAAAACTGTTTTCTAGACTGTCTGCACCATTTTACATTCCCATCAGCAGTTTATGAAGATTCCAGTTTTTCCACACCCTCCCCAATACCTGCTACTGTCTTTTCGATTATCACCATTTCAATGTGTGTGAAGTAGTATTTCATTGTAGTTTTGATTTGCATTTTCCTGATGACTAAGGATGTCAAGCATCTTTTCCTGTGCTTATTGGCTCTTTGTATATCTCCTTTGACAATTTCAGATCCTTTGGCCCCTCCCCCTATCCAGTATTGTAGTTTTTTTAAAAAAAAATATTCTGGGTAGCGATTCCTTATTAGATATATGATTGATTGGCAAATATTTTCCCCTAGCTTGGGAGTTGTCTTTTTACTCTTTTGGTGGTGGCTGCACATTCTGTTTTGTGCAACTTAAAATTTGTGGAGTAAGTCACAAGAGACATTACAATTAGGTGTTTGAGTTAATTGTTGCAAATCTAATTTCCTTTTTTTCTGTCCTAACCAACAGAAAATCTTCCGTGCCATGTACGACTATATGGCTGCTGATGCAGACGAGGTGTCCTTCAAAGATGGAGATGCTATCGTAAATGTTCAAGCTATTGATGAAGGTTGGATGTATGGCACTGTGCAGAGGACTGGCAGGACCGGCATGCTCCCAGCCAACTATGTTGAAGCTATTTAGGCACTTCAAAGCATCACTCCTGTCTTCAGGACCTAAAAGTCCTGCCATCAGAAGTTCACTTTAGACTCTCCACTATTGCCCAAGTTCTCAAGCTGCCTAATGGTTTTTGTATCAGTATGATTTAGGGTTGTACCATCCCTTAATTTGTTTCTATATGTACCCCAATAATTCTCCAGTAAAACAGAAGTTAGTATCACTAATCTGTCCAATTATTAAACTAGACTTTCTTCATTATCTTCTGAACTTGCACATAAAACTTAAGAGACATTAAACCCAAGCTTCATTATTTTTTAAATTACCATCAAATTTTCCTTTGGGTTTTAAAGTTTAATTTCCAAACAGACATTTTAAAAGCTTTCTGCACTGTTAATTATTGCTGTATCAACCCAGAGTGTTTCTACACTATAAAAATGTTGTTTAACATTATTTCTTCTCTAAAACAAGGGTTCTGATCATGTTAAACACATTTAAAAAAAAAAAAAAAACAACAAATAGCAGATAGTCACCGTTTCCCTGCTTACCGACTGCTGATGCTTTTATTTCTAAGCCAGTTCTGACGTTCTAAAGCTGAGTCAATGTAAACTGGTAATAAGCTAGTAACTAATAAAATCTGTAATTCTGCAACAAATACCACTGATGGAATGAGCCTTATTTTATTAATTTTAAGATCTACAGATGATAAAAACTTCATCAAAGCAAATCCCTTACACTAGACTTCACTAAAAAAAATTAAACTTAAAAAAAATGCACTGTTAAAAATGCACAAGTGTAGCTGTTCTCAAAACTATCCATATTTGTGTTCAGCAAGCTTCCTGTATAGCTTGGC
This sequence comes from Camelus ferus, assembly GCF_009834535.1. Taxonomy (NCBI): domain Eukaryota; kingdom Metazoa; phylum Chordata; class Mammalia; order Artiodactyla; family Camelidae; genus Camelus; species Camelus ferus. The sequence goes on along the minus strand of NC_045700.1, from coordinate 30,140,047 downwards.
TCATAAAGTTTTAGTTTTAAGTAAAATTAAGGGATACTAAACACATTTAGCAACATTACACAATAAAATGAAAAATACAATAAAATTAACGTTAAGTTCCTGCAAAAGAAAGTTTTAGAAACCAATGCTAACCTCAAGGGATCTTCCATGTCTTTTATCAGTGGGCTAGCAGTTTGTGGCAAAGGCATTAAATGGACAAAGGGTGGAGTGCCAACCAATAACGGCTTAATGCTCAAGTTTATAGGGTATCCTTTCTAAAAAGCAGAAGTTCTGTCCATGTTACTTTAGAGCTGTAGTAATACTGCTATCCTCAAACTTCTTAACGTGTGTCTCTCTGAGACTCACAGCTAGTACACTAGCTGAGAATGCATGTGGAAATGAAGGCAGAGATTGGGGTGATGCTTTTACATGCCAGGAAAGCCAAAAATTGACAGCAAACCACCAGAAGCTAGGCGAGAGGCATGTAACAGCCTTCTTCACAGTCCTCAGAACCAACCCTTGTGGATACCTTATCTTAAACTTCTAGCTTCCAGAACAAGACAATACATTTGTTATTTAAGGCACTCTCTGGCTGTTACAGCAGCCACAGTAAACTAACACAGTATGTTTCAACATGACTAGGTCTATTTTACATTTTTTTCTCTTAAAGTATGGATTTACAATCTCCCAAGACAAAAAGAAATAAAAGCAGAAATGAACAAATGGGGATCTATCAAACTTAAAAGTTTTTGCATAGGAAAGGAAACCATCAAAATAAAGACAACCTACAGATTGGGAGAAAATAATCTGCAAATGATGTGACCTACAAGGGGTTAATTTCCAAAATACACAAACAGCTCATACAGCTCAATATCAAAAAAGCCCCAAACAACCCAATCAAAAAAATGGCATAAGACTTAAATAAGACATTTCTCCGATAGAAGACAGAGATGACCAACAGGTACATGAAAAGATGCTTAACACTGCTAATTATTAGAGGAATGCAAATCAAAACCACAATGAAGTATCACCTTACACCGTCAGAATGGCCTTCATAAAAAAAGTCTACAACTAATAAATGCTGGAGAGGGTGTGGAGAAAAGGGAACCCTTGTACACTGTTGTAGGGGGAATGTAAACTGCTACATCTACTATGGAAAACAGTACGAAGGTTCCTTAAAAAACTAATAATAGAGTTACCTTATAATCCAGCAAGCCAACTCCTGGGCATACATCTGGAAAAGACAAAACTCTAATTGGAAAGGATACATACACCTCAATTTTCAAAGCAACACTAGTTACAATAGCCAAGACATGAAAACAACCCAAATGCCCATGAACAGATGATGAGTTCAAGATGTGTATGTGTGTGTGTATATTTTTTTTTATTCCTCAGCCATAAAAAAGAATGAAATATTGCCATTTGCAGCAACATGGATGGACCTAGATAATATCATACTAAGTGAAATCAAAGACAAATATCACTTCTATGTGGAATCTAAAAAATACAAATGAACAGACTCACAGACATAGAAAACAAACTTGCAGTTGCCAAAGGAGAAAGGCAAGGAGGGGGAGGGATAAATTAGGAATATAGGATTAAGATTCACACTACTATACATAAAATAATAAGTAACAAGAACTTACTGTTTAACATAGGGAACAAAATTCAATATCCTGTAATAACCTATAGTGGAAAATATGAAAAAAAATATATAACCAAATCACTTTGCTGCACATCTGAAACTAACAAAATACTGCATATCAACTATACTTTAAAAAAAAAAGTATGGACTTAGAAGTACATGGAACCCACAAAACTATGAATAAAACCAAAAACCTCTACGGTTAAAAAACAGGTCATAAAAGGTGGCAAGAATATGAATATTCATGTGATTGTAGAGGAATACAAGGTTCACTTTAGGTTGGTATTTGGATTATGCTATTTTTATTCATTTCAGGAGGCATCATTAGAGCAAAAAACATTTAAAACCCAAAAACCAAAGAAAAGCCAAGTACTAGAATTCTTTACTTTTTTTTTTTATTTTAGATTAAAGTGCATTTCTTTAAAAATTTTTCAATATCATGTTTCAACTGGCAATTGTACAGTCAAATCTCAATATACCATGAAAGTTTTACTGTGGATCAGACACAGGGTCTCTCTCCCTCAACCCAGTCATAATGAGCCTGAAAATACAGTTTTAGTATAGGTCTACCTGCTTCAAACACTGTATAAAGCATTACACAAACAAAACCGACTGCACCCTTATTTTCCATCTACTAATGCAGTTAACTGAGGAATGAACAGAAATTCTATGAAGTTTCAACTTAAATTATTTGACTTATCAAATATAAATACTTTCTGAATGTAAAACTAAGCTCTTTAGTTTTTCAAATGATGAAAACAAAAATATTGTAGGGCTAATAAATGACTGATTTGACTTCTCAGTCCTTTTCTAAGTGCATATTAGTCAAGTCTATCCACAGGAGGTAGTGTTTACACTGCAAGCAATCGATTACTCATCAACACAGAAAGCAAACTTCCCAAACCCCCCAATTTGTTTCACAGGTGTAATTTAACCAATTAGTGCCAGGTGCCTTCCTTCACATAACAGGTCCAATAACCCATGGCAAACATATAACAATAACTTAAGAGTTTTAGGAGAAAAACGTGTACCTAAAAAGTACTAGTATCTCCTAGTATATGAGTATTTGAGCAACAGTAAGATATAAATGGAATCGGGGAACCCATTATATACAGTAAACTAAACAGCAATAGAAATTAAGAAACTAAGGAAACAGAATCCCTTTTCTGCCAGCTAGAAGTAACCAAATTGACTATATTTCATATATGAACAAAACTATCTCTTACGACAAGGACTGGCACAATTTATGTAAAGGGCCCGATAATAGTCAATATGTTCAGTACTACAGGCCACACAGTCTGTCAGTCTACTCAGTTCTGCCACTGACGCAGGAAAACAGCCAAATAAGTAAATGAGCATGGCTGTGTCCCAGTGAAACCTTATTTACCAGCAATAAAATTTAAATTGTATACATTTCATGTCTTTTGATTTTTTCCAACCATTTAGAAAATGTAAAAAACCATTCTTAGCTCATTAGATGTGAAAATAGGTGGCAGGCCCTGCTCTTTAAAAACCTACTAGGTAAGAATGCCATCTTTCATTTTCTATACTCAAAATTGATTGTTCTCAATTCCATTTTTTCTATAAGAAAATTTCCACCCATAAAAATAAAGAACTTTTTAGACACTTGTTAATTATTCGGTTAAGTATCAAAATAGCCACTATACTATATTCCATTTTCAGTTCCACAACACTTTATTTTGAAGGTGCACTTTCTAGTTATATGCAGTTTATCCATTTAAGAAATGCCTTTTGTTGGAAATATTTACTAATTTGGGGAGGAGGCAGAATATTAAATAATAATGTATTTGAAATAGTTACTCAAGGTACTTATAAACATTGATTATGGTACTGTGTTAAGTATACAGTAACTCTCACAGACCACTGACTACAAAATTATTTAAGTTACTTGCAAAATACATAGAACTCTTTGTCCCTATACTTAACGGCCTAATTGCTTTATCAATATTTCAGCTCAGCCTGTCTTTCCCTTTCACTTCACTTAATCATTTATCAGTGCATCCATTTCTATCAGCATATAAGCTTGCTGTCTAATAAGCTTAATTTCATCCACAATTATAAAATGGCACACTGGCCTAATGCTATTGTCTCCTCTACTACAGGTAGAGGACCAAAAGTTACATAGGTTTTTTCTTCCATGTGACATCAATTTAAATACTGCCTTCAATTTTATACTCACAGTTAAGGGGAGAGATTACCTTTTATTCTAATGGCATATTTCAGGGGAGTAAGCATTTACAGCTTGGCACTTCATGTTTGGTTTTAATTCTTCTTTGGTGAAAGGCTTGGCATATAAAGAAAAAAGTGGTTAAGACCACATTGTAAAATTTAACATTCTATTCCAAGAACTGAGTAAACACTCAAAATGATGTTAGACTACTCATCTATTAAGTATCTGTAGATCTTCAAACACAAATGACTCAGATTTTGATGGGTACTTTCAAAAAGCAATATACAAGGCCTGGCAGATAAAAGATATCATTAATGGAGCCATCAGAAACCACAAAACCCAGATGTGTTTTACAACTCAAGCAATCAATAAATTCTGATAAATCAATTTTTAAAACCCATTACTTCACTTCTGGTGACATTTCCTTAAGTGCTTTGGATAAGGGAATATACCATCTTAACAGAACGCCAAGAAATTAACTGATTTTAGAGAATCAGGTTATTCAACTCTCTCAACCCCATTTTACAATGAAATACTAACTTTCAACCATGTTAACAGAACAGCAGTCACCAGAGACCTTCAGTAAAATGACAAGGCACATTTGTCAGAACTGACTTACGGCACTAATTTTACTGCCAAATTAATCTTAGTTAGGGGTAGTCTGTTTTATATGTTCATTAATAAAGTAATGAAGTCTCGTAAGTTAGAAGGCAAGATTCATTTAAGAGACTAAATGCCTAATACTGTGAAAATTTACCTTTATATCAACAAAAAATCAGAACATAATCCACAAATACTTCTAAGACTCCACGTTGTCCAAATTGCTTAATAAAGTTCTTTATAACATAAAATACTTGTCTTCCATATTTAAAAGGCTCCAAATGAGGCAAAATTCTACCTTTAACAATTTAAATTTCTGAACTTTAATTTGAAAGCTTGAAGACAAGTCTGCATCCTCAACTATAAATTTGAAAAGTTACTTTTAAAAAGACTAGCTTTTATCACTTGTGGCAATAATTCTAAGGACTTAAATCTGCTTGGTTTAACAAAACCTAATTGTTAGTTTGAAGTCTCTTACACTTCCCTACTACAAATGCAGTCCAGACATCAGCGTTTGTATAGATCACACGGCAATTTTTAGAAATGAACTATTAGGTGCCCATCACAGACTTACTGAATCAGAATTTGCATTGTTACATATACAAGCAAGTTTGAGAAGCACCGAGTTGAAAGTCAGAACTTCACTCTAATGTTGTATACAAAGTACAAGACCTTCCTTGGCTTAGGGATAAAGTAGACATGAGTTGTACTAGTGAGTAAGCAGCTCCCTCCCTTGACTGGAGTTTTAGCCTAATAATATCAACAATCACTAACTGACAAATTATCTCCCTGAAAATTATCAAGAATATGAGATGGAATATAGGCCCTTCTTACTAGACTATGAAATCAAAGTTGGAAGGAATGGCATGGAGGGAAAATGTGCCCCCTTTCAGTCACATTTTTGTTAAATTTCACCTATGCCTCTCCCTTTTAAAGAGCACTTACTTTTAACTACTCTCATTCCTTTAAAAAGAAAAAAACTCAAAACTTACACTTATTTTTCATATACTTCTCCCACTTTTCCGTACTTTTGCTTTTTGCCCTGCCACCTTTATTTTAGGCAAGATACATAATCCAACTTTAACATTTTAATGATTTTTAAATATATAATAGAATACCTGACTATTTTCAAGATGCAAAGAAAAAACAAAGCATGGGCAATGTCATGATCTACCATGCTTCTGAAGTTCACATTTAAACCTTATTTTTGACTGTATTAACATATTACATTATTCCTTAACCTGACACATCCTATACTCTACAAGGAGTCTAGAACTAAGGTTCCATACTGTTCAACAATGGCTTTCAAACTTGTTGAAACAGCAGAGTATCTTTTAATAATAGACTCACTGAAATACTAAAAACTTAAAATCCACTATCCATTTTGGAACATGAAAAATTATACCATGGTTCTTGCATGTAACTAACTAGATTCTTATAAATGCATAAAATAAGAAATCACATTTGAGGAATCTTACTAATATTTGCTGTGTTTTATTAACCATTAGAAAATATTTCGAAAAAAACTGATTTCACTTTAGCAGTGAAACAGCACACACTGGAGCTGATCAAGGAATATTAATGCTTTTTGGTATTTAGGAATCATTCAAAGAAAAATTTGTAGTAAATTTTAAGAATACTGAAAATAAAATGCCTTAAATATACACTCATAATTACATAAACAAAGATTAGCAAACCGGTTTTTGCCCTCAAATATTTTTAAATATCTATCTATTGAACCACGATGTTTTTAAATTAAAATTTGTGCTTGCATCAAGCCATTTAAGTAAATGGTAATCATTTTGGTCACATTTTCTGCTATACTGTTCACCTTCCCAAGAACTTCATCCTACCAGGAAGTTAGTTCACACAAACATAAAAATATATAGTCAAGAAATGAGCTAATTCTGCCTCCTATAAACACGTATTTACACATCCCCCTTCTTACTCATACCTGTTCACTAAAAATGTATGTGCCCTTTTACTGTTAAGTATAAGTTGGGAAGTAAATGATAGACATACTTAAACCATAATTATAATTCTGTTTTTAAAATTCCTATTTTTTCGTTATTTCTCCAAGCTGCAATCCTCAGTTCAATGGTCCCAGAATTTCTTTTAAAACCATCCTCAGTATATAAATATCAAGCTTAAATCTCAAAATATCTATAATACAATGATAATGGATTTATTATAAAAAACACTAACTTTTATTGTGACTATTTGGCAGTCCACTTCTGAATATAGAGCTAACCAGACACAAGGATTAAACTTTCTATAAGTTGATGAAGAATGTGTGCCTTTTCAAGTAAAGGTTAGTTCCGAGTAAGTCTGAAACTAAGGCTCACTCATTCTATTCAGAGAACAAGTGAGACATTCTCATGGTTAAAAAGAGGAAACAAATATGGGAAAGTTAGGCACTAATACTAGTTGGTAAAATTTACAAATGTTTTAATTATATACACCCTATTATTTTAAACTGGGTTAAAATACACATTATTTTGAAAGAACAATTTCAAATTTCTTCCAAGTATGCTTTAGGTATAGTTGAAAAGAGCAGATAAACTCTAGACTTCTTATAATCCAAGTTATAATTAAAATATTCAAGGTAAATTCTCATTAAAAAGAAATGTAATGTGGCACGCTTTCTAGTGGCTGTTACCCTCTTCCAAACCAAAAAAAAAAAAAAAAAAAAAAAAAAAGGGTTATGGGCATGAACAGCAAAGTTGTCATGTAACACTTTCTCAACTATAACTTTACTTGTTCTGCTTACTTTAGAAAATCATGTTTTAACTAAGAGTATTAACTAAGTACAAAACTATTTGTTGTTTTATTTGTAGATACAGAATCCTACAAACATCTGCGGCAAGCCCACAAAGCACTTCTATTGTCCATACTGATAGCTCAGTATTCAATATATACAAAATATTTCTATTAAACAAAACAAAGGTATTCACAAGAGGCTGCGGAAAAACTCATGCAATTAACGAAGACTGAAATTTATAAATTAAAAACTTAATCTATACATAATGTACAAATAATCGTGCATTTTAGATGAATGTTATGTCTCATAAGAGTGTTTTCACAGGCAAATGTTGCTGCACAAATATTTGCTAATGCAAATGAATGAATCTTAGTAAATTCTGCTTTTATATTTAACCCCCAAATTGAAACTTTTGCTATTTTTGAAGGTTGTCCAAATGAAGTTGACATCTACAAAAAAAGTTCCAATTCTTTTGCATCTCATTTAGGGTGTTTTACCAAGAGCAAATTTCTTAAACCTCAGGCATAGCAAATATAAATTTAGAAAAAGAAATGAAGTATAAACACCTATCAGTTCAGCAAAAAGTTCAAATAAAAATTTTCAATTTTACTGAGAACAAGCACTTACATAAAATGCTTCATTAGAATATACATAAGTGAAATAAAACGTATGCTTTTGTTCCTAGTTTTTGCTTTCACATTTCAGTAAGATAATTTAAATTTTTGGAAAAATTACACATAGCAACCAAGAAAACACATTATACAGGAAAAAAATGCTCTCACCAAAGTGAACTTACTGAATAAATCATTTGACTTTCAGAGTTTGAAATGTTACCAACTTCGCAATTGTTCAGTCTGAAATTGTGCTATATTACCAGAACTTATTTTATGAAATCAGTATATCAGTGATTTTTTTTTAAACTTAAATTTTCTCTTAGAATACTAAATAGAATTTTCGTGGGCTGGTGACCTCCAACGTGACTGCAAATTTTTGATTATAGAGTTTGCCATGCTACCAAGTTTCTCATGCATTTCAAATAATTGGCTTCCTGAGTAATTATGGAGATCTTCTGAATCCATTTGAAGAGCTAGTGCACTAATCTGTGCCAGAAGATTTTTTGACAGTGGACTCTCTAAAGCAACAGGATCAATTAAATCTAAAAGAAAGAGAGAAAAGGATAATTAAATCTTTCCAAATAAACCTTAAACTGTATCCATCTCCTTTTAAGTTAATAAAAAGTTTAAGTGCTTAGGTTTCACGTTGAGTGCAGGTTGCTCAAGAAAACAAGGCAACAGAAAAACTTCCGTAACTTACTCTGTGCCATTAAAGAAATCACTAAATCACTTCATTTTTATGAACAATGTAACTAGAACACAATGTTTTATATCCTCATTTGAGACCTTGAAAGAGTAAAAAGTGACAATTAGAGAAAAAGCAACTAGATATACTTGAAGACAAATCAGTTACTTTTTCATACACTTGGCAACTATCACACAAAAAATACTTGTTGAATTCATAGGGCATGGTCAAATTAAAACTAAAAGCATAATAACAAAACATCTCTTCAAAAAAGTCAGCTGATCTTATAAATTATCCTACTCTGCTAAAATATACCTGAGGCAAGTCTTTCTTCATCAAGAGAGAGAGATTTATTTTCCATTCCATTCATTGTTTTTTCGGAAATATCAAAAACTGGAATCTCTTCTAGTCCACGAGACTTCACCTTGATTATACATTCAAGCCAGCAAAAATAAGAACAAAAGTGACAGACTGAACGTTATTTTCAATAGGACTAACAGTACTAATACAGGAAAAGAATCTGACATACTATGTTCCACAGTCAATCACATGATTAGCTTAGGTAATATTGCTAAGAAATCATGTTCTACTAACAACTCAAAAAATAGCTTTACACAGCGTTTCTTCAAAGAGGTGATTAAGGAATTTATAATTTTTCCTACTGGACTCATCAAGAAATATAACCGTGGTAGGCAAGAAAAATTCATTCCCCAGGTTCAGAATATGGGAAAAGCAAATCTAAGGCAAAGATTTCCAAGGTTAACATACGGAATTCTTTTTAAAAAAGAATGTAATTTTCAAAGGTATTTCCAGGACTTATTATTACTGGATTGAGACAATACTAATTTCAGAATGTTAGAGTTACCATATGACCTAGCAATTCAACTCCTACATATACACCCAAGAGAAATAAAAATATATGTCCACACAAAAACTTGTATATGAATGTACCTAAAAGCATATTCATAACAGAAAAGGGTGTAAACAACCCTAATGTTCCTCAACCGGTAGATAACCAAAATGCTGTACAGCCATACCATACCAGGGGTTATTATTTAACCATAAAAATGAACAAGGTACTAATACATGTGAACCTTGAATATGCACAAAGAAGCCAGTCACATAAGACTACAGATTACATAACCTTCCTTTAATGAAATGTCTGCAATAGACAAAGCTAAACACAAAGATAAGTGGATTGTCTCAGGTGTAGAGATGCAAACCAACTGTTAATGAGTACAGGACTTTTTCCCAGGTAATAAAAAAAAAAAGTTATAAAATTAGGTCTTGGTGAGGGTTATGTAACTTTGTGAATAAAAAAGAACATATAAAAATTTTTTAAAATAAATAAATTAATCTAATCCTCCCCCAATAGCTTAAAAAAATAAAAATAGTAAACAAACAAACAAAAAAACAAAACAAAGACCACTTAACTGAATGCTTTGGGTGGGTGAATTTTATGTATGTGGCTGTATAAAGCAGTTTAAATGCTTCATCTCTAAGACTGTAAATTACTAATAGTTTTTTTTTAAAGAATTGGTCAACAAATCTTTTTACATATCACAAATACATTAATACTAAAGCAAAAACTTTCAAGAATACAGAAGTCTTCAATATTGAGTTAGCAAACTCTAGTCTCATAAATTCTAATAGAATGTTGGTTTTCACCCTTTAAGCACCCTACTTTTCATTTATTCACAATTCTGCATACTATCAATGAACACAAAATGTGTATCTAAGTGGATTTCAAGAGAGTCTATAAATCCTTCTGAAATTATATACAAAATTTTCTATATTTTTATAGGAAAAAAGAATATTTGCTTTCATAAAAATCTTGAAAAACATCCATGACCCATAATGTTTATGTCTTAAAAGTTGATAGAAAGAATAAGTAAAAAGTAATGGTCATGATTGTGTTGAATATCAAAGTCAAACTACTGTTAACTACAAGTCTGCAAGATTTCTGTAAGTGTTTAGGAATAGCAGCCATGAAACCAATCATCAATTCAGTAGAAATAAAAGAGATAAGGGGAAAGGAGAACAGAATGCAAAGAATAAAAAGATGTAATACAGAAGAACAGTATAAAATAAATGAGGAAACTCCTCTATGGAGTTATAAACCTTTTAAGTTACTCTTGACTGCAGGGGAAGGGAAGTTTTTAAGCAAGAATAGTTTAAATGCAAATTTCTGTAATTGTACTGCTTGATCATTTATTTGTACATGATTTGTAACTAACATCTCAGTTTTTACCTGCTGCTCATGATATAGTCTGAGAGCCTTTTTTACATTAGACACTTTAGGAGAACGTATAGGAAGAGTTTTTATTTCAGATGCTGTAAGAGTACTCAAATCACCAATTGTTTTTATATTCTTGGCTCTGATGAGTTGTCCCAGTCCTCTCGCCCTAAAGAGATGAAAGAAACAGGAGAAATGTCATTACATAGTTTCACATTTATTTGTGAGGGCCTATCCAGCTGAATTTCCTGATTTAAGCTCAATCATAACTGAATTTATATAGGCCAACCCAGCCCACTCTGGGGAGAGGCGTATGTACATTTAAGACAGAAATTGAATCTGATGTGTATGCCTGGTTTAAGTGATAGCACTGGAAATAGACTGAGCCTAACTTACTTCACTTACATTATGACATACTAGCTGTCTGACTTTGGTGGATTAGCCTTCATTATAAACACTTTATAAAGTGAAAATAATTATACTCCTTATCGTATTTATATTAGCATTAAAAAAGATAATGTATGCAAAACTTGGCAAATATTTAGCATACAATTATCTTAGCCATTACTATATTATGATAAATGCTTCTATTACTGCTCTATCTCAGCCATCTTCCCCAGCTAAATTTTCATTTATTTCTACTCTGGTGTGTGTGAATATATGTAAAATCAATTCTAAACATGAGAACCTTGATCATTTAAATATTCCTCTTAAATAAATGGCATCTTTAAGTATAAGCCAGGATCCTAACCGCTTACCACATGTTGGACGTAATCTGAGGTAAAATGATGTCAACCGGTGCCACACAGTTCATCAAGGCAGGGTAAATGCTTTCTGTTGGGCATGGCATATATTCCTTAGCCATCTCTACAATCTTAAAATAAATTTCAAAAGCTGTTAAACAGAGGTCACCTGACTAAATGTGAAAATATAAAGTTGCATGAAAACTAAAGCATTTCTTACTAAACACTTCTTTGAGCTCTTAAATTTAGGGCTACGTGATCCTGGGGACAGAAATCCTTTGGCTGAAGTGGTATTATGCTAGACAGAAGAAAGGAGAAAAAAAAAACTCAGAACCCTAGATAACTATAATTTTACAACTTTATTTTCACAACTTAAGACCACAGTAATTTCTTAAAATTTTCAGAAAATGTAATAGTAATACTGAATCAATTACTTGCTGCATCACTATTGCCTCTTAACACCTTTTCAATTCATGTCTGAATTGAACAATATATCCAAATGAATTTTTTTTTAAGACAAATTACCCAACCCAATTCTGTGTCTGTACGTGTATTATTTTAAAGCCTACAGCTCACCTTATACTGTGCAGTAGGTGAAGTTTTAACACTTTTTACCATGGGAGAACTATTTGAAGAATGGCACCTAACAGTAGAGCATCGTCTATCAATGTCATCTGCCAATCCTGCTTGGTATATTGGATCTGCAAAGGAGACACGGCGAACCTGAAAACATACGTCATGTTTTTACTTAACAAAATTAAGTTTTTAATAATAACACTGTAAACTCTCATTATAAGGTTAGCCAAAAACAGAACATGGGTTTAGAAGCTAAATTTATTTCATTAGAGGCCAACTGCACATAGCTGCAGCTTTTCCTAGTGACTGCTTTCACAGATATTACTCAAGACCAAGGATCATTCCAATTATCTATGTCCTAAACTGTTCCACATAATACAGCAACAAGGAGCTTGTGAAACAAGTACAGTAGGAGAAACTTAAAATTGCATATGACAGTTAAAATTCTATAATCAAATTCTACTAACCTTACAGGCTCACCATGAACTGTAAACAACAAGGTAAGCACGGAGAGACAGTACCAACTGGCCTCTAGTATATCTTATTAATCTCTGTTCTTAATTCTTTAAGGGTACCAGAGTCACAGCAACTGAGTGGCAATTTTTATCTTTCTTAGCCCAGCTTGAAGTCATTCTGGCCGCTTCTAAACTCTCTGTTCACTCATTCAGCCATTTAAGTACATGACAAAGCATTTAAACCACTACATACAAATGACTCCTGATCTCGATTCCCCAGAGTGGGCAGATTCTGTACATATCTGCTATAGAAAACTAACATTGTACTATTGCCTAAATTAAAAATTAAATATGAGCTACTATCAAACAAAACATGACTAGTTAACTTGTATTAATCTAAAGAATACTGAAGACATCAAATGCATTCTATCTTCATAAACTTCTCAAGAACTTCTATGGCCTATTTAAACTTAAAGTTAAAAAAAAAAAAAAAGTAAGAGCCTCAAAACAAAAGCAAAGCAAAACCAAACCAAAAAAAAAATCTCAAAAGGTGTTAAGTCTTCCTAAGGACTAATTTCTGAATTCTCAGTATAAGAATTTTCAGTATATTTTGGGGAAGTCTTCACAATGTGCTGGCTAAGGGCAAAATTAAGGGGCAGTGTAATTATATTTATATAAACAAGTTTATACACATAAACACATATATTCTACAGTAGATGGAAAGTTCAATTTCAAAATTAAGGAATGCCTGCATCATACCTTTCAAAACATTTACTTTACTAAGCAAAGGACAAATTGAGCTATGTAAGCACATGCAACTTTTCCTTTTTAAATTTTATTTATTCATCAAAATATGTGCAAGTCACAGGGCCAAGAGCTAAAGTAGATACATATATAATCCATATGTTTACAAACTAAAGGAGTTCTATGAAGATGGGGACATAAATAATTAGAAATGAAATCATATCCAGAAACTGATAAAGACACAACTTAAAGAGATTTTGTTCTCTTTTTAATTAGATGAGGTCTCAAAATAAGAGTTTAAATAAGTACTTAAATGTGAAACAATATAATGTCCTAGTACAAAGTAAGTGCTAAATTTTATCAGTCTCTAAATCTGTTTCCTCATATATTATTGCATGAAGAGCAGAAAGAAATCACCATTAGAGATTATCAATTCTGCAAAAGGTGAACAATGGTGATGGTTGTATAGAGAACTTTAGCTTAGTGTCCTGAAATAAAGGAATTTCAAGGGCTTCAGTTTCCTTTCTCAATACCTTTCCTTCTACGTGCACTTTCCCCTAGCCACCATGGTAAATATTCAAAAGGAGTGGTCATATAAGACTAATATTCTGTCAATCAGCAGGTGTCACCATATGGCCAAAATATTCCAATTAAATATGGACTCATTAATACTGAGCCTCAATCCCTACCTTGTGAACAGGTGATGAGATCTCATCTTCTTGGGATCTTTTTAGTCCTCTCTTTAAAATGCTGGTGGATGGAGAAGCCAAAGGAGACCAGACACAGCGTCCTTGCATGCCACTAGGACTGTCATTTGCTGATGCAAGTAAAGGATCAAGATCCCCTAATTTTTGAGGAGATGTATTATTGTCTTCTGATATAAGTTCGGAGACAGCTGTTCCAGAAGTCAGAGGTTGTGCTGTTTCCTCCACTTTCTCTGAAGTATGATGATCTTGTAAAACTCCATCATTTCCTGCTACCATTTGATTGTCATCTAATTTTGTTTCCTCAAATTCATTACATTCAGTATTTGTTTCAGTTTTATTAGAGTTAACGTTTCCTTCTTTAGTGCTCGTCTCAAGTGTGTCGGGAACAAAGTTATTGATTTCTACATATAACCTCTTCATCTCAGCTTCTACAGGCTCAGAGGCTTTGATAGTCAAGTCCTCGTCCTCTGCTTCACTGACATGGTCAGTTTCAGCAGTCACCTCGCCAATCACTGTTTCTGCACAACTTCCCATTTCAGCATTCATTTCTTCAGATGAGTCTGGATTAGATTCATTACCTCCTCTGTCTAGTTCCCCAACTGCTGTCTGTTCAGAAATCTCTATCTGAGCACTCAGTTTTACAGGTGTGCTATTATCAGAATGACCAATACCTGAATCCTCAGTTACTGCTTCTTCAGCTGCATCTGCTTCAGATTCATCCCTTCTTTCACTGTTTTCCTCAGTTAACTCTTTCTCCGAAATACCAGTTTTGACACTCTTTTGTTCAGAGACGCTAACCTCAGATTTATCACTTTCAACATCCAATTCCATAGCATCTACTTCTTCTGGATTCATTTCTGCTTTTACTTCACATGCATTTGCTTCAACATTAACAATATTCTCTATACTCGATTCCTTTTTTGAGACAGCCTCTGGCTTTTCTTCTTTGGTCTCCAAAGTAAAACATTCCAGTGAAGTATCTTTGGTATCATCTAAACATAGGCCACTAGTTTTACATTTTTTACTGGATGGCTCCTGACTTTCAAGAGATGTTGGTTCCTTAGAATTCCTATCACAAGTTTCTTTAAAATTTACCATTCCAGAAGGAAGAGAGTCTTGAATAGTATTTTCTTTCAGCTCAGTTTCAGACACAATTGGTGAATCATTAGTAGTATCATTCTCCTCCTTGAGATCTAAATGAAAATTCACAGTATGATGCTCATCTAAAAGTTTTACTTCGGAGTGCAGATCAGCTTTAGAAGTTTCTGAGATAGTTACAGGTGTTCGCACATCTGTCTTTTTTGTTTCACTGACCTTTACATCATAATTTTCTGTGTCCTTTAACCCAACTGACTTTTCCTGAGGCTGTGATTTTTCTCCACAGCAATCGCAACCCTTAGATCTCCTCACCCTCCTACTTCTCTTGTGTTGGCATTCAAGTGTTTGGAGAGTTTTTTCAGAAAGCAAAGAAATATCTGCTGTCCCTACTTTTGAAGATTCCCCCACACTATTTTCTACAGAATCGCGCTTATGCAATCTCTTATTGGCATTTCTAGTCCTTAGATTTGATTCTGGTACAGGAAGATTTAAAAAGGGACTTTCTGAATATCTGCTAGTTTTACTTTTTCCCTCGTAAGTATCTGCTACATCATCAGAAACTTGTAGTAAGTCTGAAGATGCTGTAGAATCTTGAAGAATTACAGTATTATTTTCATCTTTTTCACAGATCTGAGATTTTATGTCTGTGTCTACTTCAAAATTCACTTTATAATCATGTGTTTCATGTTCAACTTTTATACATTCCTGTTTTACCATTTTCTCTTCTGGATCTTCAATGTCAACACTGTCATTGCTTCTGTTTTTCCATTTTCCAGATCTCTTCTTTTTAGAACTCTCTTCTTTTGCCTCAGAACTATCAGATTCTGAGTTTTCAATGCTGGAAAGTAAACCCTGGGATGCTCTTCTTGTTTGGTATCGTGTTCGTCCCCTTACTGATTTCTCAGAGGATTTATCTGCAATGTCCTGGGCACCATCTCCCTCAGATTTAGTATTCTCAAGATCTGGCTTTCTTCTATTTTCATCAGTTTCAGAGTTAGTGCTGGTTTCCCCAAAAGTCTTCTCATGTAAATTATTTCCTTTCTCAATTAAATTTTCCTGTACAGTTTGTTCAGAAATCAGTTTTTGTTTAGGTAACAAATCATCTTTTACCTGCAGTGGACTTTTCTGAAGAGTCTTTTCTTCTTCCTTACGTCTTTCCCTTTTCTGATGATTATTTTCTTTATCTTGGCTATCAGTGGTTGGCTCTGTTGTTTCTGAACGTCGTCTTAAAGATCGTCTAAGGGTTTTTTGATTTGAAGTTATCTGAATGTGACTATCCTCATTTACTGTTTGATCTGCTGTTATTATGGCTGGGGGTGTATTTTCTTTGGACTCCAAATTTATTTCTAAGGCTTTCTCTTCTACAGTATTGTTTTCTAATAACACAGCATTTTCTACTGTTGGTTTAAGCATTATATCCTCACACTCCACTGTAGATTCAGAGAGATGAACCTGATTATCTAACACACATTCTGTTTGATTAAGCAAATCAGGTGGGTTATTTTCTAAGGCTACCATGCCATCAGCAGATTCCTGAGTACTTTTTGCCTGATCAGACTTCATTAAGGGCTTAGACTTTTTATTTCCTATTTGTTCAGCTTTACTTGACCTGCGGCCTGATCTCTTACTTCCATGCACTATTTTTTCAGAGTCAGATTTTGAAAGAGCCGTTTCTCTTTTCTTTGCTTTTGGTGGATTATCTGTTTTAGTCGTGCCTTCCTGGTTATTTTTCACTGTAACAGTTGATGCCATGTTATTCAAGGGGGATGGACTAAAAGGTCTATTTTCTGAACCATCAAACTTCTCCAAAGTAATAAAAGACTGCCTTCGACTTGTAGGCTGTGGGGGAGCTCCAGGAATAGTGGCATTAGAGCTACTGCTGACACCATAAGTATTTTCTGTACTAGGTGCACATTCGGTCGGCGTTTTCTTTGATGCAATTAAAGCTTTTTTTCTGGCATCATTATTACTGCTCAGTATTTCTGGATTGGTTTTCTCAATAGAACCACACTCATTACTCGAAAAGGAAGCCTTTTCAAGATGTTCATCCATACCACAGTTTTCCATGACAAGTTGAGGCATGACACTGTCACTTTCCTTTTGTTCTTCCTGCACAGAAATGGACATATACATATAGATTAACCAGCAAACAAGTCTGACATTCTGGGGAAATTTCTGTATAAAACTTCAGTAATTCAAAAGGTAATGTAACTTTCAGTATTTTGCAAATATCCCAAAGGTGGTAGGAGATGTCCATTAATTTGTGTTTCCAATTATAAGTATTCAATAAAGCTAAATATACTTAAACATACTGCACTCATACCCACATACACTGACTACAATTTTGTTAAAGTCTGCTAAGGAGAGTTAAGAGATTATACAAAAATCTTAGTATTAATATAAGTGACGCCATAATGGAAGGGTGAGTCTAAATACCCTGAAATACAAAATATCAAGTATACCTTAAGTACCATCTTGGAATCTTCCTTTGATTTTTCAGTTAAAGTAGGAATTTCCCTGAAATAAATAAGTGCATAAATTAGAGTACTGTTAATTTAAAAATTAGAAAACTAGTTACTTCAACAACTTCCATACTCACATAGATTCTTCCTGACTATACTGAGAAAATAAAGTATCTTGTGAAACATCCAAATTATTATACATGGCAGGAATATCACACCTGAAAAAGATTTTTTATATTAAACTTCAAAAATTTGATATTCCTACAATTAGAAATTAACCTTAGCACTTAAAATACAGTACAGTATACACAGCATCTTAGTTCTGAACACAAAATTATAGTTCACTGCATAAGATCTAAATGTAAATACATGACTGAAAGTGTGCTGTACACCAGAAACTGACACAACATTGTAAACTATAACTCAATAAAAAAAAATGTAAATACAGAATACTCAAATCAAGAGTACAAAGGAGTACAAACCTCTTTGTTTTGAATACTTCTTTCTGATGTTCAGTTAGTATTCTTTCTTTTGCTTCTTTTCCTTCTGGAGGTATAAACACAAAGTCAGTAGACTTTTCTTCTTCCAAAGGCATTTCACTCTTTGGTTTTGGAGTTGAAGAGTCTAGTGGCAACTGCAAATTTAAAAAATAAACGTGTATTTAAATTCCCAAATTATTTTTCAATATGTCAATCTCTCTTCTCACACTGATAGTTTTTGATAATAACTAGGAATTTAAAGTTCATATCCATAAAATATTCCTACTTAATAACAACTAATACAATGTCCCTCACTTTCATTCTGCCTCTATTAAAAACTCAGAAAATAAAAATTATTATAGCTCTTTCAAAAGCAGGCAAATGTGTGCTTACGAAAAAACACGGGCAAATGTTTTTCAGGCCAACACACAAATGGTTTAGCAGGAGAGTGCATCTGCAGCTCTGAAGCTGAAGCACAAACTAGTCAAACTAAGTTAAAAACTGCCAAAATAATATGCCCTCCATACCAGTAATATTGGTACTATGTTATTTTTATACATTTTTAGCAGCTGTTTTTTCATTCTAATTTACAATTGCTACAAGACTGTGTCAAAGTTATTCTTTAAAATAACATTTTTCTTTCCTTTTGCCAGGGCCATGGTCTCAAGATTCTAGAATACTCCTTTATTGGAGATCCTGAAAAAATTATTGTCTGAAAATCAGTTAATTGGCTACTAGCGACTAGATATTTAGTTTCAGATTTGAGGTTAAAATGCAAATCTCACCTAGTCATTCTCTTTCAATTCAAGAACAAGTTATAAAATATTCTTTTACGCTACCTATGTTATAGTTATTCATATCTAGTTTCATTCCATCTGCCTGGACTAACTATACTTAATGGATGCTAAGTATTATACAGACTTAACCTTACTAAGTAATCATCTCCCAAAGATTCTGTATTTCCACGCCATCCAGTTTTTCTAGGCCAAACTCTATTACTTCCCTACAATCCCATCTTTTATTTAGTCTTTCAGTTTTTTCTTCCAATTAAAAGTTTTATGTTCCCAAGCTTCCATACATTTTAATTTAAAAAGTTCTACTAAATACACTTTAGAAAAACATACTTTGGCAGGTAGTTTCACACTTTCTTTTGTACTCTTTGTTTGTGCCAAAAAGGAATCTCTTTTTCCACTTGATTTTCTTTCCATGCCACTTATTGTCATATTTAATTGTGAATTTTCTGTCTGTTTTTGTAAAAATAAAGCAATTTCATTAAGGGCAAATGCTCATTTTATTTCCTTTTCACATTTTGATTCCAGTGTAATGAACACTCATTTCAAAATTTTTTAATTATTCAAATCTACTAAGATCACATCAAAGAAAAGAAAGCCACTGTAATGTAGTAACAGCAAACAGATTTCCAAATTACACAGCAGTAGTTCTTTTGCATCATTTACTTTTACAAAATCTGAAAAAATTAGATACACTAAATAAATACTAAAATGAAATAAATTACTGGGCTCAAATACCCCTCTTATTACTGGAAATTTTTCTAAAAGAATATCAAAGCCATAAAACTTTAAACAATAAAACATGCTTGACAGAAAATATTAACTATCAGGTCCCAATACGGCTTTTTTCAGGCCAAATTACACTGAACGAGTCTCAACAAGTCTACATAATTGATGAAATTTTTATTTTATCCAAAAACTCAAACTAGAGTACTTAGCCAGCTGTTAACGCTTTTTGCCTTACATGGGTTCTTATTAAAAAAAAAACAAAAAAACAGCTAGATTCCATTTGTTGTTAAATAGGGAAAAGTTGCCTACGGATGTACTCTTATCTTTACTCCTTACTCTTCAGATAGTAATCAAGTATTACAAGGATGCGTTTTTCTGACAGAAGGAATGAGATTCAATGGAAAGAAATGAGAAAATGAAGGGTAGCTCTTGCTTAGAGATTGTTACATTAAGTAACCATGTATACTTGATTGATGGCCTAGATTTACCAGCCATCAATTTCCTAATATTCCTAGTTTACCTAAAGCAACATTTAACCATATACTTAAATAATTCCAACCTTTGCAAAAAAAATACACACAAGGTGCCAGTTAAAAAAAAAAAGACCATAAATGTATAAGAAACATTACGTACGTAAGACTCTATGGTAAAATTTACTGTCCTTAATTCATAAGTTTTCTAGACTAGACAACTAACTATATGGCCAACTCCTATGTTATAGAGCTCTTTTGTTCAGGTTTTACTTGTTTATCACTTCAATGAAACATTCTAGGTTTCTGTCCTTTTTAAATTTACACTGAAATCCAATAAACTACTCAAACATCATTCAAAAGAAAGAGCAACCAACCAACCAATCAACCAAAACCAAACAAACAAAAACTTACTGCATCTGAATATGGTCCACTGGATTCCTCCATAATCTCAACATTTTCCAAACCAGGCAACAGAAGCAGAAATTTTTGTTTGGCTTGTATTAGTATTGGTCTTCAAAAGAGTACACAAATACATACACCTTGAGTACTGGTAAGTACTGGTAACATGTTAACACACGTTAAGAGAACACTTTAATTATAACTTTAAAGTGTTAAAACACATCCCAGCTTAAAGACTGTTTCTTACTCTACGTACATAAAACTGGTAGAAATTGCAGACAATATTTGGATTTTTCACTGAACTCTTTGGTCTCCAAATTTTAATCTTTAAACTTTTCAAATTTTCCAAATTTTAATCATAGAAAATTTCAAGCAAAAGTAGACTGTTACATTAAGTAACCATGCATACTTGATTGTTGGCCTAGATTTACTAGCCATCAATTTCCTGCCCTTTGCATTGTTTCTGTTAAGGATAATTTGAAATTGCTTTTTATGTTCCTGACACTAAGGTTACTCTAAGGAGCAAAGGGTCAAATAATTTGTATTAATTACCACATAATCCAAATATTTCAACTGAGAAATCCTCTGCAATGATTCCTCATAAGGAAAATTTATGTTAATACCAAAAATGCCAATTTATATAATCAGAACAAAATAACTATATAAAGTTTTATTATTAACATACTTTAACTCCTCAGGGTAGTTCAACATTGTCACTTTAGCAAATGTGGCATTCCAGAACTGAGCACTTTGTTTTCGAATCTGTTTATTCTTGTGTGAAAATATTACGCATAATAATGGCGAGATCTGTTCAAGAAGTTCACTGTCATAAGCTCCAGTGCAGCTGAAGTGTAGATAAGAAATAATTTCTCCCAGCAGCTTTTCTAACTAAGAAAAAGGAAAAGTTTATTGGAACTCTGGAAATGTTACTTCTCAAACAGAAAAAAATAAAAGCACAAAGCATACTAAATTAACTCACAGAACATGTTATTTGAATTTTAAAAATTCAAATGGTTTTTTAAAAGCTCCCATCACCTTCAGTACATATCCATCTTTATAAGATGGCAAGAATGCACTTTGATTATCAAGCCTAAATTCAAGTTTATGTTCCATTAATGGAAAAAATTCTGTTTTCATGTAAATTATACAAAATTAATAACTGCCTAGAGAAATTTTACTTTCAAAGCTTTGTAACCAATCACTCATATATAAAAGGGATAAGACAGGAGGAAGTGAGTTATATGAGTTTAAAAGCAATATTATTAAATCTGTCTTTAAAAAATAATCATTTGATTATATCCATGTCTTGTTATTAAAAGTCCATAAAACTAAAGTATTGAAATAACCCTTTAAAAAATCAAAATTACTTTTAAGGAAGACAATTATTTAAGTCCTAATATTTTTCATCATGAAAGTATGTTTTATGGACAATGTCTATTTTTACCTTGTTGTTCATACAACTATACACTTTAGGAACTTCATCGAGCCTGGGAAGAAAAACACAGAGTACCATTCATATTTTAGAACATTAAACTTAAGACATTGTAACGCAACCAAAAAAAATGAGACGTATAGTGATATAAACAGGTACCCCAAGATTTAACACAAAATGTCAAACTGCAAACATTAAGCATGAAACAAACCTGTCTTTAAAATAGGAGTTAAATAAAAACACCTGGAATAGACCTAAAGTACTAATACTAGTCATTTGTTTTTACCTTTTTTTAAAAAAGCACCTATTATTTTTGATGACGCTTAAGGACTAAAATAGACTTGCAAAATCTTAATGAATCTGGGGTTCTAATTTGTACTTTATAAAATCTGGTCCTAAAACTTTCTCTGTGAATTTAGAAAAGATACTCTATTATGACTGAACCAAACAAGCTTAGCTATAAAGAACACTGATGAATCCTAAAAAAGCTTTTTTTTTTTTTAAAAGTATGCTATTTGGGATTTTTTCCAGGTTTTTTAAGGCACAGCTTGCTTCGATTCAAATATAAAAAGTAATGTATATTAATACAAACTTTTGGAGGGTAATTTAGAAATTTAAATGTGCATACCCTTTGAACAATTTCAATTTTAGGGCCTTGTTCTGCAGAAATAGTGGCAAATGTGGACAATGATTAATGTACAAATACGTTCAACTGTGATATTGTTAATTATGAGGGGAAAGACTGGAAAACATACATGTCCACCATCAGAAAATCAGGTAAAAAAGTTTCATGGAATCCTATGCAGACATTAAAAACAATGAGATTTCTTAGATGTATGATGAAAGACGCATATAATATATTCAGTGCACATCATACATTTAACTGCAAAGTAGTGTGTCAAGTCATAAACATCATACATTTAATAGATACTCGTTTTCTATTAACAATTCTGAAAAGACATGCACTAAATTGAAAAGAGGGTTGAAATAAGCATGCAAAATAAAGGGACTTCCAAATTCTACATCACGTCTACGTATTATTTGAGCTATCTTTTTAACAAAAGCATGACTTCATATACTACCACCCTCTCCACTAAATTGTAAAGATTAATCTGTAACAACAAAGCCAATAGGAAAACAACAAGAGTTGCCTGCCTAAATCTAGGCATATAGGTTTAATTCAAAGCTATTAAGCTCAAAATACTTACTTTGAGTTTTTATACAGTAACGCCAGAGGTCTTGTTAAAGTTGCAAATATTTTTCGGATCATAGAAGGTAAAGAAACATGTCCAAGTACACTGGAAAGAATGCTGATGATGGAGTTGCCGATAGCGAGGAGAGTATCAGAATGTACTTCCTTGAGGCTCAGAGTATGGAAAGAATCGATCACTCTCACAATAAGTTTAAATAAAGAAGCCAATTTCCCTAGGGGCTCCTTCTTCTTTTTGGACCAATCTGAAGGTCTCTGCGGTGCTAAGATAAAATTGAATTTTTTAAAAATTCAAGTGCTTTGAAAAGTGTCACTGTTCATCTTTACAATTTATACCTCACATTTACATGACAGATACACATAATGCATGTTGTTTCTGTAGAGAGATACCAATAAATCTTAAAATTAATGGATAAACGTCACTACAGCCTTACCTGTAAAACAGAATCAGAGATAAAGGAAAACTGGCAGATCTAGAACAAGAATTCCAGAAAAATAAAGTCTATTTTCTCTAAGGAATTTTTAAACATATTAGAATTTTTATCTTAGTCTTGGAATTTCAACAACTAATTTGTAAGAAAGTACTAAATTATATAAGATATGCTCCAAAATTAAAATTTAATTAAACTCCATTTTAAAAGTAAGAGGCAAAATTCCCTTAGAAATTATGGCTTCCTAGCTCATAGACTACACTGAACCCTACAAATTAACATTGAACAAGTCAGAGATCCAAATCCTCAGAAAGAACACAGGAAAAAAAAGGCCTAATTTAAAGAAAAAGGTGTATCTCTCCAACTTTCCTTTGCACTCGTCTTAGACCCCATCTCTCCAGCAATAATCCCATTATGTCTGGTCGAGAAAATCGTACGTTTCCCAAAATCATCTTTGTTTCCCTCAGATAAGTCACTCTTTTAAGATACCTCAAATTCAAGAGAAAATGGTAATTCAGTGCTTCTTAATTAAAAGTATCACGTGGTGAGTGAAAAATGAGTGTTGTTACTAAAAGGAAGTCAAAATCTTCCCTAGAATCAGTTTCCCAGACATGAATAATGTAAGTTGGAAAGACTACCCAGAAATTCTTGGCCAGGACACTGAGGCTGAGAAGACAGTCCATGAGTCAGGTGAGTTGGTTGCATACAAGAGACTGTGATCAAACAGTAAATATATTGAGGGTAATGGGGACCAGGTTTCTCACTATTAAAGATAGGTATATACAGAAAAAGGGTAAGACTAGAATAAACTGTTTTTTTCTTTTTAAAAAATTTTTATTTATTTTGGTTTTTTTTTTTGAGGGTGGAGGTAATTAGGTTTATTTGTTTATTTAGTTTTAGAGGAGGTACTGGGGATTAAACCCAGGACCTTGTGCATACTAAGCTTGTGCTCTAGTGCTTGAGCTGTATCCTCACCCCAGAATAAACTTTGTGATACTAGAAGATCACTGAAAGTAAATCTAAAGAAACAGATAACAGTGTAGTTCACAAGCACACCTATATATCTCCCACTCCTGTCCGCTCAGAGGATCCAGAAGCAGTGACACCTTAGTAGCAATGAACAGATCTTAGTTTCTAAATGCCATTCTGAGCTAGAAGGAACCACATTCTGTGGAGATACAGTTGGTTCCAGGCTGAGGCAGGGAAAGTATCGTATGAGCCTAAACATCGTAAGTCAAACTTGTCAAAGAATAATGGAAACATATGAGAAGGTCATAGAAGTCAACATAAACATTAAATAATAATAGTAATAAATAACTTATTGAATAATAGAAATCCATGTTGATAAAAACAAAACAGGTAGGGGACAGAGGAAGCCATACCTTGCATTAGGACTTCACCTGCACCTGGAAGAGACTGGTGCTTTAGTAGTGGCTCGATAAATAATTGTAGAATGATTATGGGAATACAATGAGTAAGTAATTAAAACAAGATGAGTTTTATAATTAATATAATTAAAGACACAGGAGATAAACTCCCTGATACAAACTAATGTAATTAAACTATAAACTATCACTTTGGGAAACATACTGTTTCAAGCATAAAGTATCAACGGATGTAGAACGTCGGTGAAAATATGTTGGGGAACAGGACAGTTATATAGCCTCAAAGTATCTGTCACAAAACATTAATTTATTAATTATAAATATTTAGTAATTTACGTTAAAGTGGAAAACCTGGCAGACATCATCTTAACCAAATAATAAATGTTAACATCAGTAATGGGACAAAATGAGTTGTATGCCTATTGACATAATACACTAAAAAAAAAAGCATTATTTCTGTAGTATCCCCATGAAGAAAGGAAATCTCAACCCAATCTAGAGAAAATACTGACAAACCCCAATTGAGAGACTCTCAAAAAGTAACTTTGCCTTTACTCTTCACCTTTAGGTCATGAAAGACAAGACCTGGGAAATGGTCCAGGTCAAAGACTTGCCTACAGTACACTTTGAAACTGTTTAGAAGGATGGGGGAAGAATAAATGGGAGTGGGAGATGAAAATAAGACAAATGCAATCAACTGATACACAGGAATCTGAGTAAAGCATGATGTTGCTTGGTATCTGCATATAATTTTTGCAATGTTTCTCTAAAACAAATTATTACAAAATAAAAGTTATCAAAAAACTCCCAAAATGATCCTGATGTGTATTCATTAATAACAATTTTCTTTCAACTGTTTAATTTTTATTTCCTCTCCTTTTCAACTTCTGCTGGCAGATTTTAGAACTCTCCCCTAGTTTCCATAAATTAAACAGCAAGAATACCTCTCGCAAGACAAGGAGTGAAGACAAAAGATACCTCTAATTATGGTTTTAAGGATCATGGACAGACTGGATATTCAGTTTATTATATTTTTCAGAAGTAACAAAATAAGTAAAATTATGTCAACATGGGGCTCAACATCTTGGCCTAATCAAACTTCAGTAGCTTAAAAAATAATTCCTTGTACCATTTGTTATATAACTTTTTTATAGTTAAGATATTTAGAGATAATTTTTCTGACACACTGAGGTAATCAGATTAAGTCTTGCTCGGCCTGAGATGGGGTTAAGATTAAAAAATTTAAGCACATCTACAATCTGTTTCTGTGGCACTGAGGCTGAGATGCTCTGACCTGTAATACAGTTTAGGCACCTAACGTGTTTCTCTGTATTACTATTTAGCAAAACCTGAAACACCACCCCCTCACCAAAACAAAAACAAAACAAAAAAACTAAAAATATTTTCTAGAAATCTTTACACTAATTCACCAAAGATAGATCTTACTAAAGAAAACTGAGTATGTTCCTAATTTTTAAATAAGAAAAGTAGTATCTTTAAACATCAACACTTTTCATTATTAGAAAGTTATTTCCTATATAGCATGAACATATATAATCACTGGTAGAAATATATAACTTCAAAGCATCAAATAGTAGATTAAAATAGCTCAGTATTTATTACAATATGATTTAGAATTAATCAAGGCATATAGTTTTAAAATAAGACTTGTTACAATTTCAACTGTCTAATTTTAACTAAAATGGTAAAAATTGGGTTAAATTTTCAGAATCATTTTAAATTTCCTATAAAACCATAACCAATTAACTGCTGTCAAGATTTTCTATTCAACCTAATGTCAACCCAGTGATTACTTCAAATTAGGCTACCAAATAAGAATATTTTAACAAATGTCAAAGTTTTTTGTCCAGATAATCCCTTGTACCAGATGGAGTAGGTAAAATTACTTCTATTATTAGGCAAGCTCTATACAGGATAATATTTGTCTCCGCATTATAAATAGGAGTTAAAACACTTCGTGTGTGTGTGTGTGTGTGTGTGTGTGTGTGTGTGTGACTGTGTGAGAGAGAGGGAAAGAGAGCAAGCATGTGAGCTCCTGGCATAACTGACGAGGTTACACAACATCAAAAGTAGGTAAAATTAGGTGGGAAAAGCTATTAGGATTTGCCTTAACAACAGTTCAGACAGCCATACTTAATTGTGAAACACTCGGTGAAAAATTAAAGAAAATACTTACATTTAATTTTGGGCTGATATTTAACATTATATGGTGAAAAGTCAACGCAATCAACCATTACAGTAATAATATGAGTGATCCTATCCAAGAACAACAAATTCTAGGAAAGAATAGTTACATATTATGTTAGAACCTATTAACTACTAAGAGAGTTTATAAAAATTGCAAGCATGGACAAAAATCTGACTTTAACTCCCACATATAACATACAATACACATGTCATAGCTTATGCCATTTAAGTTACATTAAGTATAAGATTATGAATATTTCCCAGTTAACTGCCATGTGCCAAGTACTATACCTTTTGTGGTATAGTACACACAGGGAAAATAATTCAGCTTTAAGAGCTATAAAACTAATACACTGAGAATAGAAGAGTTAGGTGCATAATTAGATTCTTTATCAAATTCCTCTTCAAAATTACTTAAGTGTTCACTAAATCCAGCAAAAACGAAACAAAAAAAAAATGAAAAAGTTGCTAAGCTCCCTTATATTCTTTCGTCCTTCCTCTTCCCTCCTCAAATCTAACTGAAATAAAACTAAACCCATAGAAGCACCTGAGATTTTTCTGGAAAATTTTTTTTAAAGTCAGGGCAGGAGACTAAAAACAGAACAAAGGAAATCCCAGCACCATGAGCCAAAGAACACCTCAAAAACAATGAGCTTTCCTAGAAGAAACTGAGTAACAAAAGACACAGTGAGAGCTCTGAGAAAAAGATCTGATGATTATTTAAAAAATTAAATGGATAATTAAAATACTGAAATTAAAGAAGAGTTGCTCTTCCTTCATTCTCCATTACCTTTCCATTTGTCCAACTCACTGGACTAATTCACATCTGCCAAAGAAGACCACTCCCAGTGGGTGCTAAAAGCCAAAAGGAGGAAGGGGGTGCCCCTAGTTAACCTACAAAAACCCCAGGGAAGGTTATCAGATAATAACCACAACATTCACAAAGAGAAGATGTTAAAGTTCCAGGTACTTCCTTCTTGTTCACAATTTTAAGGCAAAGCTTGCCTGTAATTACAATTTGCTATCAAAGCCAGAAAACCAGAGGTTCTCTCCTGGGTTAGGAAACACACTGCAGCTATCAATACTGTTCAATATTAACGTTTATTGACAAATATGAAAAAGCTGTGCTAAATACCAACAGAACTAATACATGAGGAAACAGTAACAGAAACAGAAGAAACTAATATCCTCAAAAGTAAGAGGAAATAATTATATCCACTTAAAAACATTAAATGTAAAAATAAAACTATTGTAAGATACCTCAGCACTTAAACAGGAAGGAATGGAAACAGAAATATTAAGCTCCCAGAAAGCAGTACTGAAAATAAAACAAAACAGAAAGATATAGAGAAAGTAAGGGATACAAAAGATGGCACCCGAAGATCTAGAAACTACCTAAAACAGTATTCAAAGACAGACCAAGGAGGACCACCAAAGCAAGGCACTTTTCCTGAGATGAAGGCACAGCTCTTCAGATTGAAAGAGCCCATCAAGTACTTAGAATAATTTAAAAGGACGCCCCAAGACACACGCTGGTGAAGTCTAAATTCCAAAGACAAGACAAAAACTCTAAAACTTTACAAACCAAAAAAGAGATTAGTAAGGAAAAAAATAAAAAAAGATTAGTATCAAATGATGCATTTGCAACAGTAGCAATAATAAAAGAATAATCTTAGATGCATGTTTTGTAGAAAATGAAAAATGTACTATAGAAACTAGAACAAATGAACAATAACTTTTCAAAACTCTGTGATACAAATTTTCTGGAACCTACAAATGGTAACTAATTTATTACATATTGGACAAGGAGCTATCAGTCATATACATGTAAATTTACTATCGCCACAACACAAAAAGTGGACAATGAGGAACTCCAATTTCACCCATGAATATATATGCAAAAAACCTTAAAACACTTATCTGCAATTTTTTTAAAAGAATTTCACTGTGACCAAGAAGGGTATCCCAAAGACACAAGATTGGTTCAATATATGGAAATGTACATTAACAACAGCTTTTATATACTTCAACAGCAACCAAGAACGGACAGGGAGGAGACCATTTATAAAACCTGAAAACAGCTCTAAAATTGTTAGAATCAAGCAAGCTAGGTTAAGTTTAGAAAAACTAAAAATAAAAATTCCTGAATGGAAAACTCAATGTTATAAAGATGTACATTTTTTTTCCGAATCAATCTATGAGTTCAATATAACCAACCAATGCCAAAATCTTAACAGGGTATTTAAGAAAACTTGACAGATTCTAAATTTCTTCCAGAGGAGAGCAAATATGTAAGCCTACCCAAGACAATATTTTAAAGGTGAAAACCGAGGGTCAAGCTTCTCCCTAGCAATTACAAAAACATTCAAAAAATTCATTGTCTTTGTGCCAGATAAAAGCTAGGGTTATTATACATCAGCAAGACAGGTCTCTAACCTCATGGACTGTGGGTAAAGTACCATAATGAAGTACACAAAAGATTTTAAGGTAAGTGCCAAAAAGGAAGTAACAAAGTGCTAGGATAAAATTAACTAAACTAAGTAAATAACATTTTTTGAAGAAGGAAGCACAAGCCTCATGAGCAGCTGTAAGCAGTTCAGATTTTTATTCCAAATGCAAAAGAAAGCTAAGAAGTATTTTAAGAAGAGTGACAAGATCTGATTTGCATTTTTAAAGTCACTCTGACAAATACTATAGTATAAAAAGGCTATAATCAGAATTATGCCAATGTTTTTAAAAAGAGAATATTGTAAGTGAATTAAAAAAACCTGAAAAGATGGATTTCTAACTCCTGAAAGACACCTCTACTCTTCTCTACAGGGGTAACTATTACCAAAAGCTAGAAATTTCTCTTTTCAGATGAAAAAAAGACTGCTTCAGAGTAATAAATTACAATAAATTTCAACTGGCAAGAAGCTGTATTCAAGTACATATGTAAATATCAATATGTAACTTAAGGTTAAATGCAAAGAAAGAGGTCTATTCTATCCACCAAACTGTTAACAGCAGTTGTTCTTTATAGACTAAAGATGTATAAAGGGACCTACATTTTGAAGTCTAAAGCCAGTCCTTTAGAAGTCTGTAAAGATCTAATAGATATGACAAAGCAAGGTCCAGGACAGCAAGGTCCTTATATCATTAACCTAGAAGAGCACAGGCACAAGCAGATACACAGCAGTGCAGTCAAAGCACATCACTGTTAAATGGTCCTGATATACGGACCTTAGAGTCCAAAGACACAAAACTGTTTCACAAATCTGCTACTTGTTTTATGTATTAACTTCATTACTTATAAACTGAAAGTATTAGTAAATGATTGTTCACAAATGTTATCTCTATTTACTTGAAAAGAATCCTTTAAATGCGAAAAAGGTTTCAGGATAAACTCACTGAAAAGCCTTCCTCTTCCAAACTGGACATTATCTTGGAAGAAAGTTCCTCACAACATAAATTCTCTTCTGCTGTTGCCACCAAAGCTGCACAGCGGGCAAATGTTCTGTATAATTCTGACCAAGTTTTAAGTAAGGTCTTCATGGTGGCCTAATAATAAAAAAGAAATTTAGAAAATGTGTATCTACATATCAAACACCTAACAGAATACATCCTTAACGTTTTAGAAACATAGTAACATTTAAGGTGTCAAAGAGACAAGCACAGAGTAATGAGTTTGCCCACCCCACTGAAGAATCTTAGTATTGCCACAACACCAGTAATTGTCAAAGGTCAAGAGGAACTTCTTTCTTCTTTCAACAGTTTCCTTTCCCCTAAACTGATTAAAAGTCATAAGGAAGTTTTGTTTTAGGAAAAATTACCATAGGAGTTCATTATAAAGGGTGACATAATATTTTAAGAAAAATACAAGTTCCTCAAGTAAAAATTTGCCTTACCGCTGGAAATTTTTGTGCTGAAAAAATATGGTTTACTGGTAAAGTCAATGCACCATAGATAGCACTAAAATTATGCTCTAAGGCATCACCTTGATTCACCTCATTGGTCTGAAACAAGAAAAATAATGAAGTCAGACAAATTACCATTTAATTCTGGGCCAAAACAGTAATATCTTACTATGCATACTGAGTAGAATTGTGTCCCCAATGCTGACATGTTCAACAGATAGTAAACCCCTAACCTCTGTAACCTTTGGAAATAGGGTCTTTGTAGATATAATCAAGTAAAAATGATGTCATGCTGGTTTAGGGTGAGCCCTAATCCAGTAATTGGTGTCCCTGTAAGAAAAGGGGAAGTTGGATAGACAGGGAAGATATGGGGAATAATGCCATGTGAAGACGGAGCTGAGACTGGAGTGATGCATCCACAAGGTAAGGAACATCAAGAATTGTTAGAAGCTAAGAGAGGCAGAGAACACATTCTCCTTCAGGATTCCAGAAGAAACCAACCCTGTCAACACCTAGATTTTGAATTACTGGCCTCAAGAGCTACTAAAGAATAAATTCCTGTTTCTAGCCACCAGTTTGTGGTAATTTTTTACAGCAACCCTGGGAAACAACGAACTGTGTTTAAGTCCTAAAATTAAGAATCCCAGGGATGACCCCAAAATCTTTTAGTATACATAAAAGGTAGCATTCAAGCAAGGGCTGATAAAAAGGGACTCTACCATCCTTCAAACAGGGAGAAACTATCTAGGAACGTCAATTTTTTTCTTCCGTTAAGAATATGTTTAATGTGGTGTTGGCTTGACTAGCCAAAATACAGGCTATATTGCACAATCATGTAATAAATTCCTTGGAGCCTTCACTCCAGTTGAGAGTTACAGCAGAATATTTCATAAAGAATAATTCCATTTAAAGATTAATAAAGCAGCTGATGAACTATAAATAGTGACAAAACTTGAGCCCCGCACCCTGACAATACTGCCACTTTTGTAAGTATTTAAATGTAAGCGTTAGTCAACTCTGAACAATTAATGATTTAGGAACTACTATATGGCTTTGAAGTAATCACCAATGTGACTCAGCCATGGAATCCTAAGAATATACAGTCTAGTCAAGATGCCCATGTTATTCCCCACAATACAAATACTGAAAGAATATAGGATATAAATGGGAATCTGTATATATCATATGTGAGCCTTCTGTCATTCTAATCACTATTGGAGAATATGGATTGTTTAGCCCCCACTAAGTTACACTTTCTTAAACAACAAGGCAGAAATACAGTGAAGAGAAATCAACTCATCTAAAGAGTAGAAAATTAACCAATCCCACAGAAAAAAAAAAACTAATGCCTTCCATTCAAATGCAAACTTCTATTCAAATACCCCTGCTGCTCTAACAAGGAAAAAAAAGGAAGATATTTAAATCTGGGGGGACACATGCAGTTGACTTACATCATACCTGATTAATCAATTCAGTTAATGGAGTGACTATAATATTCCACATTCTCCAAAGATACTCCTTGTTTTCCAACTGCTTTGCATTTTGATTAATAACATTTAAGACAGAATCACTGAAAGCTAGTGGTGAAGTTGGACCAGAAAGAACACAGCGTACAAGTGTTTCCAGGTTGAGAAAAAACCTAAGGGAAAAAATTTGAACTATGCATTAACTGTATTTCCTACCGAAATACATTATACTGTAACAAAATTATAAAAATAACTTACAAAAAAACAAATGAATCCTCTTATTTTAATTTTTAGAAAATTTATAATAGAGCATGTAACTCAAATATATCATCACATAAGTAACCTTCTAAGATAAACATATTTTATTTAAAATTACCTTTCATCTTCTACACCATTTTCCAAGAGTTTATTATTGAAAATTAACTGAATTAAGAACAAAGCAGGAGTTCCCTGAAGAAAGATGGGAGATTAAAATCAATCTTGTTACAAAGAGTACAATCTTCTTATTACACTTACTTTCTATAATTGATTATATGAAACACAACCCTTTTAAGTTTGAGAAATGTAACTTTGGAAATTACTTGGGATATGACAAAAATGACAGCAAATATACTTCTACAAACTGCACACAAAAATCAAGTCCTTTATATTTTAGTAATAGCTAACGCATCTGCATGAGCAACTGAATAGTGAGGGATTCCAGATTAAAAAAGAACATGAACTTAAACTTGCTGGATCAGCAATACCTACATTCTGCAGATGTTAAATATATTTCACTGTAATTAAACCAATGTTACTAAGCTTCCAAAATTTCTAACAGTAACCAGCACTATTATATAAAGGCAAACAGAAAACTTTCCTTCTAGAATCCTTCATTTAATCCAAGAAAATTGTTCAAATAATCGTGCCATATTTAATTTTTCACACTAATCTATCACAAGCAGTACCTTGTTTTACTGATGCTTCGCAATACTGCATTTTTACATACTAAAGGTTTGTGGCAACCCTGAGTTGACCCATTCTTCCAACAGCATTTGTTCACTTCATGTCTCTGACATATTTTGGTAATTCTTGAAATATTTCAAACTTTTTCATTATTAATATATTTGTTATAGTGATCTATGATCAGTGATCTCTTATGTTACTATTATAATTGTTTCGGGACATACTCATATAAGGTGGCAAACTTCATAAATATTGTGTCTGGACTGCTCCACCAACCAGCCATTCCCCCCGTCTCTCTCCTTCTCTGGCCTCCCCATTCCCTGAGACACAACAATATTGAAATTAGACTAGTTAATAACCCTACAATGACCTCTGAGTGTTCAAGTGAAAGGAAGAGTTACACATCTCTCACTTTCAATTAAAAGCTAGAAATGATTAAGCTTTGAAAGCATGTCAAAAGTCAAGAAAGGTCAAAAGTTAGGCCTCTGGAACCACTTTGCAAAGTAATTTTTAATTAAGGTATGTAAATAGTTCTTTTTTAGACATAATGTTATTTATTGCACACTTTAATAGACTAAAGTACTGTGTAAACATTAACTTTTATATGCACTGGGAAACCAAAAATTTCATGCGACTTGCTTTCTTGTGATATTTGTTTTCTTGTGGTGGTCTGTAACCAAAGCTGCAATTATCTCTATGGTATGTGTGCACCTTGTCTATCATTTTTTTCCTTTAATCAGCATATTCAACTTTCATTCTTGGAATTCTGCAATCTAAGTTTCACTGTCTTAAGAAAAAAAAAATCATGGAACTTTTTGTTAGCTAATGTTAATCATATCATTACATTTAAGATACTTGCATTAAGAATATCCATATTAGCAACCTGATATGCTGGAGAACCTAATACTTTCTGAGGAAGTCCTTTAATTGTAATTTCCATGAGGACCTAAGAAAGATAAAAAGTTTTACTGTACATTAGCCATAGAAGTTATACCTTATTTAGTAAAAATCTAATAGTTAACTATATTTGGAAATTTTATTGTTAAGAAACATTCACTCATTAATATACATACATTCTCATTAATTTTAAAAGTTCAAACACAGAAATACAAGAAATGAAATGACAAAGTCCTTTCTTATCTCCAGGGAAAATCAATGCTATCAGTTTGGAGTTAATTTTTTTAGACCTAAATTTCCATATACGTAAGTACACAGAGAAACATACCTTCCTAGTCTGGCCATCATATATACATTTTTATATCATTAATGATATACTGTGAGATACTCTGGAACCGACCTCCTTCATTTGTGTAATGGAGTTTTCACATCAGTCTATGTAGACACATTCTTATTTGATACACAGATATGCACAGTTTATTCAAATACGTTTAAAATTAATGGGCCTTGAGGCTATTTCTACTTTTTATACTACCGAAAAAAAATTTGCAGTGAATTATGTACTCACTAGTAGCAGAAGCAAGTATTTCAAAGGATTGCTAACTAGAAGCTGAGTCTAAGATACATCTCTCAAACATGACAGAGCCTACTAAACTGTCTTCAAATATTACCCATACTAGTATTAACCTGAGCTCTGTAACTTAAGTGACATAACTACATGACAAAAATAATTATGTTTAGTGAAAATGTGCTTTCACATATTCTCATTTGAAGCAGACTCTAATAACAATAATTAGCATTTGTTGACTCATTTATTTTGTTCCAGCCCCACACTGCTCTGCATTTATCAACTCATTTAATTATGAACTACCACATCTCCTCCTTCCAGAGAGGCGAGAGAGTAGATGAAGTGCTCAAGTTAACTCAGTTAATAGCTGGGCTGAGGCTCAGTCTGTACCAGAGCCCCTGCTATTAACCACTATGTTCTACTGCCAAAGTAGACATCCTTGTCACTGCATATAAAGGAAACAGACTCAATCTATGTCAGGGTATACTTTTTTCCATCTGTAGCTTATTTGGGGAGACTCACTATTACAAAAAGTATATACAATTTGGTTTTTCCTTCTCTACCATATAGGATAAAACAGGTGCTTAATACCAAAGTTCTTATATTGGTTAAAGAGAGCAGATTTTTAAAAAGCTCTGTAAGATTATCACTAGATATTTTTTAAAATGTACAAACTAACAATTGGTGGAGCTCAGCAATTCTGACATAAAATTAGTGCTCATCTGAGTTTCTTCGATTAAAGTTTTCATGACCTTTATCCCATTTTCTCAGTATGGCTTATTCTTTTTCTTATCACACTGGAAGATTATTGTAGTTGCCATTATATTCATCTGCTAAGAAGTGTCAAATGACTCTAGCGTCATTTGAATATAACTTATTACAAGGCTAAACTGATGATAAATACTTGATATAAAATATCTTTCCAAATCCCAATCTGTACAAGTAGCTTCAACATAAAATTCAATTTTAGAATATGGTTTTAAAATTCCAGCATATACGTATTACACTTACCAGTGTTTTTGACACAGGAAATACTTCTGATTTCACCACGCTTTCCAAAGATTTCAGTAAGAGGGTCAAAACTTCAGAACCTGGTCTCTCTTTTTTGTTACCTATCAAAAAGAGAAAGGAGTGGTATAGTTCTAAACATGTTAGGTATTTTTAGGTGTAAAAATTAACAGAGAGCTATTAAAAAGTAGTTTTTTACTAAATCTTCAAAGTGTTTTGTTTAAAAGACTGGAAGATATGACATTTCAAAAAGTGATTTTAAAATACACTTTATATATGAAAGCCAAACAATTCATCGAGTGCTATAAAAAACTTCATTTGATCATTATAGTGCTTACCTGATTCAATAACTGACTTCACCAAGCTAATCAGCTCCTTCCAAATAGCAATGATAACTGCATCTGTCAGGCAAAACTTAAGTACTTTAGAATAAAGTAGATATGGCTAAAAATGCCCCTCTTTCATCCTCATACTATAAACTGAACAATACTTAATAATTTAAAATACAATTCTCTTCGTTATAGTCTACCTTGTAATCAATTTAATACAGTATCACCTCATTTTGTTTAAAGAAATGTTTTTTCCAAAAAGAATGCAACATACTAAAGTAATTCTTTTTTTTCTCCATCTTCTGTATTTTCTATAATGAACATCTTTCTCTTTTGAGACAAAGAAAAACAATTAAAAATTCAGAAGGATACCTGAAAACCACTAGAAAAAAATTTCCCAGCCAGTTGAACAGCAACCTATTAATTTTTGGTATCTGGCTCATTACTTAATAAGCTCCAGAACACAGGAGTTTAGGTGTAGATGCTGGAGCCAGAGAAGCCAGGTCTGAATCATATCTCCATCACTTACTGTGTAAGTCTGCACAAGTTATTTACTTCTCTGTACAATTCCTCATCTGCAAAATGGGCTAACACAGAAGGTTACTATGAAGATTAAATGGATTATATGTAAAGCTCTTGTGCACAATCTGGACAACACGTGGCATTACATATTTACTGTTTTGTTTTCTTTTTAAACACAGGTTTAAACGATAAAAAAATCTTCTCCTAAGTATTTACCAGAGGCATCTTTTCCAACTGCAACAAAGCTATCGTGAACAGCAGTGATAAGTGTATTTGCATGTTTGAAAAAAAAAGAAGAGCTGCTGATTAACGGATGTTCAAGTGGCTCTAAAAGAGAGAGAAAGAGACAATTATGCAAAATGAAAGCTTTATGAAATAAATTTCTAACATGTTAGGTGGCCTGATATGCTTTCTAATAAAAAGACACTTATTTTATACATAGCTATAAAATATTTTGGCTGTGGAGAAAGTATTTCTCCTCATCCCAATGTACAGTGTTGTGAACTATTTTTAAATATTTTTAATTTTTATACAATTTTTAATGGTTACTTTCCATTTAGTTATTACAAAATATTGGCTATACTCCGAGTTGTACAGTACATCCTACATCCTTGAGCCTATCTTACTAAATCCAAGTTTGCACCTCCCAATCCCTCACTCCTATACTGCCCTCCCCTCTCCACTGGTAACCACTAGTTTTAATAATTAAAATTTTTAAAACAATTAAATACCTAAGCTCAGTATTAGTTTGTTTTGCTTGGCAAAACTCAAGACTTCCGGACCCAATAAAAAATGAAGCAACATTTCAAGCCCCAAAAGTTGAATAGAGGGGATTGTGGCCATTCCACCAAAATTTGAACTCAAGTTCATCCGGGGAGTTACAGGAGCTCCATATGGAGAAGCACCTTTAAAAAAACATAACAGGTAAGTTACATAAGCTTAAATCAGTTACCCAAATGAATATATTTCACTTCATTTCAATGAAATGTACCTTTAAGAGTAAGTAATTTGTTTTTCAAATGAAAGTTGAAGAGTTTTTGTTTAAAGCCACAGCGGAGTGCCTAATTAAATACTAATCTTACTAGGTTAAGAACAAGATTAGTGTCACACACCATTTAAATGA
This sequence comes from Camelus ferus, assembly GCF_009834535.1. Taxonomy (NCBI): domain Eukaryota; kingdom Metazoa; phylum Chordata; class Mammalia; order Artiodactyla; family Camelidae; genus Camelus; species Camelus ferus. Next base: position 30,102,260 of record NC_045700.1, on the reverse strand, counting down.
AGGTAATTCTTGGGGATTAACCAACCTGAAACTTCTCTAAAAGAATACAGTCTATAAAAAAAAAGAAAAAAATCTTGGAGCAGACCCTAAATTCACACACACACACACATACACACACAAACACAAAAAACCCATACCTTAAAATATTAACATGCATGCATTCCTCAAACTTAGAATCTAATGCTGAAACAAACATAAAAGTCTGTAATCCACACTTCACACAACGTAGGGGAAAAAAACTGATCTTTTCTAACTATAATAATGAAACTACAGCAGTAAGCAGTAACACATACAGAAAACAATCAAGAATATATAATGAATTTTGTGATAAGGGAGCCAAAATTATGAAGTGCTTCATTTATGTGAATAGCACAGAGCAAAGACCTCATTCAGAGTGTCTATTTTTAAAAAAGAAAAGGAAAAAAAAATGAAGTTGGTCTACCTCTTACCTTTGTGTATAGGACTCATAGGATTTAAACCTGGAGAAGTAGCTACACGAGGTGAATTGCCTTGAGGCAAAGGACTGGAATCGATGCTTATGGTGCTTTGAATCAGAGGTACACAAACCTATTGGGGTTAAAAAAGGGGCAGTTATATCTGTAAACTGCATAATTCTCTTTTAACTCTATTTTTTTAAAGTACTGCATAATAGAGCTTAAGAAGCAGTCTGAACTCTTTTGATATGCTGAATTTTATTGGCTTTTTCAACGCACAAGCTCAAAACTGAAATTTGGAAAAGCGAAAATTTTTATTATAACTATATTTGCCCTAAATATTTACTATCTATAAATTTCAATTCTAAATTCCAGATGGAAAGCTATAGACACTAACAGCTTTTGCAAATAACATCTATGTGAGTTTTAATGCTATTGGTAGACAAACCATTTTAAGCTTTTTAAAAAACATCCTAAGAAAATATGAACTAAGACACTTTCAAGTTCATTTCTAAGATAATTCCAGTATCTGTCGAATCTAGCCTATGAGTAGATTATGCTAAGGAATGTATGGGACAATTGGATAAGATTAAGGACCTTATGATGGTAAAATCTGGAAAAATTATGACCCCAATTACATATTACTATCAAAGTCAAATTTTAATTAGTTCATGCTCTATTAAGTTTAAAAGCCTTAATACATTAAACAGTTAAAAATTTAAAAAGAACTTGCTAAAAAATTTCAAGTATATTTATTATAAATTCCCCTTTTGCAAGAATACATTCACTGTTATGCAGTTATTTATATAGACTAGAAGACAAGGACTACATATCCAAAAGTAAAATGTACTCCAAGACCCAAGATAAGCAATAAAGGAATGAAAAAGACAAAAGGAGTTATCAGAGCTACCTTTTTTTTACTTAACTGTAAAATAATTCAGAAATCAAGGATGGGATTAACTGCAAAAATGAAAATAAGATTAAGCTTTATGTCTAAATGCCAGCAAGGGTATCAAAATCTAAAGGAAACTGTAAACTCATTTGTAACAATAATGAAAAGCTACAATGGAATTAAATGATCAGTTATCATTATGTAGTCATACATACAAGCCAAAGAGATACAAAAAATTAGAACTAATCCAACTTTGCATCTACTTTCTATTTCAGTAATATTTACTCTATTCTCAATTATATTCTAAGTCCTATGAAATTCCTTTTTAAAAATCTTTCATGACTCCAGAGTAAGAAAAGACATTTGAGTGTTTGTTATCAAAAAGCTTTCAGAGGCTCCATTTCAGACAACCGAAGAATATCCTTTGGAGGAAATGAACTCAAATTCAGTGTCAGCAGGAAAAAAATCTTTTATGTAATGCGGTCTGCTAAGACATAGCAAAAACAGCACTGAAAGATTAGATTGGTAAGAACTTAACATACTAGTTTAAGAAACACATTAAGTATTATAGTCAACAACTGTAATGTTACCTGTTCAAAATTAGCAGGAAGATGAGGTCCTAGTCTCATCAATAAATACCACCAGACTTCTAGTTTTGTCAGTGCTAGAGTTTCTGTTCTCACATGGATGGAACTCAAAGGCTGCATTAATAACTTCAGTCTTTTTGCACTACATAGTATTTCTTAAAAGAAAAGAAGTACCCAGGTAAAAACATTTAAGAACTAAAGATCAAGTCTTTCAAGAATGAGTATGCAATAGTCTTTTACCATAGTAAGAGAAAAGATGTTTAAAAAAAACTTATTTTAATCACCAGCTGTTCCTGTTCCATCCCAAATTCCCACCTTGATAAACTCTAGTACAGCTAGGCCACAATACTTAATAAGGCTGACTTTGAAAAATAATTAGTACTTATTAGATACCATGTGACAGGGGAGATTTTCCCAGCATTCAGCAACATCTACAATCTTTTTGGTTGTTATAACTGACAGTGTTATGAAGACTGCTACTGGTATCTAGTGGGCTGCATCCAAGTATGCTGCAAAACTTCCTCTAACACACAGGGCAGTTCTCGGAAACAAACTGTCAAGCCAAATATGCCAAAATGTTGAGAAACTCTTTCCATGCTGCTTCGTATTCTTATTATCTGCATCTTACAGATTAAAAAAGAGGCATATTTTTACCTCAAAAAAGGCTGTCATTTAAAAAAATTTACTACTAATTCCTTTCATCAACCATTTTAACTGTTAGTACCATTAATTAGATTTTGGAAATGTAAATAGATTCATTTATAATTAGGTATACTCTACATTAATAATATTCAGACTGCTAAAATTCTGCATAAATACTAAAAACATTAAATACACTTCTTTAAGCCAAATATTTATACCAGAAGTGTTTACGATGTGACTGTGACTGAAGATACATAAAATAAGACAGTCTGCTCAAACAACTTATCAAAGACTTTTAAAGGATTATGAAACATCTGTCAAGCCATGTATTTGATGGAATAACATTCATCAATGTTTCTTACAACTATTCTGCCACTCACCTTTCAATTAACAGTCCTATAAAAAGAAAATAAAGTCAGATCACTGTGGAAAGAAATCCTCTAATACTTTTTGAACTCCTATTCTGCACGAGAGGATGACAATACCAAAAACTGCTGCGCAATAATCCATTCTCTTCTAGTTACAAGACCTGCTTTCACTCAGAACCATGATGGGTGTCCAATTTTTGACTGCTTTATCTAGTCTCCCATTTAGCCATTCTATCCAGTGAGATATAACTGGAACTGTACATGGAAGTTCTGAAACATTCTTTATAGATAGCTTAGTCAGCTGGGAAGAAGTTCATTTTTGCTCCATTTGCCTTCTCTCCTTCCTGAAGTCTGCAATTAAAGCATACTGAAGGTGATAACAGAAAATAGGCATCTAATTCCTTAATGACTTCCGGGATCCATAATTCCAGTCATAGACTCTCTAGCTCTGAAGTTACTTCAAATGATAGCATTTTATTTACCTTCTTTAAGTCATTCCTATTTTATGCTGTAACACTCAACTACACATAATCCAACAAAATTTAATACTAAACAATATCTAACACTGCCATTTCATAAGCAATAACCAAACAAGGTGACATTTCCAATTAAAATCTGGACCTGGCAATGCACTTGTATTAATATTTTCAATAATAGTAATTCTACTTAATGAAAATAATTACTTTATAAAACATATTTTAAAAGGGAAGAAAAAGAATTATTAATGGTCTTTAGCAAGGATCTTTTAGCAGAGTACGAAATCAACATTATTTACCAGATCTTGTTAAACAGTATCAGCATACCTAAGATTAACAACCCAGTTAAGCAGGTAGTCATACTGACCTACTCTCGGGTGAAATACTCTCTTTTATATATATATAAATGTATGTATGTATGTATATGTATGTATGTGTGTGTGTGTGTGTGTGTATATATATTTAAATATATATTTTATATATATATAAATCAAACACCTCCAATAGATAGTAACAAGATAAAGGGTACAGTAAATCAAGAGGAATCACTTCTAAATGTTAATGCGAACTCCCTATTAAGTACTGTTCTAAAGGTCCTGAAATAAAGAAGTTCATCAACCACTGATACTTTTACTCCACAGCAATCACAATTGTTTGCTATCATCTATTGGCTCTGTGACCTTTGATAAAGTACTCAACTAAGTGCTGGAGTGCACTAAGAAAGCCACAAGTGGTATTTGTCATTTTGTTCAGTTTTTGAAATAGCATAAAATAAATCTTGTATCTGTTTTTTTCAATAAGGCTTAACCTTTATTTTTAGCTACAAATTTAGTCCCCTAAAATAGTCCATGATAGGTTAATTTCAACAGAGTCCAAAAAAATCAGAAAAGCTGTGTTTTTAATCATAAGTAAAAGTCATATAAAAAATCAAAATTATAAAATTACTTACTTACCTGGATTTAAAGCAAAATTATCTATTAAACTCTTCCAAGCAATAAAAGCTATTTTTTTAATCATGGGTGTGCCACTACGAAATCCCAGTTCTTCCAACTGTAATAAAGAATTGATGAAACTCCCACTTCGATGCAAGGTCTAAAAAGGGAAAATCATTAAGAAGTTATTTACCTGAAACAATATATAGGCACTATTATTATTCATTTATCTAATTCATTCTGTGTTAGCTGTGTAAAATTTATGGAGTTTAAATTTTTAAAACTAATGAATTCTGTATGCATATTCAAAATTCAAGATCACAAAATATAAAGCTCCGAAGTAAACAAAACAGTGCATAATACACATTTCTAAAGCACTAGAGGACATTAGAAATGTTAGATACAATCCTAAATTTACCAACATATTAAAAAAAAATCCGTATGAAAAAATTTAAATATAAAAGAAAAAATAAGAAAACCTGAAACTAATAATCTTTCCAAATACATGGAAAGTCAGGAAAAACAGTTAAGTGAAAAATGGACAAATGACAAAGAATGCATACCAAGAAAAAAATACACAAAAAGATAGCACATTAACAGTCCTAAGTGGCTACAGTCCATACATAATCTGAACAAAATACAAAAATTAAAAAACAAACAAAAAAATGGTTTAAAAATTCAAAAAGAATCCACAAGAAAGCTAATAGAGCTAATAAAATAAATTTGCAGTGTTGCAAAATACAAGACCAACCTACAACAGCAGTGAACAATCTAACAAGGAAATCAGAAGAGCAATTCCACTTTCAATAGCATCTAAAAGATGGCATCTAAAAGAATTAAACACTTAGAAATAAATCTAATCCAGCAGTGAAAGACTTTTAAACTAAAAGCTACAAAGCACTGTTGAAAAAAATTTGCAAAGATCTAAATAAATGGAAAATCATCTTGTGTTTATGAATAGGGAGACTGAATGTCATTAAAATGTCTATACTACCCAAAGCAATCTACAGACTGAACACAATCTCTATCAAAATTCCAATGGCCTTTTTCACTGAAAAATAAAAGTTGTTCCTCAAATTCATTATGGAATTGCAAAGGGCCCCAGATAGCCAAAACAGTTTTGGAAAAAAAAAAGTTGGAAGACTCACTTCGCTGACTTCCAAACTTACTACAAAACTACCATAATTAAAGCTTATGGTAATGGTAAAAGGGCATAAACATAAACACCAAAAGAACAGGGATCCCAAAATAAAATTCTCACATATACTGTCAACTGATTTTCATCAAGAGTGACAAGACCATTCAACTCAGTCTTTTTAACAAAACAGTGCTTAGAAAATTGAGTATCCAAATGCAGAAGAATGAAGCTTTACCCTCATTATATGCCACATACAAAAACTCAAAATGGATCAAAGGTCAAAACTTATGAATTAGCAAATCCAGAGATACAGAAAGTAAAACAGAGGTTATCAGGGGCTACAGGGAAAGGGTCAAAGGGAGTCACTGTTTATTTAACATGTATAGTTTTTGTTGGGGGTGATAAGAAAAAGTTCTGAGTATAGACAGTGGTGATGTTTCACACAACTTGTAAATATTTTTAACGCCACTGAACTGTATACTTAGGATGGTTTTGACAAATATTATGTTTATTTACCACAATAAAGAACCCACCCCCCCACCCAAAAAAAAAAAACCTGGCTTAAAGAAAACGTACAGTTGATTCTCATTATTCTCCACAGTTACATTCTATAAAGTGCCTCAACAATGTATTAGTGAATACTGAGCCACAGCTACTAGGGAAAATGCAGGGTTAGGTTCTTGCAAGCCTCTGATCACACTGTCATCAACCAATTGACACATAACCATGTTCTTATGTTTTCCTGTTTAAAGACCTTATGTAATATATATTGTTGATTCACTAACACTGCACCCACAGCAGACAGCACTTTAACTCATGCCTAAACGAAGTTTACCTAACACAAGTATTTTCCCCCTAAGGGAAACAGTGCTTAGGAACCACAAACAGCACTTCAGCACTACACTTGGGGCCATTTAAAGCTGAAATCACCAAGGAAAAGCACAAAACATGAAAAATGTGGCACTAAATGCATCATGAAATAGACATTCGTTTAAAGGATATTAAGAGTTAAAGCAAAAAGGCAGAGCAAAACTCTGCTCAACCTCAGCCAAGAACATGTGTGCTGGAGGACTCGAACTTTTTGCCACTCTACATGTCTAACTGACTGCAACTGAATGCAGCACAAGTACTGATGTTGGGTTTATAAATAAATTTTAGTGAGCAACTCAACTCATGCACACTGTGTATGAATAATGAGAATCGACTGTACTATGGAAAGTTAAGAGATGGAAGGCTCTGGCAAGTGAAACGTATTTGTTAACTGTGGACTTACCTTCCCAAGAAGTTTGACAAACAAAGGCCATAATTTCAACACGTAAGTCTCATTTTTACTCATAAATAGCTTTTGGAGTTCCGAAAGTAATTTCTGAAAACAAAAGCAAAAATATTTACCAAAAAGACTCTTGGAAAGGAAAAAAAAATGCAGTATTAAATTGACTGTCTCAGCTAAGTAACTTTTCTCAGTATTTTATTAGGAAAATTGTCATGCATATAGCAAAGCTAGTAAGTTTCACAGTAAATAAAAATCCAAATACCACTATTTTACTATGCTTATCATATACCTGGCCATTCTTTCATCCATCAACAGAGTTTTTTTTCCTACTAATACACTTCCCCCTAAAAACTTCAGTATGCATATTATTAGAGTTCAAATGATGTTTTAATTTCTCACTCTACTGCCTTTAAAAATACATTAATAGTTTCATGGGTAACATATCAGAGAAAACTTTAGTTCAAATTTATTAAGAATTTTAGGGGGGTGGAGGGTGGGAAGGGATAGACTGGGATTTCAAAATTGTAGAATAGATGAACAATATTACACTGTATAGCACAGGGAAATATACACAAAATACGATAACTCAGAGAAAAAAATGTGACAATGAGTGTGTAAATGTTCATGAATGACTGAAAAATTGTGCTGAACACTGGAATTTGACACATTGTAAAATGATTATAAATCAATAGAAAATGTTTAAAAAAAAGAAAAAGAATTTTATACAGCGGACCCTTGAACGACATGGGTTTTAACTGTGTGGTCCACTTATACATGATATTTTTTCAGGTAAATACAATACTATGTGGTTCATGGCTGGCTGAATCCAAGGATGCAGAGGAACCATGAATTCATAGGACCGACTATAAATTATATGTGGATTATACTCGAGTTGCTCAAGGGCTGACTGTAAATACTCTTTAAAAATAAACTCATCAGAATAAAGAAAACCTGCAAAGACATTGATTGGATTTACTTTATTAGACTCCAAGCATTACCATGAGGCATCTTGAAAATAAAAAATAAAACCCCAAGTTTTAGAGAATCTGGAAGGCTCCCTACTGCCTGGATTATAGTAATCTCCTCTAACTAGTTTCCCTGCTCCTATGCAACCCTTCCTAGAGTCTATTCTCAAGCACAGGCAGGGTGAGCCCTTTAAAACCCAAGTCAGTACGTGTATCACTGGTAGACTCAAAACCTTCAAATACAGTTTTCAACATAATCCAGAATGTAAACTAAATGCCTTACAATGGTCCCCAAGTTCCTATGTGATTTGGCCCTCTGATTCTGTGACATCATCTCCTACTCCTCTCACCCTCATTCGCTCTATTATTCTGCCTAGTGTTCGCTGAATACAACCAAGTACACATCCATCAGAGCAAGGCCTTTTGCCCTCCTGCTTCCTACTGCCTGGAATGAGCTTACTCCATGTTATTCAAATAGCTAACTCCTGTATCACCATCAAATCACTGTTCAAATAACCTGTTCTTTTTTCCTTCCCTGACCACCTCACCAATCCTGTCCAATGGCACTCTCCATCCAGTCTCTGCTATTTTTCCATAATGCTCTTCATCAAATATACTATATTCTTTATTACCTCTCCCACTAGAAAGGAAGCTCCACAAGAAGATGCTTTTTTTTCACTGCTATATACACAGTGCCTAAAACAATGCTGAGCAATTAGGTGATCAACAAATGCTATAAAGGCTGAAAAACTCAAAACCTGGGGCAAGTAATAACTTTAGAAAACTGTACACACCAGATGCACTTACATGCATTAAATTTATATCTATTGGGTATACCTAGATAGCACTGAAGCAGTAAATGATCTCCCTTTTCCAAAAATGCAATTTCTTTCAATTATCATTCTTGGACGATGGGGTAAAATGCCTGGATTCTAACAACACTGAATAGACAGGTCCCTTCCTTACTGCAATGCAGGGGGAGTGTGACTACACTAACTTAAGCAATTGTTTGTTTTAATTCAAAGAGGAACCTCCTAGATTATACTGCAATTACACCAATATGTGCCCTAAACTTGGCGGAAAACCTTACAATGCAGAACCCCCCCAAAAATCCTTAAAATATTACTTACAGTAGTCATAAGCTGCTCTGTGATAGATGCTATTTCTTGTTGTTTCTGAAGCAACAATGGCATCCCCATCTCTAGAGCAGTCGCTCCTCGCAAATGTACCTTTTGGGCCGAATGAACCACTAAAGGTATAACCAGTTTTGCCCACCTAATTGACTCTTCTCCCATTTGAACTGGGGCTTGTTCAATTAGCCTATGAAAGAGAAATCATTGACTAAACTAGTTTGACCTCAACTTTTACGTTTAAACTACCAGGAAAATAAACAGCATATGCAAATATGTGTAGTATGGTCCATTTGTTTCAGAACACACACACAAAAATAGAACAAACTTTAATTGCTAATTTATAGATTTCTGTATTATTTTTATAAATTTTTCAAATAAGGAGAACACATCTTCTTGCCTTCAAATTAAAAATTTTTAAATACTAATTATTTTCACACAATTGATTTCGATATTCTTACAGAAGATAGCTGGAGAACCATGATACAATGTGAACATCAGAACACTAAATAGTTACAGCATATAACTCAACAACTACTGAAAACTTTTAAAGAATGAAAAACAAGGTAAGACAAAGCCTATCAACAGCATTTGTGCTGTGAGCATATTCATTATGAATAAAGCAGGGGTGGGTAGGAAGAAGGTAAGGGATTTTCCTATTCTCCCAATTTGCTGTTAGTCATTGTTAATGCTCTCATAAATACACCCTGCAGCCCACTTAGGAGTCTACTATTTTTTGAATTCTTGCAAAAGCTTTAACAGAGATAATTTTTAAAACCAGAACTGTGTTAGCAGCAGCAGCATAACAAAGAAACCTAGCAACTTAGACACGTCTACTTACTACTTCCTGTTACTTTTTGAGAATTTTAGTCTGGAAGACATTTCCTTCTTTTATTACGTCCAACTCAAATTTAAGTCCCAAAAGTCTATTCCTTAAATTCTAAATTTACTGAAAATATTCTTCCAATATGCATAGCATCCAAACTCATACCTGATGATGACATTTAATGCTTCATAATCAACAACAGCAGAATGCGTCTCTCCTCTATTAAATACTATTTCTAATGAATCAATTATATTGGATACCTGAAAGAGAACCAAATAAAAACAAATCAAATATGCCTGAGTTTTTTTAACTAGCATATGGTTGAGAAGACATATGCAAAAACTATACTCACTACTCTGCCAACAACTTCTGCGGGAAACGTCTGCTTGGATATCACCCAAAGTGCCCTAGTACGTACATTTTTATCTGAACTCTTAACAGTATCATTCAGTATTGAAAGCAGTTCTTGAATATCTGTCTCTGAAAAATAAGCAGTTTTAATTATGTGGAATCATTTACATCCTTTAGAAGCTCAGTTAAAAGCAGCAGAGAAAAATCCTATTCTCTTCATTGTCAAAAAATTAAATGCATATCCAGAAAGGACCAGAGAGCTAATGTTGATATCAAACTTACTCCCAAAACACAAAATTAAGGTCAGAGGAAAACAATACTCAAAGAAAAGATATAGATTCAAGAGTAGATATTTTTTTGCAACTAAAATAATTCTACACGGTCTCATCATTAGGTTTGAACATACAAGTCAATTTTTGGCAAAATGTTATAAAGCCTGCATCTTTGCGCCAAAATGAACAACTACTTTAGACTGTTAACATTTCTACATATAAAAAAGTATATACTTTTCCCTCAGAAAAAAAGATGGTAACAACCTTCTGATAGTTATTCCCTAGTCCTGATTGCTCTTCTCTAAAGATTGCCTCCCAGGTTTCCTTTACCATGGCAAGCTTCTTACAGAGCAACAATTAAGATTATAGTCCTCCCCCAATACCCATGGGGGACTGGTTCCAGGACTCCCCCAGGGATATCAAAATCTGATAGATGCTCAAGTACCTTATGCAAAATGAAGTACAGTCAGTCCTCAATATCTTCAGGTTCTGCATCCAAGGATACAGAGTGCTAAGGATGCTTAAAAACTCAAAGCATCAGATCCTGTGCTTTCATTACCACTTTTAGCTCCAAATTATCTCATTTACTACTGTGTAGAACAACTTTTCAAATTACCATATTCTCTACTGCATGCTTGTGTAAAATAAATGACCATCTAACTTCTAAAATTAATTTCATCCAATTATTAACTTCCAAAGCAGATGTGTTTTTATAAAGGAGAAGACTGTCGTAGCAATTATTTTTAAATAGGCTCATTTCCTTTTAGAGCTACCTTTATGGTATCAAAGTTTAATATCAAACACCTCAAAAGCAAATCCTATATAAGTTATGAAACTAAAGAGAGGTAATAGTACTTTCAACAGTATTAAATTATAAACTCTACAAATATTGTCATAATAAATTTAACTACCTGATAATCCTGAGGAAATTTTGGGATTATATAAGCAAAACCCCAAAGCCTGTAGAGCAGCACTGCTAAGCTCTGAGTTTTGACTGACAATGTGAGCCTATGAAAACAAAATCACACGTGTTACAAACAAGTACAGTTGTAAATCAATTTTTGGCAAGCAAAAGGTGACCAAGAAACAAAATTACATTTTAATCTCAACAATCAACACATCTTTGAGAGCAGATAAAAAAGGAGTAAGAGCAGGTCACGTACATAGCTTGACAAAGAAAAGAGGGAAACTAGACAGAACTCAGCTAAATAAAGAATATTTTTCTTAAAAGAAGAACACATGCACACATCTGAAAGCAAAAAAATTAAAAAGCAGCAGCAGCTAACAAATGGAAGATGCTGAAAATACTAGACAGGAAATGAAGAGTAGGAGCAAAGTCCTTCCACAAGAAGTAAATAAAATACTCAAAGGCAAAAGCTGACATCTTAGCTTTAGAGCGGAGTGACACCTCAAAGACAAGAGGGAAGGGATTAGAATGCAACATTTACTGAATAGCTAAAGTATTAGGAGCTTTAAACATCTCAATCTTTGAAAAAAAACAACATAAAAACCCTACTTCACAGCAGGAGAACTGAATCCATGACCATTTGGAATTCAAACCCTATTCCACGTTACGTATGTTAAAAGCTATAAAATTCCAAACCAATCATAGGGAATCTTGCCATATTCCCAATCCTACATTTACTTGTAACCCTGTGTCTTTCTTGGTACCATTTCCTATTCCAAAGTGATTTATCTGCAAATCTCCCCACTTCTCTGAATCAGATATCCAAGGAATCCTCAACTATGTTACTCTTGAGCAGGAAGAATGGTAAATGTTAGTAATCAAATATAAGAAGACACTTTCCTAGAACATCTCCTATAATTAATCAAACCAAACATCCATAATACCAAACCCTGGGTTATAAGTGGTATTAAAGCAATCATTTCAAACAACCACAAATAGTTTTAAACACTTAAGACTGTGAGAGCTACTATTGTATCTCCTAGACAGTAGTTAGCATGTGTGCAATCAACTTTTATTAAATATATACTGCTTGAAAATGTTCCACAACAGCGAAGTGTCTTATGCTTGAGAATGTTTCAAGTTATTAGACACAATACTGAATTCTAAACAGTAACACAGAAACATGTTAGATTTCATCTAGTATGGTTCCTATTCTGAAACAATTATCCTTTCAGTACTCAATAATTTACATAGAAAATTACTGTTGATAGAAATCATTAACCACCCATTTGCTTCTAAATAATTATTTATCAGGGATTTAGTTACAAAGCACATCAAAATCCATGCAGTTGAGTTCCTGATCCTACATGCTCTCAAATACCAAATATATAATGCACGTCTTCATCACATCAACTATACTGCTGGAATGTGGAACATAACAATGAAGAAAATGGGATAATAAATATCATTAATTGTGTTTATATTGTTAATAAGTCGAACTACTACACAATAGTTCTTGCTTACATGAACAAAAGCATTGATGACTATAACAGGAATATTTAAGGGTAGTCAGTACCCCTAATGCCTCAACATTTAGCCAGAAATCATGCTAAATTGTACAATAAACATCCTGATAGAATACTTCCATTTAAAAGCACAAAAAGAAGGTCATTAAAATAAGAACTCAAAGGGACTTTGTAGATTTAGTTCAACTTCTTCATTCTAAAAACAAGGAAATTAAAAGTTAGGTATTAAGTAAAGTCACAAAGTCAGAGTACTCAAACAAGGACAAGAATATTGGTCCCACAACTTCCCTATAAACAAAGCAAAAAAGTTAACCATTATAACGGTTTTTTAACAAAGCAACAGTGGTAAAAACTGAGGGTGAGTGAAGATAAAAAAATGAATATTACACACACAGTAGACCAATGACATAATTAAAGAATCTTTTTAAAAAAAAATTCTTACAAAAGGAGAAAAAAATAGATTAAATAATCTGTGATCACTGCTTTTATATTAAGAGTGCAAGTTTTGGTATTCAAAAGTCCATGGCACCTTTAGGCAAGTTTAACCAATTTCTTCTGCAAAGTGGTATTAAAGAGTAACCTCATCAGGACACCAGAGGATTAAGTGAGAGAAAACATGTAAAATAATTAAATAACCCTAATACGTTGTAAATCCTCAAATAGTAGTATAATAATCCTACTGCTAGTTTAGATTCAGTTTTTTGTTAGCTGGCAAAACTTTTCTCCCCTCATAAAATAAGAACCTATTTAATAAGCAACAGAGATACGTACCTTTAAAGCTTTGAATAGCCGAGAAAGTTTTTTCTCAATTTCTGCAATGATTTCTTTTCCATCTTCTCCAGTCATACGACTTAAAAGCAGAAAGAACGCAGGTTTATGCAAATGACACACACACACACACAAAAGAACTACCACAAAAGAAATACCTGTATAATTTTTTTAAAGGTTATGTTAGAACTCTGACAAATTAATTGACCCAGTGCTTAAGATACTTTAAACATAGTGCAACATATATCTGAAATAAACGCAAAGAAACCGTCAGAATAACTTGTGCCTCCACAGCGTGCACACGTTTTGACAGCTTCACTACGCGAAAAGGGAACAGGGAAGTCTATTACTAGTTCCAAACTTACTAAATCTGTATCGTTTTGTACCAGTTGTTATCCTTTCCTAGCCATTTCCAATTAACTACAGATAACTCAGAAAAACATGGTTTGCAGGGGGGAAAAATAGGACGAAGCATTTGCGATTAAAATAAAACTCAGGTTATTTGCTCTCTATTGAAAAACCAATTCTGGGTAGCCCCACTGTCTCAATACACAGGTGGCGTGCACTGAAAAACCAATAATCCAGCATGCTCACTTCCAACCAAACTTTTCTTAATCCTTCGCTTACAAGACACACGTGCGGGCTTCCTCATTCCAAACATACACCTAAGGCAGCAGAGCCCGCACGCCGGAAAGTCACCTAGCACGCATTCCCCCCACCCCCGACCTCGCCCGCGACGCCGGCGTCCCCACAGCTGCTAGGCTTCTAGAATACACATACTCACTCTCCGTGCCCCACCCGGACTTATCTTCTCCCCCAAACCCACCAGGGCGCCCCACCCCCACTCCCAGCAGGCCTCACCTGGTCAGAGTCAGGTAAGCGTCGGTCTGCTCTCCCTGAGAGGCGAAAGGGTCTTCCAAAGTCTCTAACAGCGGGGCGAGGGGGTTTGGACCCGGGGCCGTCATGTCGGCCACCCTGAGGCCCGGACTGGAAGAATAGAAAATCCAATGACCGATAGAAACAGCGCCGCGGCGGCCCGGCATGAGTCCGAGCCCCAGACCCACGCGCCCGCACCCGGCCTCACAACCCCACCGCGTCCACAACCCGGGCCCGCGACGTACAAACTCGTGACGCTAATCTCCCCCTGCTCCCCCCCACACGCACCCAGGCCCACGCCGCGCTCCAGCGCAGGCCCACTCCCGCCACCACTTTCCCGGGCAGCTTTCAACAGGGGGAGGAGACCGGCGGGGGGCGGGAGAAGCCCGGGGAGCGAGGCATCTGGCCGCGAGGGGGCGGAGGTTGCTCCAGGCTGAGGGATCCCCGCCGCCCAGCACTGCGACCCCGATATTCACCCCCACGTACGAAGACCAGGCCTGCGTCCTCTCCACCGCTGCCCCGCAGCAACCGGACGCTGCAAGAGCTCGGCTTTCCCGGCTCAGGCTGTTTACTCACGCGTGCGGCCCGCTCCCTCCCAGGCCAAGATGGCGGCGGGGGCGGGGTCTGGAGCGCGCGGGAGTAAGGCAGGCCTGGCTGGAGAGGCTCGAGCCAATCCAACAGGCAGTGGGGCGCGCCGAAGTCATCGATCCCTCCCCCGCCTGATGTCCCGCCTTGCCCCTCAGGTCACCTTGCAGGTGGAGGTGTTTTGGCCTAAAATTAACCGGCGAGGGACTTAAAATTCAAAATGTGAGTGAATAGCCCAAGTTCCCCAGGCTAAATTTAGTGGGTCTCCAGACTGTCTTCAAACTCGAAGTCCAGTAGTTAATGAAGTTTTAGCAACAAATCAATTAGCAAAGGGATAACCGTACTGTGATGTTTAAGACTGTCTAGTTTGGTCTGCATTCCTAGTCCCCTGTGACCTTAGCAAGTTAATCACCCTTTTTTATGCCTCAACTTCCTTCTATGTAAAATAGAAATGGTAATAGTACAAACTTAAGGTGAAAGCTTAATGAGAAAATGTGGGAGAGACCAGCGGCTCTCAAACTTTAAGTGTACATAACAATGGCCTGCGGATATTCATGATTTAACTGCAGGCTTATGGGCCCCGCCCTTAGACTTTGAGATTCGGTAGATTTAATCAGGATCTGCTGTCCTCTATTAGGCCTCCGGTGTTGAAGGGCGGGGCTTGGTCAAGAGTTCACACTTGGAGAAACTACAGTAAACCCTTACTGAAAGTCATTTCTTACCATTAGAACATTGCTCCCCTTTTCATGGGCCTGTGAGCACTTTCCACAGGACACAGAAGTGTATCAATTTAAAACCAGGCATCTAAGGCCAAACAGCAACTGGTCCTTCCTCTTTGGCCTCACGGGTTCCCACACCTGGCTTGAGCCTCTGTTTACCCACACGCAGTACTACTGTCAGCTCCAGAGTTTGGGTCTGTAGTTTGCTCTTCTTTGTGTTACTGCACCTAGCAAAGTGTCTGCCAAACCAAGCACAACACAGAACGTGTTTCTTAAACAAAATGATGAAGCAAGAAAGGGAAGGAGACGTATAAGTTCTTGTGAGCCAAGCTATGGAAATTTTAAAGACTTAAGAAATGGTGAAGAGCTGTGTCTGGATGAAGTGTAGAGACATTTGGGAAGTAATGTCAGGGAAAGGTTTTCAGTGCAGCCTGGTAACAAGTCTTTAACCTTCAGAAGGGAATTTGCTCCTCATTTCTTGGGCTTTGGCAAGAGAACACCTTTATGAAGATAAAGAAGTTATTAGACAATGAATGAAATATATGGACAGGTTTGCAACATTGAGATTTCAATATAATGGAGCTATTGTGTTGAAAAGTGAGAGAGAATCTTCAAACCCTATTATTTTTTATGGTGGCTATGAGATTAGTGGAAAGAACATTGAGTTTGCCTTAAGTACCTCCACCCAATCCTCATGTGCCTTACTTGGCTTTACTCTTCTTTCTGGTACTTATCACTATCTGATATTACATTATACATCTTTTTTTTTTATTGCTGCTGCTCCCCACTAGGTTGTAAATTCCTCCCATATAGGGCCTTTGTTCTATTCATTTTTTTCTTATTTCTCCTTTATAGAGAAGAGGTTGGGGTGGCCATCTTGCTCCTCTTTCAAATGTATAGGACTATGATCTTACTAAAATGTTATGTAATATTTTATCATTGTCACTCCCATGCCTGAAATCCATTAGTGGGTCCCATTGATCACAGGATGAATTTCAAAACTCTTGGCATAACACGCAAGCCTATTAATATTACTGGGCCACTGCTTCACCTCCAGCCTTAGCCAGGTTCGGAATAGTCTGCCAGGATCTCTAACTTTTCAGTGTCTTTGAAGGTCTCTGTTGTTCCTTGTGTTCAGAAGGTTTAGTCACTTTTTCAAGTGTGATGAATAAGAGTCCACTAAAATCGTACCTTTTTATGAAATCTCTCCCTCATCTTCCCCACCCCAAAGGAGAATTAAATGTTTCTGCCTCCATGCTGACAAAGCTTTTTGTACATAAACCTATTAAAATGAGTATCTCATTGATTTGATTATGTGTGTCTGCAGTGGGAGAACTGATGGTTAGCCTGAGGGAAATTAGGTCCAGCCATTATCTCAATTGGTGCCCCTTCCCTGTTCTTATTTTTTCAGTCTGATCCAAAGTATTAAGAGATGACAGAGTCAAGACAAATCCCCTTCCCAACCAAGACACCCTTCCAACCAGATTGCTACTCCCAAGTTTCTCTTTGACAAAAATTTTGAAACCACCACCACGGACCTGCTCCCATTAAGCAATAAATTTATAGTACCTGGCACTCAATAGATATTTTGAATTAATTTATCCATGTATTAATTCATCCATCCCTTATTTTATTCATTCAACTAATAACACAATTTCTATCTTCTTTGCCTTTCCAAATTCCGTATCTGTTTCTTCTCAGAACATCTCCTTCAAGATAAAAAGCCTTGCACCCTCAGTCCAGTATTCCTGCCTAACTTCCCCATTCTTGTCTTTGATCATATTAAGCCTATCATTGTATATCTGTCAATGACTCCTGCCTCCACCTTGTCCCAGTGGTCCTAATGGTTCTTCCTACCTAATAATTCTTAGCTCTATCCACCTAAATCTACCTTGGATCCCAGTTTATGGCCTAGACATATTACTTCAAGATTATAATATTGCTTTTTTTTTTTTTTAACTGTTTTTTACTGAGTGCTAGGTGTTTTACATTCATGATCTCATTTATTTCTCATGGTGGTTTTAAGATGAAGTACTCTTCTTGGATTTACAGATAAGCAATGTGAAGCTTAAAGAGTAACCTAGAGAACTTTAATGTAGTCATGTCTAACTCCAAAGCTAATCTATTTAAGTTACATTCATTCATCAACATTTAATGAGCTCTACCCTGCATAAGCACTGAGGGGTATGGTTTTCATGGCAGATTTACTCTTTAACATTGTAAGAAAAATTCAATATAAAGAGTCCAATGAAAGCTCACTGTTTAAAGGTTTCCTATAGTAATTCATTTAGTGAAATGAAGTATCCATCTGTAATCCAAATTATTACAGTTAACGCAATGTGTCCAGCTTTGGAGTCAAGTAGGTGAGACTGGAAATCCTGGCTATGCCACTGTGCAACTTGAGCTCTCCCCCTAAAATTCTTAACGTCACCATGTCTTCATCACTAAAATGAGAAGAAAGACACTAACATCAGGGTTAAATTATTATTACCCAGTGCCTAGCACAAGTCCTGGTACATAGTAGGTATGTAATAGGTGTTTATTACATGAATACAGGAATAAATTACATTAATTGAAAATGTCAGGTTTTTTTCCCTGAAATATGTGAGTTACTTTAATGTTTGTCACATAAAAATTGTGGAGTATAAGGGTTCTGGGAGACATTTGAAACACTACCCAACATGATAACTATTTTATTGGATTCATTTAAAGAAAGCCAGGCTTTGAGATCTTTTTAGCTTTTTAATTCGGTGGTACTGAAAGATCCCATGATGGACTTTTTAACAGCTAATAGATGGGGAAAAGATTTGTAAGATTATTTCATCCATCATTAGTTCATATACAATAAAAATACACAGCTAATAACATAGCCCATCACTATCATGAAGTCTACTACCCTTGCTTGCGCTCAGACCTAGTCCACAATGATATCCAATTGTATTAACTAAGAGATGCTTTAATCTTTTAATAGACCAAAGGCCTTATCTGGACAGATAGTTATACACTTTCCACTGAACTGTGCAGAGTTCCTACCATTTAGGACCAAGCCAACTCCTATTCAGATGAGAAATTTGAGCCCCTTCAGGTTCAAATCGAAAGAGAGGCAACATAGTATGAGGGAGCTTGATTGCTGAGGTTTGAATCCTGACCCTACAACCTCTTAGCTGTGTGACTCTGGCAAGTTACTCAGCCTCTTGTGCCTCAGTTACCTTTTCTCTAAAATGGGAGTAATTGCACTTACCTCATAGGCTTGTGAGTTATGTATAAGTTAATACATGGAAGTTGCTTAAACAATGAGTGGGTACATGTTATAAATATTCAGAAAATGTTAGCCATAGAAACATTGGTTTCTAAGGTTTAAGTAAAACAACATGTTATAAAACCATGAATGCTCCCCCGCCAACAAAAACCCAATTTTTCATTGAAATATGTTTCCTTAGCCTACATTAAAAGTATGAGACTGCAACCCATTAGCAATAATTTAATGTTATATTGCTCAAAGTGTAGTTCCAGTATCATTGCAAGTATCACTGGTTGCCAGAAACACTGGAAAGCTTCTATATATGCAAATATCTGGTCTGTACCTCTCAGACCTACTGAATCAGAAGTTCCAGGGGAAGCCCAGTAATATGCATTTTTAATATGCACCCCAAATGATTCTTTTCAGTGCCAAAATCTGAAATTCCTACTGTGTTCAAGGCACAAATTTTCTTTAACTTTTATAGAACAGCTCTTAACTATTCATATTATTTGTAATTAGAATACAAATATCTGCTTTTGAAAGAACCTACCTACGTATGGCAGAAATACTTTGCCTACATCTCAAAACATAATTCATGGAGAGAAAACAAAATTCTCTTAGAAGCTCAAGAGCTACAAAGATGATTGAAACTGACAGCCTTGAGAAGACAAAAGGGATAGTGATTCATTGTTATGTTTCAGGCCTTGGTGAAGAAAGAACGTAATCACAAATTTAAGAAACTAATCCGGTCTGAATTTATCACCAGGGCTACTCATGGGCAGGATTCAATGCTCTACTTTTCTTGATCACTGGGATTAAGGAAGTTTTTTTTAAACTACCTCTTTTAGTAAACTAATATAACTGAAAGACTTAAATCTTCTAAGTGTACTATGGATAAAACAGAATTTTGACCCAAATTTGTAAGCTTCATTGTTGGTTCTCATATCACACTTGTAGAAATGTATGTATATTGGTACAACCTCTGGGAAGGACAATTTGCAGTATTTATCAAAATCACAAATTCCCAAAGTCTTTGATGCAAGAATTCCACGTCTAGACAATTATCCTGCAAATATTCTCATTCGTGTACAAAATAAAGTTTGGAGACTTTTGTTTATTGCAGAATTGTTTGATTAAAAAAAGATTAGACATGACCAATGAGGGCATGTTAAAAAGATTATGGTACATCTATATTGTATAATCCTATGCAGCTATCTAAGTACCAATGTATCTTGATAGCCAAAATATGTTAATGGAAAAAAAAAGTTTCACTAAAAGGAACCAGCCATCCTTAGAGAAATAACTAATACCAGGGCTGGGTTGATAAAGTATAAGAAGAGTCTGGAATATCTTTTTTGTACCAGAAAATAAACAAGTGCTTAAAAAACATCGGGAACATGTTCAAAGGACTCAGGAGCTAGCTTGAAGGCCTCCCACTGGTGAATTTGGAACAGTGGATTAAAAACCATTGAATAGAAAAAGAATCCATGAGCCCATACTGGTATGAAAAATACAAATAATGCAAGTAAATAAAGGGAGAGAAAGGAATGACAGATAGGAATTTGCCATTTTGGAACCATGATAGTAATAATTGATTCAGGCAGTAATCATCAGTAGGTATTAAAAAACCATTGAACAAATGTTTGATGGGGAGTACAGTCTCAAAGTATCTCCTCAGAGATATTCAGCAAATAAGAAGAGATAAATAGTAACTTTACGATGGAGACACCAATGAAAACCACCAAAACTCACACAAACCAATATCACTGATTCTCTGATGTAATTTATTAGAGAAATAACATCATTTCTATGATGTGCCAATCAAAAATTTGCAACCTGAATCTATCCATGAGAAAAAAATCCGAAAAATTCATATTGAAGGATGTTCGATAAAAACAAAAAGCAAACAAAAAACTCAGCCATAAAAAAGAATGAAATTCTGCCATTTATAATAACATGGATGGACCTAGAGGATATTTTGCTTGGTGGAATAAGTCAGACAGAAAGACAAATACTCTATATTACCACTTACATGTGGCATCTAAAAAATAACACAAATGAATGTATGTAACAAAACAGAAATAGACCCACAGATAAAGAGAACAAACTAGTGGTTACCAGTGGGGAGAGAGAAAAGGGGAGGGGCAAGAAGGTATATGGGATTAAGAGATACAAACTGCTATGTAAAAATAAGTAAGCAACAAGGACATATTGTGCAACTCAGGGAAATCTAGCCATTATTTTGTAATAACTTTAGATGCAGTATAATCTATAAAAATATTTAATCACTATGCTATACACCTGAAACTAATAATATTGTAAGTCAGCTATACTTCAATTAAAATTTTGTTTGCCTTAAAGGAGTAGTGAAATTTAAACAAATACAAATGTTACAACAAATACATTTTGTAACTGTACTATGGTTATCTAAGAAAATCAGAATGAGAAATTCTTATAAATTTAGGAAAAGATTGATTGTTCTGTAGCCATAGAGCCAATTGGTAACGAGGACACAGTCTGTTGATAAACACAACTCACTTCAGTGGACCTGCTTTTGTAAGCCAACTAATCACCATCAGCCTCTTGCTTATGAAAATCAGCTGATCAGGGATGAACTGACTCCAGAAAAGATGCCTTAGAGTACCAACCAATCAACAATAGTTACTCAAGTAGCTAAGGTTTTAAGGATCATCCCAACCCTTTTATGCCTGTCAAAGCCCACCTATACTGAACTCCACGCTTCCCAAAGAAGCTGTGAATCCAGCAGTTGGCTTTGCTCAGACTCTGCCTGACCAGCACAGCTCTCCATCACTATAGTAAGCAGTAAATCCAGCCTTGTCTTTTTATTTCAGATACAAGTGGCAGCCTCATTTCCTTTGGTGATTCTAGAATTTCCACCAAGAGTTTTTAAAAACTCTACTTGGCAATATTCCAGGTAAGCTTTGGGCCAACAGGTGCGCTTACTGGGCCACTTGTGTCCACGTTTTGTCAGGTCAGCTGCCAGGCGAGTCAGTCTCAATAACCACCTGAGCTCTCCATTCACTGAATTCTCATTACTGTATTTATTCGTTCAGCCTGGGGTGTGTAACCAGGTAGTTCTTTGCATAAGATCATTACACTTAGGTCTTTGTTAGTAATTAGACCTTTTTGGTTTGGAATAGCACCCTTTGGAAGTTACCCGGAGGTATTTAATAAGGTTACTAGGGCTTTTGCTTTGGAGGTCTACCATTTGAAAATGTTTGCCATTTAACTATGTATTCTGCTGCTTTTTTTGTTTTGCATTTTTAGAAATTTTTAATGAGCCCATTAGATGTTAACATAAATATTATATTTTAATGACAACAAGATTTTACGAAAAAAATTAGAAGCCTGGCATTATGTTTTACTTTTTTGTCTGGTTCAACAGAAGACAGCTGAGTTCTCATAAAGGCTGTTGCCTTTAATTTACTGTGCTATGTTGTTTTGTTGAAGAGTGGGAAGAAAATTCAGCCTGGCATAGGTATATAAATTGGAAGAAAGCAGTATTTTAATAGATTTTTTTTAGATAACTGTGGATATTATTCTTTGATATAATACCAGAACTTGGCAAGCAGTGGTTTCTTAAAGATTAATTGCAATGTGAAATCTGAAATTTTATCAATGAAATTTTCATACTCTGCTACATTAAAATACATTGGTTTATCTTGAAGTTTGAATGGATCTTTTACCCATGTGTGATTTTGTATCAGTAAGCATTGGTCACTTTAAAAATATTGTCATTGAGTGATGTAGATCTTCCAAATGTTGACGTATTTCATTATACATTACCAAAATAACCTGTGTTAATATCACTACCAATCTCATTAGAAAGTTCTTTCTATTGGTATATACCTAGCAGTGGAATTTCTGGGTAACAGGAAATTAGAACATTTAACTTTATAAGGTTATGACAACTTGTTTTCCAAAGTACTGTTCCTAATTCACAAACCTACAAGCAATCTTACAGTTCTGGAATTTTTTCCAGAACTTGATAGTTTCAGTTTGAACATTGGTTATCTTGCTGTGGTCTTGAGCTGCATTTTTCTGACAATGAATTTGAGAAACTCTTCCTATTTATTCTATTATGTGACACAGATGCCATGCCTTTCATTTCTCCCTTTTTCTCTTAACAGTAAATCTACTGTTAGACAATTATAGTTGATCAGATTATAGTTCCTCTAGGTATGGGGATGCATATTATGTATGATTCAAGGAAACTGCCAAAAACATAGCTACGTTTCCAGAATTCCTACGGATAGAATACTACAGATACAGGCAGATTAACCTGGAGCAGAGCCCATAAGATTACAGATTTTTTTTTGCCTAATTACAAAAATTTTTCTTTTTGTACAAACATGAAAATTTTAGGCCATGCTCTGGGAATTTTTAACTCGTTAAAAAACCGTTGCCTATAAAACCTATCCCTTAAATAGGAAGCAAAATAAATAAGCCTCCTTGCCTCAGAATAAGTACAGGCTTCAACTAATGAGTCAGAATAGCCTCAGATCTTCACCAGGTCTTTCAGTCTAATGTTGGCACACATACTCAATCACCACTCCTAGCAGAAACCACTCAATGTATTTTACTGATTGATTAACTAATTATGAGTTATCATCACGTTCTCCTCATATAACCAAATACTGTTGTAGGACTCTTGATCTAGCAACTCTGTAACCCTGTGTAGGAGAATCCCATACTCATGCTCCTGTAGTTTAAGAAGATATTCATGATCAGAACAGAACTTTGACTCTAGTACCAAGTCTTTATTCAATAGTTTGTTGATGGGTTTTATGTTAAAAACATGAAAAAGCGTAAGACTTATATATGAAAAACAGTCCTGTCTCTTTTATAAAATCCAATTTCTTACCAAAAGTCAAAGTGTTCAAATAACTGAACCATGATTCTTTCTAAGGTATATTAAATTTTAGTATTAAAAAAAGTTCATATATAAACTAAGATGGGTAGCTTTTAGAATAAGTCACTTCTTTAGAATAACTCACTCACTTCTTTAAAAGTATGTACAAATGCAGAAATTTCTAAGATATCCTTTAAAATAGAATAACAAACACATCACTTACCTGATGTCTCCATACTAAAGTAGTTGCTGTCATAAAGCTGGACACTCATAGTAGAAGGGATATTATAGACGTTGGTGTACTATATATACTATAATCACTACAGAAATACTTTATATGTACTATAGAAATACATTAACAGATTGTCATGCTAAACTGATTTCTGTGATTAAAGTTGTTATACAAGGACATCATTAAAACATCAAAAACAAAAATAACAATAAAATCATGTAGAAGTTCAAGGATTTCATCATAAATGGACAAAATATGATACCCAAATTCTGAAAATAAGCACTGGGAATGATCAAGTTTAAGGTCTATGGGAATAAAATCTGGCAAATCCAGAATGGCCCCCTGATAGCACCCAATAATACTCCAAATGAACGCTTATGGAAATCTTCAGTGAAACAACTCATCCACAGTAAGGATAAATTGGCCACAGAATCAGATCATTATGGGGAAACTTCTAGGAACAGAGGATTTAACCAGTTCATGCCCTACCTGGAAACAAATTAACCTGGAAAAATAGTAAAAGTAGGGCATAGACTAAGATTGTGTCCTAAAAGATCCCTTGAGAACACTGAATGAATTGTAGCAATTTCTTCCCTCTCTCATTTATGAAGAAACACTGTTAATGGTACATTTATTTTCTAGATAGGTTAAAACATTTGCCTGTTGAAAAGCCACAACATTCACAATGGTTAAAATACTATTAGATCTTGTATTTCCATGTTAGGACATTTCATCTATTTCATTCAGTAATATGGGGATACATTTAACTAGAAGTTATTCATGAATTATAGACAGGGTTTTGTTCTTTACTCCAAAACCTTGTCTATCACTGACGATCCTCTAGAAAAATATTAGAGCCCTTAACATAACTGAAAATTTACATCTAAAGGAGATTCTAAACTGAGATTTTCCAGAGACCCTCCAGAAGTTGATGGTTCTTTAAAGTGGACTGCTGAGTCAAGATCTTAGAAATAAGCTGATAACTGAACACTGTGGAATGTGTTTTCCCAAGATCATTGAAACAATATTCTTCTATGTATCACACACTCTCTTAACCTTTTATATATTCATGTTTTTTATTCTTTCTTGATTTAAAGTTGTGTACTTTTGACTCTGTCATGTTCCTCTAACCAATAATAATGATGTACTTAGATGTGAACTTTATTAAAAACAATCACAACCTCTCCTCAATAAAGCTGGAAAAGAATAAAATTAAATAAATATATTTCTTTTAATGCTGGAAAAGAAAAAAATTAAAAATAAAAACAACCACTTTTCTAATTCTGTCATTTAGCTCTCCTAAGCTTTGCTAGCATAGCCAACTTGAAAAATAATTGAGGAAGGTATAGCTCAGGGGTAGAGTGCATGCCTAGCATGCACAAGGTCCTGGATTCAATCCTGTGTACCTCTATTAAATAAATAAACCTAATTACCTCTCCCCTAAAAAAATTTTTAAAAAAGAAAAATAATTGAAAGTATGTTACATAGTAAAATATAACTTATATTTTATATATTAATAATCATATCAATGTAATGTACTACGTATTAGTTAACAATATGTAAGACAATGTATTATATAAAATTATATTAACTATATTGTTTACAATATACAAATCAAGAAAAATGTTCTTTTGCTGCAAGAGGGGGATATAACTATTCTTGGGCAGTGGCAGTAACTGTTTCTCGTAACCACATCCAGAGACAACATATCTACAATTCCAAGATTGATCATCCCTCTTGGGCACCTCCTGGATTCTTTTCCCTATGTGAAAATCAGTCTCTTCCATGCCAACCCAGAACCCAGATTAACGATCTGTAAGGGCTATTTGTGAGATCATTCCATGAGTTTAACTCCCCAACACTGTCAGTGAACTACATTTCTTAAAAAAGAGTCTGAAAGATAAAACCCTTCCTTCAAATACTTCTCCCCACCCACAACCTGAGATGGTAATTGAAAATCTGTCCCTTCACATTGGCTGAGCCTGACAGGCAGTAGAATAGAATAGCCTTAAATATTTTGGCCAGCCAAGAGGGAGTCTGTGCCATTACTAGGACTTCTCCTCATACAGGGAACAAGACTTTAGGTGAGATAAAACAATCTATATCTGTTACAGGGAAAAGGGAAATCAGAATTACCTCAGTTCTTAGTCACCTGAAAAAGAAGAATTTTTGACGAGAGACCAAAAGTGTGATATAAACAAGATTTTTATTAGTGAAGTAAAAAAATAGTAAAAGATAGTACACTTGGGAGAATTGGGAGTGGGCCAATTCAAGAGAGGAAAATGGAGCAGTTCCTTTGTTTTTCCGTCTTATATCCTGGCCAAGGGGCGTTTTTGTGATTGATTGATTCATTGATTGATTGATTGATTGACAACTCAGGTTCTCTGTGCTCTGGCATGCCCATCCCATTTTGGGCAGGTTCATTAGGTGAGGTTATACCAGGTCCTTCTCTTATGTGCAGCTGCAGCGTTTTAATTTAACTGGCTTCTTTTACTGGCCCTCATTTAGAGAAAGAAAAAATTTCTGGAGACCCTTTTCCTGAATGCAGACACACTGCCATTTTCTGGGTTGTTCCTCTCCTCCTGCCCGTGCTCATTTCTATCTAAACTACCTGACATATCTAAGCTAAAAGAAAAGACAAACTGACTAAGGTAGACTCAAGGAGCCGTTAGGCCTTGTTTTATTCCTCAGGCTTGTAAAATTTGGTTCATGGTTGTGGAGTATCTTCCGTTCTCTTTTAAACATGTAAAACTTCCAGTTTTACATGTTTGTCTCACTGCTGTTCAGTGGCTGTTGTCCAAACTTTTAAATGTTTCCACTGGGCTAACAATGATTCAACAAATGATTCAAAGACAAGAACAAGATAAAATCACAATGATCAGTGTGCAAATTGAAAATCGTACCTCCACAAAGGAAACCTCAATATTCAAGAACAATCAACAATAGTTGTGAAAATCTGGACTTCCAATCTCTCTTTCAGCTTTGGCTTAATGAGAACCAAGAAAGAGGACTGAGAATAAAAGTCTTCTCAAGTAGAAAATGTAGGAAAACTCCGCTTGTTCAGAACCATAATAACAAGTAACCATCAGAACTGGTCTTAATTTAAATCTGTTTAATTGATCAACAACTTACCTCAGTGAACACGATTTTAAAAGCAAACTAATCAGTTTCAGCTTCTCACTTCTGAAAATCAGCCAATCAGGTATGTACTCAGTCCGGTAAACATTACTTGAAGTGCCAAACAGTCAACACAATCTCACCTAATTTAGCTATGCTTCAAATGATGACATTAATTCACGTATGCCTCTGAAAGTCTGCCAGTCCCAAAAGTCCTATAAATCTCTTTTTATAGTAAATAATAAATTCAACATTATTATATCTAGTGTTAGTATCATCATTTGACAAATATCACCCTGTTCTTAAAGGATACACACGAAATATTTAGAGTAAAACATGGGATGTCTGCAACTTAACTTCAGATGGTTTAGTATGTTTGTTTATATGAGAGCAATAAAGCAAATGTGGTGAAAATATTAACAATATTTTGTTGGTAAATCTAGGTGAAAATTCATTATAGTAGTCTAACTTCTCTGTAAGTTTAATTTTTCAAAATTAAAAAATGTTAACAAGAGCAGTGACATCAGCAAGATGGTAGAATAGGAAATTCCAGACCCTCGTTCCCCATGGAGACACTGACTTAACAAGTGTAGGTGCCAAATTGTCCTCTGAGAACTCCAGAAAACAGTTAAGAGGTTGTAGAACCCCAGGTGAGTGCAAAGCCGGGAAGAGACATGGGAAACAGGTAGGGAAGCTTTTCCTATTTGCCTGTCCTGGCCCCTCCCCCTCCCCAGTATAGCACCACACACTCCCAGGTTCTCTATTGGGAGGGAAAGAGAAGAGTGGAATGTGCATCTAATGTTCTGACTTTTCAGAGGGCTGCCCATGGGGTTGGTTTCTGTCTTCCCTGACTCAGTGTACTGATGGGAAAATAACGTAGGTGTACTTTGGATGCCAGGTTGGGGCATCTGAGAATAATGGCCAGCACAACTTGTTATACCAGAGAGACTGCAGTACTGCAGACCAGACACTAGGGGGAGAAGGAGATTATGGGCTCCTGAGAAGAAGCCTGGGCAAACCTCTTCCGGAAATGGCATGCGCAAGCCCAGAGAATATGCATACTCAGAAAAGGTTTGAGAGGTCCCCAGACTCTCTAGCTAAACTAATTGGTTTTTCAGATGCCCAAATCTCAACAAATGAGCACAAGTCATACAAAGAAACAGGGAAACGTGGCCAAATCAAAGGGAAAACAACAACAATAAAAATGAGGTAACTGCCAGAAAATTTTTTGAAAAATAAGCAGAAATTTGCAAAACTTTCTGAGTTCAATATCATAAAGCTACAGTAATCAAGTGAATGTGGTATTGGTATAAAGATAAACCTACAGATCAATGGAACAGAATACAGTCCAGAAATAGACCTACACACGTATAGTCAACTGAATTTCCACAAAGATGCCTGTGCAGTTCAGTGGGAGAAAGGATACTTTTTTAAAGAGTGATGCTAGAATAATTGAATATCTATATGGAAAATAAAAAAGAAAGGAAGAAAGAAAGAAAGGAAGAAAGAAAGGAAGAAAAGAAAGAAAGGAAGAAAGAAGAAAGAAAGAAAGAAAGAAAGAAAGAAAGAAAGAAAGAAAGAAAGAAAGAAAAGAAAGAAAGAAAGAGAGATTATTGTCTTACACCATGTAGAAAATTAACTCATTAACTGACCTAAATGTCAAAATAAAACCTATGAAATTTCTGGAAATAAATACAGGAGAAAATCTTAGTAACTTTGGAGTAGGCAAATATTTCTTAAATAAGACTTTAAAAACAAACTATAAAAGAAAAATAAATTAGACTGCATTAAAATTTAAAACTTTAGTCTTCAAAAAATTACTGTTAAGAAAATGAAAGAATGGACTAATAGAAATATTTGCAAAACATGCACCAAAGGACTTGTATCGAGAACAAAGAACCTTTACAACTCAATAATAAAAAGACAAACAGTAAAATTTTTAAATGGGCAAAAGATTTGAAAAGATATTTCACTAAAGAAGGTATAGGGATAGCAAATATCCCTATGAAGGATAAAGATGCTCATGAAAAGATGCTCAACATTGTTAGCCATTAGGTAAATGAAAATTAATACCACTAGGTATTTGCTAGAATGGCTAAAATTAAAAAAAAAAAACAAACTTAACACATCAAGTTTGATGAGGATATAACCAGTTAGAATTTTTTTTCATTGCTGGTGGGCATGCAAAATGGTAGACATTTTAGAAATAGTAGGCAGATTCTTAAAAAAGTTAAATGTAAATTTATCATACAACCCTGTAATTTCAGTCCTAAGAATTTACCTAAGAGAAATGAAAATATCTGTCAACACAAAAACTTGTACAGGATGTTCATAACAGCATCATTCATAGTATCCAAAAACTGAAGAAAGCACATGTCCATCAACTGGTGAATACCAACAAATTGTGGTATGCAGTGGAACACTACTCAGCAATAAAAAAGAATGATACAAACAATATGAAGTAATCTCACTAATTTATTAATATAGCTACCACTTATAACCTTTGAATGAGTGTGCCCAGTAGAATTTGAGAACAGATGACATTTTCTGAATATGTACATATGTACATACTTCAGATGGTACTTCTGTGGAATAAAGTCTTGGCCTATGCCATATAATCTTCTGAGAATACAGGTTTAGGGGAGGAAATACACATTTTTAAAAAGTATTCAAGGGTATGTAAAATAGTACAGTATTTATTGTGATTTTTGAACATATATATTGTGCCAGTATTCAGTTTATTGCTTCTCAATTCTAAATACTTCATTGTCTACCCTGTGAAAATGGAGATGGGCCCCTTAAAATTTATCCTTTATGCATCTTTTCATAATGTTAAGCTTTGTCAGTAGAGAGGACTGGAGAGATGGGGGAGGGGCTTCCCTTCCTAGTTTCAGTATGCTTTCTCAGCAAGTTCCCGCAGTACACATGGCTTCTTCAGCACCCAGCTCCTGCAGTGCCACAGGGTCAGCAGCACCCAGCTCCCCCTAGCACTCACCTCAGATAATTTGGATAATGCAGGGTCTTCCATGAGACACCTCTATGAATAGCTTTCCCCACTAGGGTGCTTTCCAGAAAGTTCCACTAGTGCTGTACTGTTACCAAACCAAACTTGGGTTTGCTTGCCCAACACATAACAAAGCCAATCTACTCACATCAAGTTGTGATGAAGTAACGTACAGTGTTTATTTGCAGAGTGCCAAGCAAGGAGAATGTGCAGGTAAGGCTCAAAAGGCTTGAACTCCCCAGTGGCTTTCAGGCAAGGGTGTTTAAAGGCAACATGGGGGGTCAGGGTCACAGGATACATGATCAGCTTGTAGATATTCTTCTGATTGGTTGATGGTGAGGTAACAAGGTGATGTTTTGGGAATCTTAATCATCAATCTTCTGGTTTCAGTCTGAGGTCTATGCGCTTGTGATCATCACATAGTCAACATCCTCCATGGGGTGAGGGTCTTAGTTTCTGCAAAATGACTCAAAACTGCATCAGATTGTTATCTATATCCCTTCAGGAGAAACTAGGAGTCAGTTCTGTGACTCTGTTCTATCACTGAACTATTGTTCAGGCTGTTACTACGTTCTTTGCTTGATTGCTTTTCCTTGTTTCTGCATTTTCTCACTTCTCTAATCACTAATTGTTGGAGTCTGCTGTTTGGAACTCAGGGAAGACCTTGGAGACTAAAGCTTTGTCCTACAAATAAGAAGGGGGGACATAGAGGGGCTTGTACTCAGCAGGGTTCTGCTCCATTTCAATACCACAGTGACTTCTCTGCCATTCGGGAGACTTTCCAAGAAGGTCTGAATCTCAGTCCTAGAAGGACTCTTCCGGAGTTGCTCTATCTCAGCTCTATGGGTCTTGGCTCTCCTTACATCTGCTTATACCTCTTTATATTTTTACTTTTTACTAGCCAGTCCACGGTTGCTCCATTCTCTTGTAGTAGTTAATAATACTTTATATAAACTTTCACTGTTTAAATTACTGTGTGGTTTCAAGTCTCCTGACTGGACTCTAACTGATGCAAGTGTAAAACATGTTTTCTATTACTTAACTCTTGGCAGATAGTAAGAATATTCATGATAGTCCACACTTTAATATTTTTTCCACTTGGCTTTATGATTTTATGCAGTTATATTTAATATGCCATTTTCATTCTAAATAAAAGGCTAATATTCATTCTTTAATTTGATTAAGGATCTTCTATGTGCCAGCTCTTATTACAGGGCCTGTAGATACAACAATGAAACAAACAAACAAAAACGCAGCAAAATACACTGTTCTCATGGAGTTTACATTCTAGTGAGAGATCAAACCAAGGTAAAATAATTTAGCATACAGTATGCTAAATAGGGAGAAGTTCTGAGGGTAAGAATAAAGTAGGGAAGGGGATATGATATTTTAGGGAGAAGGTGGTTGGAATGGCCTGGTAAGGACGCTAGAGTGGCTGGGGTGGAATAATGGTGGAGGAGGAGGTGAGGGGAGAAATAGGAAATGAAATGGGAGAGGTTAGAGGAAGGGGGCCAGACCGTGGTGGGTCTTCTAGGGTCATGGGATCACTGGCTTTTCTTAAGTGAGATGAGAGACCATCACCATCGTCATCATCAATACACTATTATTTCAAGTGTTCTTGTTTGTGTTTGAAAGATATTGATTACTTAAACACTTGGTATTTTAGAGTAGAAAAACAAAAAGAACACATTTAAGATTATTTTGTAAGTGATTCCCATTCACTGTAGCAGGGATAGAATTTCAGAAAGCAATGTGAAAATTAGTTTTTGTACTGTATTGTACATATAATTTTTTTCAAATGAACATCTTGATTCAGTTAAATCTAATACTGTGTAATTTTTCCCTTGACATCATGAGAACCACTGTGAGGTTATTAATACTTAGGCAAGTAATAGTTCTATTTATAATTGTTTGACAGTCAAATAAATGCTCAAAAACTGTTTTGTATTTCATAAATACTGTTAAGGGTGTGGGTTTCCCAGTAGAGGCCCAAGAGCCTGTGTTTTTAGGGAGCTTCCTTTTATACATTGAGGTTTTTGTGGGATATGATTTCTTCTTGTGATTTTCTTTGCTGGGCATTTGTTCAGAAGGAAATTAAACATCTGTGGATATAAATTTTAGAAATTTTTGAGACAACACAAGACATGAAAACAACTGGCCTTCACAATAACAGAGCCTGGAAAAAATTTTTTCAGGGGGATGAGTTGCAAAACATGTTCTCAAAAAACTTCCTTTTCAAAAAATTTTCTTCAGAAAGATCTGAACTTGAATGTTATATTAAATAAAATACTGAATATGTGCATATTATAGTCATCAGTATTTTTTTTCTCAGAATATTAAGATCACATTCAATTGAAAGTAAGTAAAATTTTAAAAAGAACCTCTCAAACCCACATATAGACATGATAAAGAAAAAAACATAGAGAAAACAATCTACAGATACTCCTGAGCAGGTATTAAATTGATAACATTCAAGTAACGTGGAATTGCTAGAATATAAAGAGTACAATTTAGCAAAAGATGCTAAATTGAGTAAAGAAAATCAAGCTTTAAAAAATGTTCCACAGGTCACTCTTTTTTTTAACTAAAATTTTTAAAATAAAATTTTACTAAAACTTTATCTTTCTGTATTATAACTCTTCATTTCCAGGTATTTCTGTAGATCTTAGAATATGATCATAATGTATCCTAAATCTCAGTAGGAAGGCTTGTAAATGATTCAGTCGACTCTCTAGAAGTCACTATAACCCATCTCTGACCCTGTGAATAATACTCTCCCTATACTATTAAGACATAGGGGGATCTAGGTCAGTGGTAGTAGATGGCATTTAATATCATTCTAACTACTTTACACTTCTGAATATTGTTTTCAGGAAAACCTTAGAGGATTTATATTCATCTTCATCATCATCATCATCATCAAAAATAATGCCTTGTATCCTAGAGTGCATTATAATTTTCAAAGTTACACACATTCTTCAATTTACTATTTAAATTCCATTCATCAAAATGTCCAAAGGAGAAAAATTCTGGTAAAGACCAAAACACTTGTAGAGAAAATGTAGTCAATAATATTGTAATAATGTTATATGGTGACAGATGGTAACTTGACTTATAATGGTGATAATTTTGTAATATATAAAAATGTTGAATCACTTTGTTGTACACCTGAAACTGATATAATATTGTGAGCCAATTATACTCCTTTTTTTTTTTAAATGGGGGAAAAAAGGAAGACCAAAAAAGCTGATGAATGTGAAGGGAAAAGTCAAAAAAAAAAAAAAGGTGAAAAAAAAATTCATGAGCAAGGAAGTAAAAAAGTATTAGATGTGCAGGAAAACATATAAACAGAAAGATGTTATACTGGCCTTAAATTATATTCACCTAAGTTAATTTCTCTTAGTTTAGAAAATGGCTGTCTTCTGTTTACAGCTTCTTTTTTATGCTTTGTCATCTAGAATTAGATTTTTATTCCTAAGTCTAAGACTGCATGAAACTGATCAAGAGGTATACTGGCTTTCCATCTCTGCCCTCCCCAAATTATAACTTACATAATGGCTTAAAACAGCATGAATTTATTATCTTACAGTTCTGTAGTTCAAAGTGCAATGGGACTCATTGGCCTAAAATCAATGAGTCAGCAGGGATGCATTCTTTCTGGAAGCTCTAGAGGAGAATCTCCTTCCTCGCCTTTTCCGGCTTCCAGAAGTCACCCTCATTCCTTGGCTCATGGGCCCTTTCCTCCATCTCCAAAGCTGTCAACGTTGCATCTCTCTGACCTTGCTTTTCTTGTCACATCCTTCTCTGACTCTCTTTTTCTTATGCCTCCCTCATCTACTTTTAAAGACCCTTGTGATTACATTGGCCCTACCTGGATAATCCAGGATAATATCCTATTTTAAGGTCCTTAACTTGATCATTTCTGCAAAGTCCCTTTTGCCATTTAAGGTAACATATTCATAGGGTTTGGTAATTAGGATGCAGACTTCTTGGGAGGGGGCACTACTCTTCCTACCACAAAAGGTTATATTTAAAATCCCATTCTCTGACCTCTACCTACTATCTCTCCAATGCATCCCCTTTCATACCTTGATTTGACAATCCTTTGAGCCCCTATGGGACCTTCACTTGATCACTTTTTCACTGTCCATCATTTCTCACTGTCCTCTCATCACTCCTTCTCAAACTAAATTCAGTGGATTATCATCACAATCCCTCCTTATGCACATCCTCCCTTCCCTTGCCCTTGTCTTGTACTCACTTGGCTCACAAAGCCCAGCTCTGGTGACTCCAACCCTCTCGCTAATCTATCTTTGTCCTTGAGTAGCTGAACATGGCCAGAGGAAAACACAGCCTTGCTGACGAGGTTCCTATTTTAACATCAGAAACTTCAAATGGGCCCTTAATGCTGCTTGGTAATGACATGCTGTTTTCCTAGTCCATTCACTTTCTCACTTTCCTAGAATAAGCCCGCTGAGTGAGTAGGGCAGCCCATCTGTGGTCCAGCCTGCCACCGACCCCATTAGTGTCATAGACTCCAGCTTATTTCCCTCAAATAACTTTGTTGAATTTTCATTAACCTCTGACTCAGTAATTCCACTCCTAGGACCCTATCCCAAGTAATTAGAGAACTGTACAAATACATATATGTTCAAGGATGTTTATTGAAACAATGTTTTTGAAAACAACCTGTAATTCCCACAAAGAGACAGAATTAAATAAAGTATGAAAAACAATTGTACTATGGAATATTTTACAGCTGTTCAAAATCATGTTTTTGCAGAATACTCAATGATAGGGGGAAGTGCTTATTACATCATAAAGTTCAAGATTGAAAAAAAAAGTTGTAAAACTGTACGTAGAGCAAGATTTCAAAATCTGAAATACAAAATGATATAGATACATATATACATATATTACAAAATTGAAAAATGACTAAGAGAAAAATCTATAAATGTTGATGCTTGTTACTTTTATGCGGTGAGATAATAAGAGATTTTATTTTCTCGTTTAAAGTTTTCCGTATTTTCCAATTTTCCCCAAATTATCAGGTGTAGCTTTCACATTTAGAAAAATAATAAATAAATTTTAATAATAATAATAACATAAAAGTGAGATCAAAGGGGTTCCAAAAGATACAAACATAAATACATATTTTTTTGTTTGTTTTATAAATGGCTAAATCTTCCAGCTAAAAAGTTTTTATTTCCGGTAGAAGTAGTACTTGTATTCTTTCCTTGACTGGATTTGGGTAGAGGATCCACTGCAACATATTTGATTTGGAACCCTCCTGCTGTCACTGAAGCATCACTTAGAAACTTCAAGGTCATGACATTCCCTGTGGAAGAGGAGGATGCAAAAGAACCAAGATATTACTCTCCTTCGATTTGGTTGACAATTCAAAGACTCATCATCCTCATAGGAGAATCTAAATTCAGGAACAACATTCCTAGGATTCAGAGCTGGATTCTCAAGATACAGAGTCTGTGGCTTTACTGCCAAGTGGAGAAAGCACTTTCATATTTTTTCCCCTGGCTCTCCAGCCTGTCCTATAGGAAATTTTGTCTATTCTATTTTAAAAGGTATTTCTTTGTAGAAGGAACATCCATAGAATTACAGGAGAATGGCAAGCAGGTCAAGCCAGTGAGGTATGGATGGATTCTTTATGAAATGATGGCAACAAGCCTTGCGTTTGTAAAAAAGAAAAAAAACCCCCACAAAACTAGATCCCTCCTTTACATGAAGCACCTGGTATATTTTACCTGCATTAAAGCCCAAAATAAAAAGTAAAAACTTTATTATATAAAACAAATATAGGAATATTTTTCATTTTCAGGAGGGAAAAGTCTTCTTAATCTAGATCAGAAATCCAGAATTCATTACAGAAACCCCGTATATACTGAATACTAATGTTTGCCAAGCACAGCTTTTAGTGCATTTCATCTATGAACTCACTTATTTTACAGAGCAACACTGTGAGGTGGATACTGTTAACAGAGTCATTTCATAGATGAAATTGAGGCACAAAGAGCCAGAGTATCTTGCCCAAGGCCACAGAGCTCCTAAGTGGCCAAACCAGGTTTGAGTCCAGGAAGTCTGGCTCCAGAGTTTAGGCTCTGAACCACTGTACTTTTCTCAAACTTGGAAGAGTTGCTTAAATGAAAAAAAAAAACAAAACAAATTTTTTTTTTTGCAGATTACTCAACTGGTCAAAATACAAATTGGCACCGTAGGATGAGTGCTAATTTGGCAACTTCTATACACATCTAAAATGCACATCACCCGTGACCCTAAAATTTCACTTCTAGGAATTTACTCTTAAAAAAATATAGCACTGCGAAGCAGAGGTCTAAAGATGTCCAGTGAAACGTTGAATACCAAAAGAAAAAAAATCAGAAACAATCACCTTTATAGTGTTCAGTGCTTGTATGAGACAAATTTTGGCACATTCATTCGATGACCTATTAAATGGTCATTAAAAAGAATCAGAATGGGGGGGAGGGTATAGCTCAAGTAGAGTGCATGCTTAGCACACAGGGGCCCCAGGGTTCAATATCCAGTTCCTCCCCCAAAATTAAATAAATAAACCTAATCATCGCCCCCCCCCAAAAAAGAATAAATTTAAAAGAATTAGAATGAGCTAAATATTGTCCTCTGACTTGGAAATAGGTCCATGGTATCCATGTGTATAATGCTTGTGTGATACAGGAAAACATCTGGAAGGATAGTCACACCCTTAATCGAATGACTTTCTTGGGTGGGGAGAGATGAGAATGGGCACATTCTTACTTTATATACCTTTTATTAAAGTGGTGAAATTATGGCAGTTTCTGGTTTATTTATTTTCTTGTTTTGTTTTTTAATATAAATATCCTGGGTTGACTAAGCATATAGTTAAGAAGAAAACTAGATCAAGATGTTAACAGGATTATGCTTGACTGGTAGGATAGTGCTTTAAATGTATTTTGTATACCTTTTTTTCTGTTACTTTGTATCAATGACCTCTTCCTGCTGTTTTGCTAAATCTTTGGCTTTTTGTTTAAGTATGTTCTTTTCTGTTGATTTGTTTCTCTTTGAGTAATAAATTGTGTGAGTTTTTCCTCTTCAGTTTCTTGCAGTTGTGCAAGAAGAACTGATTTGGTGTTACATTTGGAGAAAGTTTTGTCTGTTCCAGACAAAACAAGAAAAATGTCAAGTTTTAGGCTTCCTTTTGACTCCCCTTCTTCTCCTTTTTTTTTTTAATTGGAGTCTCATCCCCCAGCTATCTCCCATACCTCATGTTTTCTTTTAACTTTCCGTTAATATAAAATATGTTCTCAAGAAAAGAATAGGACATAAAAAGTTGAACAGATTACTCTTCCTAGGGAGATTGTAACAGAGTAATGAATTCATAAATTTTAAGCATTAATCATTCCCGGGATTGAACAAGATATTCCATCTCTCGTAATGATTCATAAATGAGAATTGCATGTCCTGCAAGGTTAGGGTCTGGGAGTAATATAGCTTATAGTATCTCAGTTAAGGACAGCTTAGGAATGCAACTCAGTATAGCTTTTCTGTTTTTAGTTGCAAAAGTTTTGTGATAATATTTTTATGACTTGGGGGAAAAATAGAGGAAGTCAGAATGCCAGTTACTAGTCCTGGTGATGGAAATGAAAAAGAATAATGAAGACATCTAAGAAAGTTCTTAGCCAGAAAGTAGCAGTTTGAGGCAACAGCAGTGGTATTGCTTATTGAGATAAATTTATGCTGCTACTAGGAACATTTTTTGAAGTATATTTCAAGGAACAAAGTCACACGAAATAATTAGCAAGAGGAAAAAGATCTGGAAAACATTCCCCACTGTAGCTTGCCTTTTTAGATTTACTATGTGTAATTAGCATATTAAAAGTTCTCTGACATCTTCCAATAAAGAAACCTGTTTAACATTGTTTAACCCAATGTTTCCCAAATTTACTTGACCTTAGAACCCTTTTATCATGTAATATCTATTAAAAACATCTCACAGAAGACTGTCTAGGGAATGCTGAACAAATGTGAAAATGCAATACATACAATGGAAAAAGTTTTTCAGTGATAGGTTTTTTTTTTAACAGCTTTATAAATTACTTCAATTCTTTATCAATGAAAAATGTGGGCCTTTTATTACCACATTTTATGGGAATTATAAGAGCTACAGCAGTATTCGTGGATTTCCAAATTCAAGACTATGTCAGACTGCATTTCCTGCAAGTAACAACAGCCTACACATTTTAGTGCAAAGTCTTTCAGTATAAATAAGCACTTCTTTGCCTTTTGCAAGCTAGCAAGCTATACCTGCCTTCAGTTCTCTCATCTTTAAAAAGTGTATTGTCATAACTACTGGATCCTTCACTTTCAGTGACACTGAGAAATCGTAGTTTTGTTCCTCAATTTAGAGCCATTACCTGTACTAATGATGTCTTCTGGAAGCTCATCTCCACAGTATCTGAAAGAAAATTTTTTAAAAAGAGAGGTCACATGAATGAATATTACACCATTATTGCAAGTGACTCTTACTGATAATCAACTTGCTTTATTCCCCCTAAATAATGGCTCATTTTTCTATTGTTTTACAAAGTTTATTATTTTATTTTATTTTTTTACTTGAATTTATAAGAGAGAAGAGGGGTTAAAACATTGTTTGAAATACCCTCACAGTATTAATGAGATTCTTAAAAAAGGATATATAGCAATTCTACTCTGTATGTCTTCAAAGCTTTTTGTGTAGTAGACAATGTGTATCTATTTGGAAAAATTTTTTAATTTGTTTCTGATTAATCTCATAAAGCTTTCTTCCCAGTTAAAGAAGAATAGGTGTATGGCTGATGGTATTAATATTTTGATTTCTGGAATAGACTGATATAAAAGTGAAATAATTATGTTGGACCTTATAGACATAAGAGGGTTTGATTTTTATCTGAATCATGACTTGAAAGGAATTTCCTTGCACATAATATAAAAAGTAAAGGTTTTTTGTCAGTTTCTAAAAATGTAATTTATTCCAGAGGGGGGAGAAAGTCTATTATAAAGGTAAATCACATAATATAATCCAATAAATAACAAATTAGCCTGTAGATTAAAAAGCCACTTATGATTTTTATCTAGGGCTATAATTGATTTCTGAGATTAGGTTTAGAATAAAAATGTTATCTTAATTCCCAAGACAGGAGGTCCATTCTTTCAAAAAAGACTTTGTTCTTAATTCCTCCAACTCTACTTCATGTCTTTTTCAAACTATTTTAAAAAACTATTTGTATTTTTTATATATCAGTAGTCTCACCTAAAGAAGAAAACAAAACAAAAACCACTTTCCCTCCAAAAACTGTTGTTCATTTATGCAAGAAATGCCTTTGTTTTCCTTGGTATTTAAGTTATACAGTTCAAAGCCAAAAACAAGACTCAATAATAAGCTATTAAGTCTGTCATTTTAAATTGTCCCCGTTACTATTTTGTTTCACTTAGTTACTATCATGGATAGTAAAGAATTGATAACTGAACATCTATTGATAATGGATAGTCTAAAATACAAATTAATAAGTGGCGACCTGAATACACAAAACACCTAACTGTACACTCTTTAATTTGCAATATTTTGTAAAGTATCACAAAATTTGTATGTAAAATTTAAATTATGTTAAAGATTTAGGGTGAGAACACAAAAATATTGTGTCCCAGAACATCAAAAAACCAAGGGAGAAATACTGAGGAAAGGAGTATTTGTTTTTTATGGAAAAGAAAGCTATTTTTAAGAAGACATCCATTGTATATTTAGTTAAATTTTGTGAGAGAAGGGGCTACACTTTACTTATTTACCTTATATCCATAATGCTTAGTACAGTGCTTTACAGATGACAGGCAACAATTACTGAATATATAGTTATTTTTAGGAGGTTGACAGGTATCAGAACATTTAAAAACTCCAACAAATTTCTCAACTCATAGATCTTCTTTTTCCTGTTAGTCAAATCTTGAGGTCTTATTTATAAATAGAATGTTGAGCTAACTGTTACAACTTAACAATAATCAAAAAACAGCTATCGCTATTTTAATAGTAAGTAGATGTAGCAGCTAGTCGACTATGGCTTGTTATGAGTGAAGTGCAAAGAAAAACTCAGTTAAAGAAGGACTTGGTGTTGCAAGATAGTAGACATACTGGAAAATCAATATTTTAGGGACAGTTGGAGGGGAATTAAAGAAACATCATGCAAAATATCAGATGCTCTTTAACTTCCTGAGTGAGGAAACAAGAAGTACCTTCCCACAAAGCCATGAACGTCATCGTAACTGTCATATATTTCAACATAGTCAGCGAAGCAAGCTGGGTCATCTTCAAGGTCAAAGTCCAGAAAACTCAAGTGAATACGCTGACCATACTTGAGTCTAATGTGCCAGTAGCAGATCTGGTTATCACCATACTCATTTGGGAAGCCTGGAGATTTAAAAATTTGCTTTGGATCTGTGAAGACACCACCACACTCTTTTGCTGAAATGGGGAAGGGGAAAGATAAGACAGCATTAAGAAAAATTATTCCTACTTTAAAAGGATATTCACTCCTTAATGTTCATCTATTTAGTACTTTTTATGAAACAGAAGTAAAGAAATGGCTTAATATATAGCATCTATAGTATATTATATACAGTTATAGCTAAAAAATAAATGTATTTTTTCATTAACAGTCACTAAATTCTCTAAAATGAACGTAGACTACCTGTGAATTTTTTAAAAAGAGAAGGAGCAAGAAGAAATAATAATTTAATTGTGCTCCTGTTTACATTTTTTGCTTCTTTTTATTTTTTTAAGCATTGAACGTATGTCTTAGGTGTACACTTAAATGTGTTTTGACAAATACATACACCCATATTATCAACAGCCCAATCAAGATGGCATGGATTTTGCCCTCTGGTGTCAATACAGTGTCATCAGGGACTTGAACACTTAGAATAATGAGTCCAATAAATTCTGTTTGGAA
The DNA here is from genome assembly GCF_009834535.1 of Camelus ferus. NCBI lineage: Eukaryota > Metazoa > Chordata > Mammalia > Artiodactyla > Camelidae > Camelus > Camelus ferus. Next base: position 30,061,135 of record NC_045700.1, on the reverse strand, counting down.
AATCATTATAGAATATGAAGATCACTAGGAAACTTGAAAGATGTGCTAATCCAGTTAAAAGGAAAAATCTATAATCATTCTGTACTCCTTTGGTTTAAATTAGCACCTTAATCCTAATACTATTTGAGGATTTGGTGGAGAGATCCATGTTGGTTTTTTCAAGTCATTTACCATTTCATAGATTTCTGCCATGTCCCATAGCCTGTTATAAGAACAGACAATCTCTGTCAGAACCAGTGATTTTTGAGTATGACCTAGAAGGAAAGCTGTGGAAGGGCCCCAGTTAATTTTAATTCCATAGCAACTAAATGTCTAGTATCTTGGAAAAAAGGTACAACCTAGGAACTCAAAAATAATCTGAGTGGAGATGGTAGTGGTGGTGGTAACCCTGGGTAGCATGCAAAGGTTTTTTTTTATTACATGAATTAGAGGCTTTTTACAAGAATATTCTCCTTTAAAATAACTTTAAAATAACTTTTAAAAATTATGTTAGAATCCTTATCTCCCCAAGGCAGAATAGGATCTTAGAAAGACTGGGGATTGGTCAGAGAAGGTCAGGGATCTAGTCTGAGCTCTGTGACCACTCTATACCTCAGTTTCTTCATTGTTAAAATAAATATAGTCTTGCTTCCCCTATTACCCCCCTCCCAGGACTATTCTGAGGATAAAATATACAGAGTAACTGAAGGGTGTTACGGAAAATGTAAGCTATTATTGCATTATTAAATAATACATAATACACAGTTTGTATGTGCACATAAGTGTGCATAGAGCCGGCTTTTGGAGGTATTTTCTCTGCTCCGTAGCATCCTATCTTGGTTGTATATATCATTAGATTAGGGAAAAAATTCAAATATTGAACTAATTTGCTTGTATATTTAGCTATATCTATTTAGTTCTATATTTCATGTTACATGTAATTGCCTCATCTCTTGCTTATTTAAAAAATGACATGTTTATAAAGCAGACTGGGTCCCTGAGGACCAACTGCTAGTTGATCAAGAAGTATTCACACAAAAGGCAGTTGGCATCGTGTCACTCATTCAGAACTTGAATGAGCAAGAATACGTCTAACACATTTGAGTGACCCTATTCTTCCTTACTTCAATTAACTCTAACTTGATGATATTGATTAATTAATAATGATTGCTTTTTTTTTGTTTCTGTTGTTAATGGAGATACTGGGGATTGAAGCCAGGACCTCATGAATGCTAAGCATGCGCTTTACCATTGAGCTTTACCCCCAACCCCCTGCTTTATTTTTCTGATACTGTTATGACTGTTTCATTCTAGTTATTTTCCAGTGAACTGTTCTCCTTCCGTTGCTGTTTCAGGTGGTCCCCAGTCCCCTTCAGGTTAACCACATGCTAAATAATCAGCAGTATCACTGAATCCAAAAGTAAGCTGAGAACTGAGTAAGAACAAGTCTCCCAGGATTCTGTACACATGTTTCCACAGTAAAAATTATTCAGCCTCTATGAGAAACAAAAGCAGCTTATATAAATTTGTAAGTTAAGGTGGCATTCTTATAAAAGGGCAATGAAGTACTGTAAGAATCTTTGCATTAGCTCTTCATCTTCCCTAAACTTTCGCCTATGGATGCTCAGAGATCCTAAAGTTTATCAAGCAAAGGAATCAGAATATAGTTAGAAGTAGAAGTTACTCTTGAGAGTAAAAAGAGAGTTACTTGTATAAATATATTTAAGAAAAAGGAAGGAAGAGAGAGAGATGAAAAGAAGATACATGAATTATTAACAACGACTAAAATAGGACGAAATATAGTATAATGTAGGCCTAAACTATGTCAAAGTGATTTGAAAGTTACAGTCCTATATGAATGCACTGTAGGTATTCATATTTTGTCTCAAATGGGAATAGGTGATAGCTTTAAGCAAAATTCTTTTCTACTTGAAATACACATTATTTTGAGATACAGTTAGTTACAGACATGAGAAACTGTTCTCCAAGAATGGTTAATATCATTAAATAATAAATTCTATAATAATATGCTAGAACTTCATTGTAACTCTCCTACTGTGTTGTGGACTTGTTTATAAAGTAGATCCAAATGGAACACGACCTGAAGATGTTTATGATTATAAATGTGGGAAATACTTTGTAACACATCTTAAGACTTTGTGATATTATCCTGGGGGAAGTACATCCAAAAAGAACAGTCTACTTTTCTCTCTAAGACATGAGCATAGTAATTATAAGTTAATTTTGTCTTTAAAGTTTTCCTAGCTACAATCATGGAAAAAGAATATGAATAAAAATATACAATATAACAATAACTAGGATACCCAGTGTATATTTGTTAAACCAGAGTGAGAGTTGCTTAGTTTGGAAGTTTAAGAATTTATGCATAAAAAGAAATTAGGGAAAAAATGTGTTCATTCTGTCTCCTTTTCCCCATTCTATCAAAAAGATAGTTAACATTTAGTAGTACCACTGCATAGTTTTAGCTAATTAACTGTGACAAGTTTATAACCTGCTTTTTTTTTTCCCCCCTTTGTGGTCAGGAAGTTCCCTGGCACAGAGAAGAACTAAATTCATGATCCCACCTGCCTACTAATTATTGACTGTCTGATTTTGGGAAAGTTACTTAAGCTCTTAAACTTTCAGTTTCCTGATTTCTAAAATGGGTGTAACAATAGCTCCTTGCAGAGTTGTTGTGAATATTAAGTGACAGTGTGGATGGAGGAATGTAAGTCAGTGTCTGGTATAGCATAATCATTCTATGAATGGTAATTATTATTAATAGTTATCATCACTAAGTTGATTTATCTCTGGAAGAAGAAGCCACTTCTTTTTAATGACCTCTCAGTAACATGTAACTATTTTTATAAAGTATGAAATTATTGATTTTAACAAACCATGTGGGTTGTAGCAATAGGCATCCCATCTTTCGCTTCTGTTGAGACGGACTCCGTAATCAATAATACCAGTTTTTCCAAATCCACAGTTGGGCCCTGGCTTCACAATGGGGTATCCCACTCTGCCCTTGGCCATCCACCCAGCAGCACAGACATGAAATCCTGCAAGATAATGAAAGGCTTAACTGGTATATTCCCTCAGCTGAGCAAAGGTCATCTTAAACAAAATACCCGCTTCCAACAGGGACAGTGTCTAAACTGCCCAAAAAGGGGAAAAACTATTTTCTTAAAAAATAAAATAAAGTTTGAACATATATAAAGTTCTTATAACATCTGACTTTCTAGTGAAAGATGACATCTTACTTGAACAACAACAACAAAAGAAGCAGCTGGACTAGGAAATCCTAATACCATGTATATGAACACAATCCGATTTCAGAGCTGATATTCTTTTCAAAAATGACCCGGCTAGTGCCAAGAGGTAATTTCTAAAATTAACGTCAAATCTGAAAAATTTTTTCACATGATAATTTGATTTCTTTTTAAGGATCAATTAAGATATTGCTAATATTTTTTAAAAAATTTGAATGGGGATAAAAGCACTCATAAATTTCAAACAGAGCCTCAGCCCTACTTTCCTTGCTCAGTCTTGGAGGCTGTTTTAATATTTGCCAATGCCATCCAAGAAGGATTTGAGTACAAATCCCTGGTAGCTGGTAATGGTTCTGGCCTTAGTAGCCATCATTCCGGTTACTGCGTCACACACAGCCTTGTGGGTAAAGACTGAGCCGTCTCATCTGGGGAGGCTTTGGGGCATTTTTGCAAACACCTTAATTTTTTTGTCTTGGGTAGTATATAACAATAGCAAGAGCTTTGTCAGGTATTTTCCTATGAGCAAGGGAGAAGAGAGTTCTGATTGATGGTGGCCTTTTGGATTCTCCTGAAAGTCCAGGAGAGACAATGGCAGCCCTTTTTTAAATAAAGAAGGAAATGGGACTAGTTAATTACTGAGTTTTTCAGCAGGTCTCCTGACATCATCTTCCCACTTTCTTTCTCCTGCCATCTTACAACTTGCTTATCCTCCTTTTCCTCATAGTTTTTGATCCTAAAGTACAAATGCATTCTCCCACTTAATATTAAAAAAAAGAAAAATGAAAAAAAAATTGAAAAGACTTGAAAAAAAATCTACTGAATTTAGTGGATTTCCTTGTAAGACTCAACATAGTAGCATCACTTAACAGCTGAGGAAACCCATACTCAGAAGTCAAGAAGAGGCAGAACAGTATTAAAAATGAATAGCAATGACATTAAAATTAATGAGAAATTTAAGTGACAGCGAGATAATGATATCTTCATTTTCTTTTGACTTTTATTTATTAGCCCCCAGTTGGGGTGTGACTCGAAATAAATTGCTAGGACTAACTCTAGACAAAGAAGATGGAAGAAGCCCAAGGAACTCTTAGCAGGGGTGGAGAGATGAGTCTTAAAAAGCGGTTGCCAGAGAAGTGGAATTTTTTTCCCCAAGGGTGAAAAAGAAGGAAAATTATTGTCAAAAAGACAGTTACCAATTTTTCTGGCTGCTTCTAACTGCTTGTAGGTGGCGAGATGGCCACCTTCGTATTCACACACCGCCTTGGCTTCTGCGTAGGTGAGCTTGTACTTGCCGGAGCGCGCTTCTCTGTGGTACACGCCTGCTGCTTGTTCTGTGAATTCACAAAATGTCGTAAATGCACTGTTGTCCGTTCTTGTGGAACAAGGGAAATTTTGTGGTCTCAGCTGGAAGATTACATCAGCTATTGTTCCTGCCAAAGGGTTCCCTGGCTTAGCTGCCTCGAATGGCTAAATTTTCATTGTTAGAAAGCTTTGGGGAAAAAAATATGAATGAGGGAAATTTTAGGGGAATTTGGGGATGTAGATAGAAATTTGAGGCATAATTATGTTTTTGAACTGATAGCCTGAAAGAAAGTTTTAATACAACGTTGTGTTTCTACACTATCTAAAGGTGATAAAGTTTTGACTTTTTTTGGCTTTAAGTCATATGAAAACTTGGAAAGGTAAGCAATAGGAAAAGAAAGGGAGATGAAGGCAAACGAAACCAACAAAAATTGGCTCACAATGAAGGAAAAAATGAGCCAAAATATTCATTTGAGGGAAATGACTAATGCAATATAATTTAGAATTTAGTAAACAAATCAAAAACTGAGAAGGAATTTGAAGGAATCCAAAACAAGCAAATATCGCATTAAAGAAAAGAAAAATAGGTTTAAATATAGCAGAGAAAAAACGGGACACACCTAAGTACCAGATCCTAAATTTTTTATCTGGTTTGTCTTTTTTAGTTCACATTTGTTCCCAATGTATTTTAGATAGTGTCAGTCAGACATGAGCTGTCTCCAGTAGACCACTGTTTAAACTGATTGTTTTGAGTTTGGAGTGCATCTTGCCATAGAAACAATGTGGAAAGTTTCCCAGGACGATGATCATAACATATCTCTAATAGTTCTATGCAGGCTGTCAGATTATTAAGCCTTTGTACCCTGACCTGTGCAATAGACCATCAAGACCATTTCTGATGAGAATATGTATTCCTTGGCATGCAGCAAGACATGAATCCAGTGGTATTAGAAATACTGTTCTTTACTCTCCTCCCCAAGCCGAAGTTGACAATGCTACAGTTCAGTAGGAGATGCTGCTTGGCATTTTCCCTGTTTTTCTGGACTCCAAGAGATCCTGCTCTTACACATTATATGATAAAAACCTATCAATTATACACAGTACATTAGTCAATCTGATACTTATAGGTCAGAGAATACAGGGAACATCAAAGTCGTTTTCCCCTTTGAGAGTCACCAATGCCCCAAGTGTCCTTGTTGTGAAAGCCTCATTAACTGAACTTGCACTAGTTTACAATTTGGTTGTTTTAAGAATATACCATGAGGTACTTTGCTAGGTGCTGTGGATCAAGTTCTGTTCTTAAACAACCTGGGCCCTAGTGGACAATGCAAGTACACCTATATTTGAAGTACAGGGGTACTAAGGCTTTTAGTAGAGAAGGGAAACATAGAACTTACTCTAATGTATGTGACAGTGATTATTGTTAATTATTAAAAATGTTAAAACTGTATCTGTTTCCTGACTAAAAGATCTTTCTTTGAAAAAAATTTTGTAGGAATTATTTTTAGTGTCTGCCAAGTTTTCTCAAACTAAGATTTCCTTGGGTTTTTACTCCAAAAATCAAAATATGTATTAAAAATAAGACAACAGTCTCCAAATGGAGTCCTTTATGCTAAGCTCTGCATCACCCAAACCAAGACTTAACTTAATTACAGTTTTTCTTCACCCAGAAATGGAATCTTAAACCAGTCCATCAGGAATCATCTGGTCAACATTAGTTGGGTAATTTGCCTGGTAGACCCTTGCCATACCCTAAAGGAAAGTAACCTTGCAATAACCAACCCTCTATTTTGCCCAGTAAAACTTCCGTATTCCTGCTCCCTCCTGCCTATAAAAGTCTTGCATTTTGTGCAGCTCCTTAGAGTTCGTTTCTATCTGCTAGAATGGATGCTGCCCCCATTCGAATGGATCTTTGCTCAAATAAACTAAAGATTTTAATATGCCTCAGTTTTTAACAGGTGTTTGCAGGAAAAATAAATTAACAATAAGATTTTTAAAAATAATTTTAAGTATTCTTCTTGGTAATTTTTCTTAAACTTTTGGTACCTGCTGAAACCTGTCTAGTAAGAAGATAGTAACTTAAATAGCAGAAATGTCTACACTATATTTTTACGTATTAAATGATATTAATATTCCACATAGTTCCTGAAGGAGAACCAAGCCTCCCATTATCTTGCCTCATGAACAAGTTGAGAACTCCTGGCGAATATACTTGACAATTTTAAGCACACATTTATTTTAACGTATTTCTAAGTCCAGAATTTTAAACTACTAAGATGGTCCTTTGTACAATGCATTTCACCTTGTGGAAGAAGTAATAATTTATTAATTTTTCTAGTCAATAGTCATTCATTGAAGTTGGAAGTCTATTTAACCCATAATTTCCTTTTCCTTTTAGTAAGTAGAGACAGTAGCATGTTGACTCTGATTTCTACCTCTGGTTCTACAATGGACATGGCATAGTTTACTTCCTGAGCCTCAGTTTCCTCACCTACCAAATGTGAATAACCATAGCTATTTTTTGGGAATAAATAAACCATAAAACTCATATATATAGCTTGGGGATCCTAGTAGGCACTCAGGAGAATGTTACTTTTCCCTTCTTTTTCAGATTCAATACAATGACTAAAAGGAATTTCTTATTTGTGCATTTTGTATATCCATAATCCATGTAAGATAGTTGAAGTCCCTTGTGTCCTAAAGTGTCTTTTCTAAAAAATTACTGTTTAAGGAATTAGAGGATACCAGAGTTAAAAATAAACCTTGGGGGTTCTCTACTTCAGCCTTCTCATTTTACCAGTAAGGAACTGGGACCAAGTGCTTAAAGTGCCTTTTTCTTGATAGTTGCTAGCAGATTCCTGACTTCTAATTCAACTCTCTTCCCTCCCTAGTTTTCTAGCACTACATTGACCTAACCAACTGTAAACAATTTATGCTAGGCTGGCTGGTCAATAATTTGTCCCAAATTGAAGCAACATGCAATCACCCCGGGCCTCAGATGTGCAGCATACTATTAACAAACGTTTGGGTTTGCTCCTCTCTACGTCTAGGACAGAACTTCTATTGTGCAGGTTTATGTTGGTTTGTATTTTGGTAATATACAACATCACTTAAAAAGACAGCAGCTCCAAATTACTTGATCGTTAGAGAATTTGACAGTATTTCAAAGTTTATCCATGTGGGTTGAATTCTTACTAGCTTCATGACCTTTTTTTTTTTCCATTTCTGACATATAGGTGTGTATTTCCCAAGTTTGACAGTGTGCAATGAAAATAAACAGAGACTTGCTCATTCCTCTAGTAAATTCCAGACCCCATCTTAGCCAAATGGATCTCACTGTTCAGCGTGAAAGTAGTTCACTGGCTCAAGCTGAAAAAAAGAGGCAGCAAGGCTGTGCATTGCAAATCGAGCTTTTTAATGAAATCCGCATGGCTGCAGTTATTACCAGAGAGAAACATGCTGAAGGGGAACATATTCTACAACTATGTGCTGCTTAGCAAGCATAAAATCAAGATCTAGGTTGATTTTGCTTTCTCTTATTTCTCTATTTTATACAAGGATCTGTCAGTTTTCTTTACTATCAAACATGACGGTGAACATAAAGCAATATTAATTTGTATCATGAGACTTTAAAGCATTGTTTAGAGTACTATATGGGATGTTTAGGGTTTTCTATATTTAGCCTTTTTGTGGCCTTTTTTTAGCCTTCTATTGTGTTAGACGTGTGTCATTCCTTACATTTAACAAAACAAAACAACCAAAGAAACTTTCCTTGTCTAACAAAAGAGGTAGAAAAGTACTTAAATGGATAGCTCAAACAAATCAAGTGGTAAGAATTCATCCAGAAATGATAATCCTTTTTCATTTTTTCCTATATTACAGCTGGCTTTGTCAGACTAGTCAAAAGATGTTTGGAAAAAGCAAGGATATACACTACAGGTCAGAGTACCTGGAGGAATGATTATAAAGTTATTATATATTCCAATTTACCTGTTATGATTCTCTATGGTTACCTGTTATGAAGTCTGACTGCAAATGCATTGAAATTAAAACAAAATAATATATCAGAGGTTTTTTTTTAGTGTTTTAATTTTGTTAAAGAAACATTCCCCACTACACCATCACACCTGCTTTGAAAATTTTAAAATATTTTTTCATATGGAATATAAATATTAACCTGTATCCTCTACTAAACAATTTACTTTATAAAAAGCTATTTTAACATTTTAGAAGGCAAGAACATTTAAAAAAAATAATATATGCATTCCATAGCTATCTTTCCTAAGCATTTTCTTTGAAAACATCAGCCTTGAACAGGAGAGAAAAATTTACTGCTTTGATTCACTTCTCCATGAATTCAAGGAAGCAAGTTTCTCAACAAGAAGCTCAAGAGTCAAGTTTCTTACCAAGCCATATGGAGTTATGAAAAATTCCGTTCTTGAATCCCCATCCGTGAGCCTCTTCCCATAGCAAAACAAATAAGTAAATTAAGATGATCATATCTCAGTTGTAGAGGAGGAATAGCCTGTTAGGGGCTGCTCAGGATAAATTCTCAGAGCAGAGGCTGAAATGTGTCTGAAACATCTGGTTTCCACATCTTTTAAATGGTTTTTTTAAGCTGTGAGGTCAGCAAGTACTCTCCAATGGCATTTTCTGCTGTAGAGTTACACAATTAACTCACTGTCTGAGGCAAATCCTCTGACTCATTTGCATTGGCAACCAAAACTAGGGATATAGAACGATCATCTACATTTTAAAATTCACTTACTTGGAAAGGGGTTCATTTATTTTGATTGTCACGGATACTTTTCTATTAGGAAGTTTTTTAACTTGGTGCAGATTCAGCAGTGGTTTCCAAAAAAAAAAAAAAGAAAGAAAGGAAGAAAGAAAGACACTTCGGTAGGAATCTTAAGAGAAACCCTGAATGTCTTATTTGCATTATGGGGTTTGGGGTTAAACACTGATCTTGAACTTGACCCTGGTAATGTTACTTTAGTTTTCCCTTAGCATGCCAAGCTTGCATAGAAAATTTAAAACAAAAAATGTGCACAGTCTGACAAATCCTAAACCATCTCCAGTGATGTAGAATTTCTTTACCCTCCATCTGCTTTTGTCCTGGGGTGGGGTCTGTGGCAGTCCTTGGTTTAT